>NW_005841968.1:390664-427189 GCF_000455745.1 Alligator sinensis | reverse complement strand
GAGCCGCCGGCGCTGGAGGAGTTCGGGCTGCCGGACGCCGGAGCCGAGAGCAGGACGTACCTGAACCACGCGCTGTCTTACGACCAGGCCAAGCGGATCCCCAGATGGGTGGTGGAGCACGTGTCCCAACTGAAAACCCTAGGTAGGGGCGGGCGTGCTGCGGTGTGAAATGCATGAGGCAAAGGGTAAAAAAAAAAAAAAAAACCCAAAAGGTGCAAGGAAATGAAGGCCTGGATCCTCCCCTCGCTTCACTTCGCTCGAGGGAAACGCTTGTGCACTTCCTAGGGCAGACCCGGACGTCGCCGTCGCTCCGTTGGGCGATTGGCGCCGGGTGCAGAAACGGGAGCGTGCAGCCCAAGGTGTGCGCTCGAGGGGCGGGTGGAGGCCAGGCAGCCACTGTTGCAGCCGGTTTGGTGACTTAACCTTGCTGCTCTCTGTTATCACGCGTGTGAATGTCACACCGCAGCTGCCTGTGCATAAAAAAAAAGTAAGCAAATGAACTTCACGACCTTCACTGAATGAAATGCAGGCAATATACAGCCATCACAAATTACTTTTGTTGAATTTACACCGATCTCTAGAGTGCGAATGAATAATGACATAATTGTAAAATGTTTTCTATAGGCAGTATCTCTAAATATATGAAGACTGCGACTAAGATATTACTTTAAAAAACTAAAGGCAAATCCTGTAAATGGTTATAATCAACGTAAGTATTCCCATTGCCTTCAAGCCTAAATGAAAGCAGTCATTTAGGATTGCTTCCCGGTGCCTCTAGCTAGCCAGCGCCTTATAATGTTGTCTAAATGATCAGAACAAAACTAACTGGGCTTTTGAAATTAAACCTCCTTATACTTGTGTGCTTTATAGGATAGGTATTTTGATCAAGACATGATCCAAACTGCATACTTTGGGGTGTTAAAACTGAAAAGACCATTTAGTTTTCTTATTTCTAGAAATATTGTGCTGTAGACATTCATTTTTTTTTTAATTTTTTGAAAACTTGTCCAAGGGTTTCCAAAGAACAGTGGAAAGAGGCTAATCTAAATATGAAAATAGAAATATATACAACTGAAATTACAGCACAATTTATTGTTATTACCAAAGCATAGAGGATACAAGAATGTATATTCTGTTCTTCAAGCTTAACCAACAAATGACACGTCTGTCTTACAAGTATTGAGGTTTGGGGTGGTAACGTTCTAGTGATTAATGCTGATAGATACAGGAAAGAGCCCTTCATCTATCTTCTGTAGTCAATATAGAGCATCAAGTTTAAATTGTCTTTAATATGCTGTTGTTTGCTTTGGCCAAAATTCAACAAAGCACTTCAGTTCATGTTGAAATGCAACTTAAATACCCAATGACATGCTTTGCTGGATCAGGATGAATTTAAGTACTTTTGTTCTCATTTTTTAGCTTAATACTCTTATAGTAGCTGTCTCCCTAAAAGATGAGAAAATGCCTGTTTAACACTACAACTAACAATTCAGTAGAAATCCCCCTGTATCTTGGACAAACCCTTCAAAAAGTTTCATTTGAAGTTAATCTGTTTGTTCGTTTTTTTTATCGTGTGGTAAAATACCTGAAATATTCAACGGCATAGTTTGCAAGTATGTTTGGGACTGTCCCCTGGACATGGTAAAATTTTAACTTTAAAACCATTGGTATGCTTTCGTCTCTTTCTTAACAAGAGTAGTTTAGCTTGTACTGGCATTTACCGGAGCAGTGACAAATGCACTAACCTTGATGATCTATTGAGGTCCCTTCCGACCCTGACATCTATGAATCTAATGTCTCTGAATATCTGAACCTTGAAAATTTGGAATTGACTTCATTGTTCTGAAATTTTGTTTTAGGTGAATTTTAGAAGTTATGGCCTTGTTGCTCTGTTCATCCAGGACAAATTGCATCCACTCAGTATTTCTTTTACTAACTATAAACTTGCTTAAGTACTGTCATCACATTTCTTATGTCGACTTGGAAAAGCCAGAATCCTTGTAGGATGGAAATGGGTCTTCAGCTGGTGTAGATCTTTGTGACTTTGTTCGCATAGTAGGTCTTTGGTGATTTACTCCAGCTGAGGAAAAATGGCTGTCACATTTGTCTGTCTTTCCTCTAAGCTTAGCAGTTTTTGTTAAACAATATATCTTAGAATTTCTCCTGTGCAGTAGGAATAAGTTCAGGGCTGGAGCACAGCTTTAAATGCAACCATTATTTTTTATATAGAGTGAAAAGTCTTCAGACTAGATTCAGGATTTCATGTATCAAACACGAGCATCTTGGGGATACCTGGTGGGGACCAGCTCTTTTTGTCTGATAATGCTGATAATTCGCTGATCACCTAACCACTTAGTATGTTGTTCCTTAGGTTCTGCAGACCGAAAGCACTGTAAGTTCAAACCAGATCCTAATATCCCTCTAATGTTTAGTGCTGTCAATGAAGACTACTTAGGGAGCGGATGGTCACGAGGACACATGGCACCAGCAGGAGATAACAAATTTTCAACGGTAGGAATTTTTCTGAGTTTGTGTCTGTCAATAAAAGGGGGAAGAAGGTGGTCTTCAGATTCATTACAATGTTTACTTCTTTAAGAAGAGGGAGTTATGGTCTCCCTGCTTTAGCTTGGGACTTGAATTAGAGAGTTAGACATTCTAACGCCCTGGGACTCTGCTTCCTTGTCTGTAAAATTACAATGGTAACGCTTACCAGTCAAACCTCAGAGCTGTCTTGCAGAGCTAAGTTTATAAGTGAGCGAGGGCAAGTAGCACACTATCTTCCTGTCAACAGGTATTGAGACATTTAACACTTGATTTAGATAAAGCAAATATGCTACAAAGGGCAGGAAGATCGATTGGCAGGGGTATTGATTAGATTGCTTAAGATCTGTTTCCTTTTTGATCGTTAGTATTGAATGAATGACTGCCTTGCCTTTGCCATAGTTCTTTCAAAGTCAATGAAGTGTCTTTACTTACTTGATATAGAAATTTGTGAGGTGTCCCAAAATGTTGGGCATGTGAACCAGCGGTGTCAAACTCATCTGGCCCATCTGCCTGATCTAGCACAGACAGCACCCACCTGGGTTGGTCTGAGATGCCGGCCCGAGTGGATGGTGCAGTATAGGGCCTGGTCCGAGCAGGCGCTGTGGACGGTGCACACCCAGACGCTGTGTGGCGTAGGACTCCCACAGCAGGTGCCAGATTATGGGATTCTGCAGGCCAGATCCTGCCTGCAGGCTGTATATTTGATGCTTCTGACAATAAGCCCCTGGCTGACTAAGAAAACAGCTTTGGACGTATCTGGTCCCAGTGCCAAATTTGCCTGGTACAGGTTAATTGTTATTTAAGTAGCAGCCTGACTCTGTATTTTTGTCCTGAAATATAGCATGCTCTGGAGTAGCGTAGTGATGGAACTGTTATGTGGGGAATTAATGCACTAGTCATTTTACTTCTAGTAGAAGAGTCCCTTATAGATAATTGTCCGTGTTATTCTGGTTGTTTCAGTGTGTGTAATAGCCTGTAAAATGAGGTCCAGAACTGAAAGTAGGTTAGATACTGTATCTGGAGTAGGTCACAGGTTGTACGACTAGTGCCCGTAGCAGGCATTGTCTTAAACATTGCAACCAATCCTTTACATTCTATAAACACGGGGAAATCTGAGAGAGCGTTTAAAATTATTAAGGGTCAGGCTAAGTACTTGAGATTTTTCCTTTCAGTTTTTCATATGTACTTGAAGTTATCTAGGGGTAGAAGGAAGCCAAGAATTCATCATGGCTGAAACTACCTGGGCCACAACCACAGAAGCGGTTATATTCCTGTTTATCTGTGACTTTTTAAGCAGCTATATACATTTTTGCAGAACTGAGGTCTTGGTAATCACTCCACCATCTCTATCCTATATATTTTTAAAATGATAGTGTTACATTTTTATTCTAACCTCTTCTGGTATGGGAAGGCAAAAACATGGTGCAAACTCTGCAGCCAGCGTAGGAAGTAAAATGCCTAGGAAAAATTTCCTTCTCTTTCAGAAAAAAACTGTTCACCTATTCCTAACCTAATTACAAATGTAATACTCTGTTAACACATTCATTCTGTGCCACTATCTGGCATGAAATGTTTCTGTAGAACTGTGGATAGACTCAAGCTGCAAAGTTTATGTCCAAATTTTACACCTCTACTTGCTTCTAAAATATTTGGAAATGTGTTTTAGGGGGCTGGCTTGACTTGCTCTTTATATAATTACATTAGCCAAGTTTTGATCTAGATCTAGGTACTGACTCGTAACCTTCTTAAACGCTTGGAAGAATTTAACATTTTAATAACAAGGTATCATTTTTTTTCTCTTTATAAAGCAAGCTATGGCTGAAACATTTTATCTCTCCAACATTGTGCCTCAGAATTACGAGAATAATGCTGGATTTTGGAACAGGTAAGAGATCACTGTTGAATGAACTAAGAATGAAAGGTTAATCAAGGGGGTAACACAAATAACTATATTTATATATCTCTTTTCACCCCAAAAGATCCCTTTTGGCATGAAAAGGCACTTTATAGGACATATGCAGGAATCACTGCGGCTTGCCCTTAGACGAAGAGCAGTTATTCTATAACCATGACAAAATGAATATGTAACCATTTCAATTCTTTATCCAGCAGAAATCATAGGGAAAATTTAGGTTGGGTAAACAGAATTACTTACCCTCATTGAGCTTAGCCAGGCCCTCCAGGTTAATCACCCTGTTCTTAAGAAAAGACCCATGGCAGCTTTCCAAGTTGTTCAGCTCTTGGTTTAATTTCTCACGCTAAAGATAGTTCCAGGAGCAGCATGCCAGTGACAGTTTTTGGGCACTGGGTCATGTTTTACCTCAAGGACATAGTGCAGCCTTGTGAATCACCAACACTTCAGGGCTTGGATGTATCTGGCAGTTCTTGCATCCATGTAGTGCTCATCACTTGTGAAAGCTGCCAAGATAACAGCTTTGAGGTGAAGTGTCTGGAAGATCTGTCTTAACCCTCTGCATATTGTTTCTTTTCTCTTCTGAGATGGAAAAATAATTAACTAAAACCAACTCTGATTGTGTGCTTACTAGGTTAGAAGGAACAAGGGTTGGATTTTACAAGGCTCACTCAAGGGAAGGAGAACTACATTATACACAATATTGCACTAAAAATGTAGTATAAAAAGGCATCATCATTCATCCACAGACAGCTCTCTACTTTTACAGGAGTACATATAAAAGAATATGAGGCATCGAGTAAGGTTATACTATTTTATAGATAAATAATGTGCTATAACATTTTAAAGAGATTTTTCTATTGTTTTAATGCCTCAGGCATTTGAGCATAACATTTTCTTGATGCAAAGGCTTAGGCATATGCCATTTTAGAGCTGAGACACCTTTTTACTTTTCTCAGAGTAGTCTAATCAGGAAGACAGGGGAGAGCTTGACTTCCTTCCCTGGCACCTAGAATCTGAAGGACTGAAGCAACTGAATAGCATTTTTTAAAAATGTTGCCACTTTTCCCTAGTACCATGCCCCTCCTCTGCACTTCAGAGGAGTAAAACTAGTGCCACGGTTGCCCAACCACGGCTCACGAGCATGTGGCTCACCAGCACGGTACTTGCGGCTCTCCCAAAATTGGCTGAAGCCCTACCTGTTTCTCCCTGCAGTGGCTTTGGGGGACAGTGCAGCCTGGCAGCTCCCAGTGCTCTGGCTTTTCCTACAGGGAGCACGCCCCGAGCCCGCCCTCCTCTCTCGCCGAATGCCAGCTCTGGTGCCAGGCTGCTGGGGTGGGGGCTGCAGCTGCTCCGCTTACCCCGGGATGTGCTCCCTGTGGGGAAATCCAAAGTGCGGGGGGGAGGTGGGGATGGTCACCTCCACTCCGGGTCGGAGGTGACCACTCAGCGCCCCCACCCTCCCACTTCTCCGGCTCTTGTCTTGAGCTTTGGTTGAGGATCAGATGTGGCTCCCAGGGTGAGTAACTCTGGCCACCCCTAAACTAGTGTATTGTGTTTTATTCAGTGCTTGTTGTCATTCATCTTTTAATGATACAACTTAAGGTTGTAAAATACTTACATGTCTTGCTTTCATTTCACTTATGTTGTCTTCTCCTCCTCCCCATCTTCATCATCCATTCTTTACTCTGTTTCTTCTGGTGTCTTAGTGACTATTTCTTCTTTATTCTATTTCCCCTTATCTGTCTGTCTTTAGATCTTATTTGCTGCCTTCTGTTTTTTCTTTCTCCTTTTTTGTCGGTTCCCCAAAATCTTTGAATACCTTACATCTCTTTTCTAATCTATCCCATCAATCCTTGACTGTTTTAAGGATGACCAAAGTGTGACTTTGAAATCAAATATGACAGCATCTTTAGTAGAGGTCCCTACACTATTTGACTTCAGCAGCTCTTGGGACCAATACGGTTAACATGAAGTGTGGCCACAGTTACGTTTTAGGCGACGCACACATGATTATCAAATGGTTTACTGGACAGGTTCACTTAATGTTGTTTTTTTTAAATCCAAAATAGCATATTTCATTTGTACCTTTCTGATGTCAGTGCTTCTGGTAATCAGTTGTCCTCATGTAGTTTGACATTAAAGGGCAATAAACAGGCTGTAGACTGGGAGCGGCATCCTCTAATTTATCATTTAAGATATACACAAAGCCAACTGACTCTTGGGAGGTAAAGTCTGACAGCATCTCTATTCCCTTAAAATACAGAGGAGCCAAATGGAAAGGAATACAATAGAACCTTTGGAAATGAAAAGGGTGTGCCCAGGCCTTCAGAAAATGTCTTTATTTTAGTCACTTTCGATAACTAACTCCTTTCTGAATAAACGAAAAACAGAAATTTGAGTTCTGAGAGAACGTGGTAAGATGATAGCAGGGCTAAGTTCTCAAGTATGCAACGAGAATGCCGGACCAGCTGTCAGTAAAGTCATTAATTGGGAACAAAATGGCAGAGGGACTGGATATTGGGCATATATTTACTCTTTTTTTGATGCATAGCTTATGAACACGTTGTTGAAAATATGCTGCAAGAACTAGGAACAGTTTGTTTTGTGCTCCATGTCATGTTTTAGACATGTCTTGTTTAACTTTTTATTTTCAAGTTTGCTCTCCTGGAATATCTTGCAGAATGGAAATGTATTGTCGGGAATTGACAAAGAGATTTGAGGATGTTTGGATAGTTTCAGGACCTTTGACCTTGCCTCAAACAGATGATGATGGAAAGAAGAGAGTTACCTATCAGGTAAGTACCTGTGTTTTTATGCACTAAATTCAGTAGTTCTGTAAACAGTACCTTTAAATAGAACACAAGCAAGCTTTATACTCCTAGCTTGATCAAATAAACTTTAACTCTTTTGTACTGGCAAATTGCTGGAATAGAGGGTACTATATTAGCGCTGGCTACACTCTGGAAAAAATACTGTGGTGTTCTGTTATTAAATCATTCATTCTGTTCATGTAATGTGAGCATTTAAATGCCTCTTTATAAGCCTCTAATAAAACAGTACTTAGCACTTGTATAACAGCTAAGTAGAGAGTTAGCAGAGTTTGGTGTACATATATCTCTTCAATCATTCATGTGTGTGTTCTTTAATATTTACATATTTCAGAATCATTATGATGCAAACATGGTGTGGCATTTTCAAAGCCATATAGGGGATTTAGGTGACTAGTTTCTATTCATTTTAATGTCAGTTGGTTTTCCAAAATCCCTCTTGCAACATACTGAAGCCAATTGAAAGACTCCAGTTGACTTTGGCAGGCTTTGAATGAAGCCAGTGTAATCCTTTCTTAACACAGCATCTTTTGTCCTTCTGCCTCTTATTTTTTTCCTAAAAATCTTGATGCTAAGGATCTTCCCTGAAATTTGAGAATTAGCTGTGTATGGTCTCCATGTTACAAACAGAGAAAGGCCTTCAGGTTGGGTGTTAGGCTTCACTTTGCTTTACCACCTGCTCGCATGCTCAGAGTACAGTACATTGTGTAAGTGTTTGTAGGATTTGATCCCTGATTGTTACTTCTGGAGAGTAGCGGCTGTCTTTTACTGTATGTCATGGACAGGGATCCTGTTTTTCTCTGATTTAAAATTTTCAGCTTAAAAAAAGTAACCCCAAATCCACATTTTTCCATGATTAAAATGAAACACCACTATCTATCTATCTATATATTAGTGGCCTTTCATTTAAGTCATAGAAAATGTGGATTTGGGGTTACTTTTTTAACCAAAAATTGGGGATTTTTTTTAAATTAGAGAAAACCAGGATCCCTGGTGATGGGGTTTTAATCCTGCATGGGACTTCTGAGTATTGACACAATACAAACAATAAATAAAATAGTTTTCATCATCATAGAATAATAGAGAAATAAGGTAGGACAAGACCTCCAGAGATCATCTAGTTCAACCCCCTGCCTGAGGTAGGATCATCCATATCCAAACCATCCTATTAAAATCCATACTCTAAACTCTTGATAAAACTACTGTCAATCCTAACAGAAGACACAACACCCTAACCTGCCACAGGCAAAGCAGGGGAACCACAGCACCAGTGTCCTGCTTCTATGAAAGGTTGCTAATATATGCTCAAGAGTTCCCTGGTAGAGGGCCATGTGCTGCACTAGAGGCATTCCCCCCTTGTCTTCCTGATCCCAGATATGGCGATCAGTCTGGCCTTGAGTGGAGGGGCAAGACCATCTCATCAGGAACCTCTGGCTTTGTTTCCAGTGGGAGCATTGGTACACCCCAGTTAAAATCCCCAGCTTTGGCTGCATCCAACATTCATTGCTTCTGAGAGAGGCTTAAAAACACCTTGACACGTGTAACAGAAAGGTGGGGAGGGGGCAACCAGCAAAGCCCAGATTGATGGGAAGTACCCAGAGTAGAACACGGGCATAGACAGCTATGCCTAGATCATCCCCCAACCAGTGGCTGTCCAACCTCTTCTTGAACACCTCCAGTGATGGAGAGTCCATAACTTCTCTAGGCAGTCTATTCCTCTGCCTTGCTTTTCTTAACAGTGAGGAAATTTTTCCTGATATCCAGTCTAAGCCTACTTTGCTGCAACTTCAAGCCATTGGTCCACGTCCTGCTCTGTGGTGTGTTCCCCTCTGCTTTATGGCAGCCCTTTGGGTATTTAAAGACTGCTGTCATGTCTTTCTTAAGCACCTTTTCTGCAAGCTGAATGTGCCTACCTCCTTCAGCCTCTCCTCATATGATATGCTTTATAAACCCTTTATTATCTTTGTCATCTGCCTCTGGATCCTCTCTAACTTTGTCATTTTAAAAATGTGGAGCCCAAAACTGCACACAGTACTGTAGATCAAATGGTGCTCAACCTCCAGCCTGCAGGCCAGGTGCAGCCCATGGAGCCATGGCATCCAGCCTACAGGGCTCCAAATTTGCTGCAGGGAGTGGTAGCAATTAATATGGTCACCTTTCTCCTCCTGCGAAATTGCCACACCTCAAGCAGTGGATTAGGGCTGGGCTCCACCCCTTTCCCCCTACTGCACACCCGGATTGGAGCCAGCCTCCCCCAACACTCCCTCCCACAGCTGGATTGGGGCAGAGCCATGAGCTCTTTCCTCCACACAGCTGGTCCCATCAGGTAGGTAACTGGTTTCCTCATTTCATAAATTGAGAAACTCGGAGTGCTGAAGTGCCCATGGTCAAGTCCTAGGTTTCCACGTAGCTCACTAGTGCTAATTTCATTTTAATTGCCAAAATCATTCAGTTTTGGGTATTGTGACAGGTTTGGGTCCCAGCCATGACACCCCCCGGTGGCCACACAGTTCCTGGCCCAGCTCCCACTCTAGGAGTCCTCACCTTCTTTACTCGCCCACCAGGCCTTTGATCTTATTATTTGGAAAGGAGGGAGGCTGCCTGGGGGACCTAGAGTGAGCTTGCTGCTGTTCCCATGTCGGGCTTCAGCCTTCTCAGCTTCTGCCCGTTTTGCTCTCACTGGGCCCTCCAACTCTAGTCCACTGACCAAACTGAGCTTCAGGTTTCCCAGCTTTTTGTCTGGCTTTCCAAGACCTTTATTATGCCCTCTCTTGGGCTGCTGAGCCTTCCTGGGCTCACTGTCCCTCTGTATCTGGGCCCCAGGACCTGTCTTTGACCTGCTTTGGACCTTCTGCCCCCTAAGTCCCAGTCTTGCCCTTCTTGGGCTCTGGGCTCCCTGGCCCCAGTCCCCAGGACTATCTGTTTCAAGGCCTGTCTCGCCCCTCTCAGGCACTGTGGGATCCCCTCTTGTGGGCTGTATGAGATCCCCCATCTGGGTGTGCTAGGTGTGCTCATGTGGGGCCTCTGGTATGCTCATGGAGGGCCTGCACCCTGCTAGGTGTTCTGGGACCTTCAAGCCATCCCTCGCAGTCCCCCCTCCCAAGACCACCAGGTCTTCCTTAAGCATCTAGTCCCCACTAGGCACCAAACCAAACTGAAACCAAATGCATGCCCTTCTAGCTATAACAAAACTACTGCCCAAACCTGGGTCTTAATCAGCTGCTAGCCCTCAGTTTCCCGAGCTGTTGCAGCCTAGCACACTCAGTTTTCTTCTCAGTTGCAGGCACCCCCCAGAGAGCTCTTTCCTGCTCAGCCTCCACGGCCAACTGCCTAGCCTGGCTCTGGCCGTGCCTTATTTCTCCCAGGCCCCTGCCCCCTTCCAGTCGGATTACTCTCCTGGGTTGCTTGTGGGTGCCTGCTAATTAATGTCATTAGCTTGTCTATAGCAGCCCAGTTCCAGCTGTGCCCTTCCTGTCCTGCAGGGCTGTCTCTGGGCTCTTCTCTGTGACGGAGCACCCCAGGCTCTCTGTCACAGGTATGTCATCCTTGAAAAAAATTACTTTGAACTATTAAAAATTTTTAAAACCAATCAACAGGGATCCAGGTCGTATTGGAGAAGCTTTTTCAGCGAGCAGAAGAATTGTTCAAGTCTAGCAGTTGTTTCCACTATCCAGCAGTGCTGGCCCATGGGTCAGATCCAGCCATGTCATCGGTCCATGGGGTTCCCCACAGGTCTAGAAAATTGGTGGCAAGGGAGTGATGGCAGTTAACATTGTCCTTGCTCCCTTGCTGCCATATTTCTAAGCCCTGTGCACTAGGATCTGGCCCACGGACTGACCTGGCGTTGCTTATCTGACCTGAGGAGCCAAAAGATTGGGCACCACTGCACTATGCCATTATTTTCCAGTTTGTGTCTTTGGCAGGATAGAGCCCTTTTCCTCCCAGTTCATGGAGGAAGAAGACTGTATATAAGAAATAACACCCTCTGACTCTCAATCATTAGTTTTAACATGTTAGTTTCGATAGTCTGTGGATAAAAATAAGTCCAGACTCTGTACTTTATTCCAAGTAACTTGAACCTGACATACTGTGATTGAATAATAGGGTGGCACAGTGTGTCCATGCCCTGTTAATTACTGTATCATTTTGTTCTAGTTTGTTGCCAAGATAGCAGCATCCATGAGTTTGATGACAGCTCTGATCTTTCATGAATGTCATATCAGTTATAGTCCTAATATAAACTATGAAGTGAAGTTCAGGATTGCAAGGGTCTGGGATAGGAAATAACAAAATGATGGTTTCCATATTTGCATCTTACCATTGGGTCATATTTATGAACTCTTGTTTTATTAATTATCTCTTCCAGAATAAGATATAGGGAATATTTTGTTTGCAGCTAACCATACAAATATGAACTTAGAAACTACTACTGCCAGCTACTGGTGGAAAATGTCAAACTGAAAATGTATCTTTTTTGCACATCAGATAGTTATTTAGGTCACGTTTTTTAAAGACTAAATATACACTGAAAATAACTGAAATTTTCCCTGATCTGTCATTTTGAAAATTACATCTTTGTGCAAGATTGTCTTCTATTCTCACTAGGAATTTGTCCCTTGTGCAGAGAGTCTTGGGGATGCAAGTGTTTTTTGGGTTTTTTTGATAGACCAATAAGTACTGATTTGTATTTCTAAGGCAGGGGACATAATTTGCCAAACATCTCTCGGGGGAGGGCAGAGTCATTAAAGATGAATATCTGGCATGTAATCCTGTCCTTGTGTGCCAGGATTTCAACCATAAATTTTAGAATCCTAGGAATCTGCTCCTGAGTAAAAATCAAGAGTACCTTTTCAGCAATCTTTTGGTGCTGACATAAACTGGATTCAGACTTCTGATCTAGAAATGAGAGATTGCATAGTCTACAGCCAGCTCCTAATCTCATTGTTTAGCCTGAGGAAGTTGTCAAGGAAAGTGTTACTCTGTTGAAGTTGCTGTTTAAGAGATGTACAATAGCATAACTGCTGTAACAACTTAAAATGCATACTTAGGACGTGCCAATGGGAATACCATAGTCAAGCTGCTCCTCCAGTTTTAGAGAAGAATAAAGATACCAAGTGTGAAACAAACAAGAAAACCTACTAAAGTACTAAAATGAATGTCTGAATTAGCCTGTTACATAGGCCTCTCTCCAGTCTTTGTTACCTTATTTTTGCCTATTCAAGTGGTGAAATACAGATGCGTGGGTGTGCAGGTGGGTGTTTTTCTCATTGCAAATGTCCCAAAACGTTATTTTTAGATCACTGTAGAGTTAAAACAGAGCATTGGTCATGGCATTGTTCCCAGTTCCTGCTTGGACTCCGGTACCATTTGCTGCTTAGTTCCAGAAAGGGAATTAACCTTAAACTCCTTGTATGCCAATGGTGCTCTGTCTATTGGCTGAACCTGCCATATCCCAAGAGACGTTCTGTCAGTTCATCTGTCTCCAGTGGAGGTTTTTATTGCAAAGGATAGATTGATGACCATGCTTGGTATTTGAGAGATACGTTTGCAGAATATATACACATAATATAAAAATGTAAAATAGAATGCCAACAGGAAGGATCTGTTCTGTGTCATTGGAGAGGCAGATGCAGGTTATTCATCTTTGTCCAGAGCAAATCAAAATGACGTTGTCATGTTTTATACATTACCATTTTCCAATGAATGTCGGTTTAGTGTTTTTCCCTTGTCAGCAGATTTTTGGTTTTAAAAATGAATTTTTCAGTAATTTTGTTGTATTGAGCTCAGTTCTCCACCCTTTACTTCCACTGAAATCCTACCGAATAGTAATTGGATCTTATTCGGCATCAGTTGTCAGAAGAATATACCATTTAGATTGTGTTTATATTTTGGACCAGACACCTTGCTTGAAGCTTTCTTTAAATTGATATTTCTAATTATTACTAGAAAGGCTTGTTTCCAGTTTCATTTCTTTACAGGTGTTGAATTAATGGAATTCATAGATTTTCCTAACACGAGACAAAAGTTCTACTATGAGATGTGTATGACAACTATATACGCTATCTTCAAGAAAAAAGGCTACAATAAAGAAGGAAACAGAGTTTGCTACTGTTACTATTTGTGTAACACCCACATGTTCCCAGTGTTGCACAAATAGGGAACAGACTGTTTCTATCCCACAGGGCTGTCCAACTGGTGGTCCTTGGGCCCCAGTGGCCACCTGTCCCACTGCCATATGGTGGGGAGGAGTGGGAAATCCACACACTGCTTCCACAGACCACAATACTGGGGGGGGGCTTCCCCCACAGCCTGCTGCCCACGTGGTGTGAGGCTCAGTTCCCACATGCTAGCACTGTGTGCAGCCCCCAGCTACGCTGAAGTTGGACAGCCCTGATCTAAGGGACCAATCCTCAGCTGATGTAGATGGGCATTATGATTTATGGGCATTAGCTGAAGCAGAAAGGAAGGCAGAGGTTACATGACTGGTCATGTGGTTGCTTTCCTTTAGCAGTATCCATATCTATAAGACTTTCCAATTGTATAATATACTATTAAAATACAGACTCCTGTGAGTTACAGGAGGAGTGGGAACAACCATCACACTTGGGTTGCTTAACACTGAATGAGGCTGGGATCCTGTGGAAAAGCAGTCTCTGATTGCATAAAGAATTTAAGATAATGCATAGGGTGTTAAATTTAAATTTTAGCTGAACAGCATTAAATTGGTATGTTCAATTTTGATTTTTTGAATGTGCCACCCAAAAACATTCTTTTCATGTGATTCGTCATGTGGAATATTGTGTATGTTGCCAGTCATTCCCCTCCTCCGGAAACAATAAATGCAGAACATACTTGAGACTAAAAAGCACCTGCCTTCAAACGTCTCGCGCTCTGGGATGCTGTCTGGGAGCCCTCTCTGAAACACAGGAGGTACTGCCGTAGTAACAGAATTGATGTTCTGTAATGAAGCCAATAGCAACAAGAATGCAAATGGGTAATAAGATCAGATGGAGGACAATACATGCTGTTCAGAAACATCAAGATCAAGGAATCGTAATAAAGCAGTACAGAATCGAGCCTTGGAGCCATATTGATAGGAATTATGTCATCTGAAGACATGTTAAAGACTCATCATTATTGTTCCTGAAGTTATAGCCAAGCAAACTAAGTGCCTTTACTGAGGCAGTGGACTAAAGCGGCCACAAGCTTTATCTAGAGGAAAAAGGATGATGTATGTAAAGATTCAGGGTAAGAAGGCTTTGCAGATGACCAGGAAATTTAACTGTACTTGGTTTCGTCATTGCTGGACAGGGAAGGAAGTGTAGCCTTGAGTAGTTAAGAGTTAAATATCCTTAGGTCTAAGAAATACGGGATTACAGGCTTCCCTCCTAGCCTCTAGTTATTATGCAGAGAGAACTCCAAAATGTGCATTGGGAGGAGAGGGTATTATAGTACAGAGGGAATTTCTGGAGTTATTGTTTTAATGTACTTGACAATATTGCCTCTGAAGCAGGGAAAGTGTGCAGGGCTGTTTAATGTGTGCTGGCAGCGGTGCCCTGACGAAATGTGACTTTTACAGACCGTGTCCTGCGGAAGTCCTTGGAAATTGCCATCTCGGAGCAGGAGCTCACTGTAACAAGCCCGGTGCCCTTCACCGATGTTGCTTACAGTGGTTTTGCATTTTGCAATCACTAGATGGCATAGTGCTACTCTCCAGACATTGCAGTTTCTTTGTAAATCTATTCCTGCAATTTTAAAGAATAGCTTCCTTTTCTTTCATCCACTGGGCACTTTTTGCTGTTTTAACTGAATTAGATGCAAAAAATTAGAGTGCCGTATATAAAACTGCAAGCAAATATCATTTAAAGAGCGTGTGAGGGATTTTACTTTGGCTTCAATGACCTCTTGGCTACTTAGTATACCTTTTTCATTTTCCTTAACCTCCTTGTGCAAGAACAGATTTCTTTCTTTCTCCCATGATTATCAGTTTTAGGGATGATTTTGCCACAAACTTAATTTTTTTAACATAGTGACTAAGTGATACGGTGTATGAAGAAGGCCCACGCTGGTTAGCAGAATGGTAGACAACTTAAAAAACCTAAGATAAATACAGTTAGCCATCTGCTGCAGCACCATGGTTGAGAATCACCGATCTAGATCTACCAAATCCCAAGCCAGCGACACCAGTGACCTAACCTCAAGACCAGCCTTTGTATCTGAGCAGGCATGCTCAATCTTTTTGTGATTTCCTCTATGAAGCATCACTGCTGATTCCTGTACCCTTTTCAGGTCTTCTGTAAGCTCTTTATAAGTTTGCACACTTGTAAACCTGCACATTTCTTTCTCTGTTGATATGAACAAATGTCAAAAGTTGCAAGCATTTTAAAAACCAGAATAGTCATGGCAAGTGTCTTACCATTATTAGGTGGGTCATAAGACAGATTACCCAAATAAGCATGATAGAAACAGCAGCCCATTGCACTGAAAGCAAGTCTAATAATGCAGCTGTGTGGGATAACACGAGCTCAGTTGTACTACTTTATCAGCAAAAGATTAGTTGTAGCACTTGAACAGAATCGGGGACAAGAGCAAAAATGAATAGAACATGGAGCTCCATATTGTGTCACCAAACACTTTTTAATGTTGCTAGCGAATTTGAAGGGCACAGAGAAAGAGAGATGAAGTCTGAAACTTGGTTGTCATCCCCAGTAGTGAGGGAGATGGATTACTTTTAAGGTTAAAAGATGAGGAGCATGTTTAGGTTGATGCACACAATCATTTCTGGTCACGAGAGGCTGGATAAAAGAAAATGCATCTCAGGAGCTTCTCAAGTAACATTTTATAGGAACAGAGATCTACAGACCTTCAAAGATGATACAAAAACTCCCGTGCTGTTCAGTTCTTTAATCTGAACGCGATGTGGGACAGAGAGAATCTGAGAGCAAGGCAGTGTTTCCTGATTTGTATTAGTGCTGAGTTTTAGTGAGTCAGAGAGACCCTAAAAGAGCTGTTGCTGTGTTCCAGCCAGGACAGATTGCTGTTACAAGTGGTGATTGTTAAAAGATCATCCTCTGCCTTTGGACAGACTAGCACAAATTATAGACAATATGTACGCATGGATAATTGTAAATGGTTTTACATTTGGTTACAGAAGAAACATATGCTCTCTGCTATTATTAGCAATGCAATGAGAGAAATGTGTCAAGCCGAACTGCCAGGATCAGTGCAGCAATGTGGTTTGCTCAGTTCCACAAGAAAATCTACTAGATGGCAATAGGAAGAGCCAAGCACACCTTACTCCTGTTTCAAAATGTGCTCCTGCTGCAGAACCATGGTACCCCAGTTGTTTAGCTCTGCACCTGTGTTGAGCAGCTGTATGGAATTGGGCATGATCTTCTTTTGCAACCTCTTTCATATTGAGGCAGATGAGAAGTATATTACTTTGCATGTTCCTGTCTAGACCAAGTTGGTGATGGAGATGGGTATACGGGCTATCTCAAGAACTGCACTTTGGCCCCAAATCCAAGCTCACCTTTAGGTGGATACGTGGCTTTTTGGCCATTCACATAGATTTTAGATCCCGCTTTCCCTGGCAAGGCACAACTCCATATAAATCCTGGAAAGGCAGTGACAGAAGAGGAGGAGGACTCTTCCAACTTTCTGCCTAGAAGCCTAGTGGTTAGGGCTCCTGTCCAGAGAGCTAGAAACCCAGTTTCTTGGCCTCCATCTCAGCCAGAAGGGGTTTGAACCTGTATCTCCCATTTGCCAGCAAAATCAGCAGGAGAACAAGTCAAGAGGAGGCTCAGATGGTAACTACTCTGGAAGCGGGGAGGGTGGTGCTTTTGCATTTGAATAGTCATTGGCTAAAATGGCTGTCAGGCCTTTGGCAGATGTTACATTTATCTTACAATTAATGTATTAATAACAATAAATTGTGACATGTCACATATTCAAGCAATATATCCCTGATAATGAGCCACAGAAATGGTGATACAACCACAAAGATATTACCTTGTTTGAACATGTGCATGGTATGGCATGCATAGGGTCATAAATTTTGGCCAGGCCTTCCAGCATCCCATGGAGGGCTGCTCTCTTGTTCCCCCTCCTCTCCACCCCTCCTGCATTCATGGTTCATGCTGAACTCTGCTGCCCTAGATGCCTCAGCAGGACATGGCTTACCCTGTAGGCCTGTGCAGATAGGGAAGTATTGGATTCGGATGATTTGGAGGACAGTGATTTGATTTGGAGATTCGAATCACTGTCCCTAATTGATTCGGCCGAATCGGCTTCGGAGGATTTGGCGCTATTCGGAGAGATTCGGCCGTAGACTATAATGGGGAAATCACTGAAATACCTATAACTTTGTCATTTTTTGCCAGATTTGGATGAAAACAGCAGGGATGGTAGCCCCTTCTGAGGGCATGAGGCCTGCCAAATTTCAAGGAGATAAGTGGAGATGTTTCTGGGAAACTGCACCTCAAGGTGCTGACAAGCAAAACTTGTGACGTGTGACTGGGTGTGCGTTAAGGCGCAGCGGGGTGAAACCAGCAGGGATGGTGGCCTGCGAGAGGGGGCCTTCCCAGTGCTCAGGCAGGAAACGGCTCACAAAAGGGACAGAACTGCTGCAGACAGAGGCTTATGTGCTGTTTCTACGTCCCTCCCCCAGAGCTCTGTGATTGGAAGGGACTCGGGGAAAGATCGCAGTCACTGGCCAGCTACAGATGTCAGTCTTCTCCCTCCCTTTCTCAGTTTCTGTTCCTCTCCGAATCTCTGAATCTTTTTCGGAATCTTTTCCAAATTGATTTGGAGGTTTTTTTGGGTCTCCTGATTAGATTTGGATTTGGTGATTTGGCCTCCGAATTGGGCCAGATCTTCAAGTTGAATTGGCGACTGAAGCTTTGCGTGGCCCTGTAACACCCCTCTGCCCTCCCTTTTCCCAACCAGCCTTCAAGCTTTCATCATTAAGGACCTAGTAGCACCTCTTCCCTATCACAGCCAACACTTAGCAGGGTGTTTTACTTGCACACAATAGGAATCTCATAGAAGGGAGGGAATTTGTTTGGAAGGAGAGGGATCAGGGAATGACAGAGGAAAAGCACATAAACAAAAGCATCTCATAGGAAGGGGTGGACAGAGTCTGGCTCACCAGCTGGACCGGGCACGCTTTCAGTGGACTCCATTTTTCAGCTGCCACTGTCAGATCCAGTCCTGCTGCCCGGACCCCCTGTACCCACCACCAGGGTCAAGACCGGCACGGGCAGGGTGCATGGCTGGGAATGAGTTGGGCAGGTGGGGCTGGGGAGACCCCAGGATCTTGGGGTGGTGACAGCACAGGGCTGGGGACAGTGCAGAGCCACTATCTGCTGCTTGCACGCCGCTGTGACCAGCGCGGGTTCTGCGGGCAGGGGCCTGTGGGGAGCAGATTGCGGCTCTGCCCTGTGCCCACACTGTCACCGCCCCAAGATCCCAGCCCCAGAGCAGCTCTCTGCCCAGCTGCATACCCGCCCGCGCGGCTTCTGGTTGGTCTGGGAATGCTGGGAAATGGAGTTCAGCTGCCAGCCAGATCTACCATTTTGCCCACCCTTGTCATAAGGTGTTTTAGGAGTGTGGCTAATGTGGCTGCTCCTGGCCCCCTTCCCGTAACCGTTTGCATGGGTCTTCCCTGCTCTGCTGAAAGGAGGGGTGTTGACAGCTCTCCGGCTCCCTGTACTGGCAGAGCAAATTTCCAGGGTGCTTTTTTCCCCTGTCTGAACGGTTTGCCCTTTGAATGTGAAGCAGGTCCCATGGCATGACAGTTTCCATCAAGCGCTGCTAGAAATGCTTGATGGGAAGAATGTCTGCCAGAGACCTTAGACAGGCATTCCCCTTCTCTCCTTCCCCTAACCAAAGTACTTACAGACTGCCAGAGGGGCTGGGTTACAACTTTGAATGTGTTTTAGGTAGTGCAGCAGGGCTTTTAGACAACTGTGACCACCTGGCAAGCATCATAGCTCAGCCCCTGGCATGGATCTTTGAGACGTTCCGGTGCTCTGGTGAAGTGCCTGATTATTTGGAAGAAAGCCAGCGTGGTACCTATGTTCAAGAAAGGGAGGAAAGTGGATCTGGCAAACTACAGGCCCATCAGCCTCACCTCTATCCTGGGGAAGGTCTTGGAAAAGATTATTAAAGAGGCCATCCTTAACAGACTAGCTGACGGCAATATCCTGAGGGATACCCAGCATGGGTTTGTTGTGGGTAGGTCTTGTTTTACCAATCTCATTTCCTTTTACGACCAGGTGACCTATCACCTGGACAAGGGGGAAGAGATTGATGTTGTATATTTTGACTTTAAAAAAGCCTTCAATTTGGTATCCCATGATCACCTCTTGGCAAAACTGGCTAACTGAGGCCTCGACCTCACCATGATCCTCTGGCTGGGGAATTGGCTCCGTAGCAGGACCCAGGGAGTGGTGGTTGATGGAAGTCAATCATCGTGGTGCTCTGTGACCAGTGGGGTCCCTCAAGGCCCCTTGTCCATGTGCACAATCTAGTTATTGCAGGGGTCATCCTGAATTCTGTCATCTCATATTACACTAAATATGGAAAATACTGAATCGGACACCACTGAAGTTTGTATACTTTAGAAACCATTGGCAAGGCTTGGTTTTATTGCACCATCATCTTATGTAGCGGTATTAAATATTATCTAAATATATGAAATGATGATTAGATGATAATTGAATTATACTGTCTGTGTGAAGAGCCAAACCTTTGGACTTTTATACTGGACTTGTAGCTATCACATTAGTTTTTAAAATGCATCTACTTAATTGGATCGGTTGGAGCAGTGAAGTAGATGAATTTTAAAACATGATTTTGAAAAAAGCAGCTGTTTAACAAAGCCGTTGAGCAATGAAACTATATTTCCACTGTCTTTAGCATATGTGTTTCACAGCTATATTTTGTGCATTAAACCAGACATCTGCATAGTTCATGTCAGAAAATCTCTGTCTCTCCATTCCCATTTTTAAGTTTTAGGTTAGAGATGTGTTTAAAAAAAAAAAAAGAATATCTTAAAAAGATACTTATAAAAAAGTATCACCAGTATAAAAAAAAGACAACTCATTATCTAGCTGCAGGCCTAACTGTCTTTTGCTGACTGACACGTACTATCCATATGGCAGATAAAGATGGTAAATCTCATAGAATTAGGCAGTCCTGGTAAAATATGCATATTAACATCATTTATTTGAATAATTATATTCATGGACATGGAATCGTTGAGTTCATCTTCAAATGAAATATCCTGCCAGGCGGGCACTTGCCATGCTAAGAGCAGCAATCTGGGGATATATGTGTATGAGCACGTTATATGATTCACATGAATTTAGAGTCCCGACCATCCGCTCCAAGCACTTAAATTTAATTCCAAGAGCATGATCTGAATGACACAGCAGGGACCCCATCATACACTGGTTCAGAAGTCGTCGTAATGAATTGCTACACTGAACAAGGACGCTTTATCATAATTGAAATACCTCACTGTGTAGCTATATTCTTCCTTTCAGAACACTTCACTATGAAAAATATACATCCTTTATACATAAGGCCCCTCATAAAAAAGCTGATTGAGTTAACAGCTTCTAAATACAGTGTGCGCCTTCATCATAAACACATTGCAGTGGACTGACAGCATACCAGAATCGATAAAAATGGGGATTACATTTAGAAAACTGATTTGGATGCTCGTTAGCAAGGAAGGAAGATGTAGCTTATAGTAGTGTCTGCTGTTGAAAACAGCCATCCAACCAAGTATTTATTCAAGGGTGTGCCATCTGACAAAGCCTGCACTACTGGCTTGTATCAGTTTAGTCTGCAAGTCTGCATGGCGGGAGTGTTGGTCTGATGGTTGAGGCCTTAGCTTTGGACTTGGGGAGATCCAGGATTTATTCACAGCTTTCTGTGCGATTGGGACAAGTTAACTAGACTTCAGATATCCTCAAAGGATATGTTGATGCTTAACTTCTATTGATTAATTGCTCTTTGCCTCAATTCCCCATATTTAAAGGGCAGTTTCAACACTTCCATACCCACAGGAACATTGTGAGGATTGATACGTTGAATATTGTAAGGTGCTGAGGCCCTGCATCATATGGCCCCGAGGGTAGCTCTGGGAAGCAGAAATGTAAAGCTTGTTATGATCCTTTCTCCTTTTGCTTTGCCGCCTGGTGTTCGATTGATTGAACTGGATTGCTGCCCTGGTGTACCTGCCAGTGCTGCAGAATAGATCTGTGGTGTTTCCCACATCGCTTTTGAAAGCAGACACTCTTCCTGGCCAGTAATTAAAGGAAATAATCTGCAAACAGGAGAATAGAGATCTTCTTCTTCTTTAGATATTTGCTGTCCTTGCAGGCACACAGCAAGCCAGGCACCTTCTTGCATTTATCTTTTTAATGGAAAAACCCGTGGCACAGTTTGAGGGCCTCATACAGTGTTCTGGAGAAATCGTCAATCAGAAGCCAAACATCCATGCATCTTTCTCCACTGTGGTCTGTGCTGTGTTACTACCTCTCTGGTCATTAACAGGGATAAAGGGTTGTCTTAGGATATTGGTTTCTACCTTCAGTTTGTTTGTATTTGGCAACCAGTTGTGTAACGAGAAGTTCTGCAGTTGATACAGGGGTAGCCTGGTCTAGCTCAGTATGGCTTTTATGACCTTGCTGCTGACATATTTATTATATGCACTAAGGCTGTGCAAAACAGCAGCGCTCCATTTCAACTTGTCTTTTGATGGAGCAGTATTTTGTTTCGAATTTCATTTCGATTGGAAACCGCTGTTCCATTTCATTTTGTCGAAACAGTGATGCTGTTTCAACACTTTTTCAACATTTCGCCCATAGGCTATAATGAGGAAGCTTGAAACAGCTTCTCTTATCCAGCAGGCAGATAAGGGGCCCGCAACCCCAGAAGGGGCGCGGGGGCTGTGGGCCCCTGATCAACCTGCCGGATGAGGGAGGGAAGTCTGTTGCTGCCACCTGGGACCTGCACCAGCACGCCACCGGTCCTAGGCAGTAGCAGCCGGCTTCTCTCATTTGCCAGGCAGATCGGGGGCTGCAACCCTGGGAGGGCTGCGGGGGTGTGCTATCGGGCTCAGCTTCCTTTCCCAGCCTGATTGAGCTGAGGAAGGGAACTGAGGAAGGAAACTGAGCCCCATCGCTGAGCTGGGCTGAGTTCCCTTCCCCAGCCCAATTGTAGCACTGGGGAGGGGAACTCAGCTGGGCTGCTCTGAAACTCAAAACTTTTGAAACGCTTCAACTGCCCTCATTTTGTTTCGAGGTTGTTTCAAAGCCCTTTGTTTCAACTCATTTCGAGCTCGAAACAGCGAAACCAAAATGAAACGGTCTCGAAACGAAACAGCCTGTGAAATTTCGCACAGCCCTAATACGCACATGATAGTGGTCTTGCAGATGTAGGAGCGTTTGGGTTAGTTTCAGATTTTGTGCTGCCTGATGAGATTATGCCTGTAATGTAACTTCTCTGTTGGCAGGTAATTGGAAAAGATGACGTGGCCGTGCCATCACACCTCTACAAGGTGATCCTTGCCCGACGAAGCAAAACGTCAGCGGAGCCCCTTGTGCTGGGAGCCTTTGTGGTGCCCAACAACCCCATAGGCTTCAGTCACCAGCTGCCTGAATACCAAGTTAACATCGAAGACCTGGAGAAAATGTCAGGACTGGTTTTCTTTCCACAGGTAGACAAAACTAAGGATGTTAAAAATCTCTGTGATGTGGACACCTGTAAGCTAATAGGGTTTAAGGAGTTCACGTTGTACCTTACTGGCCGAAAAGTGCAGAGTGCCAGAACGCTGCACAGGCTGGAAAAGGCCATGTCAGAGTTAAGGGAATCGGGAGTTGAGCCTGACGAATATCTAATGAGGGTCTACAAGAAGAAGGAAGAGGAACTCGCTCAGCAAGAGCCGCGGGAAGCTAGAGAAAGGAAGACTGGCTGAATGTTTGTCTCAGAAAACCGCTTGAGAATATGTTCTCCCCGAGCTGTACATCTGTGCGTGCACGCTCCTTTCGCATTTTGGGCCTTGGCTGTTCAAAGAAATTGTCAAAACAATTGCGAGAGAATGAAAATTGATGGATTTGGGGGGATAATGTTCATTCATTCTCCTGTAATATGATGCAGGTATGACTTGCTAAAGTACTTTTGCTATGAGAAGTGAAAGTGACCCCTTCGCAGCATGCTAAGAGACCTCTAGAAAAGGCGGCGGTGTACTATTTTCTAAAGCCAACGTCAGACTTGGGTTTTGAACGGAATCTCTTCTAGGAACGTTATAAAAATAGACAGTGGACACCTTGGTAGTATAACTGGAACATGTCTAAATGTAACTCACCCTGTAGATGTCTTTGAAAATGATGCGGTGGAAGCAATGGTATTATTATGGGGGCTGGTTGATGAAAGAAATACAGAATGGTGTGGGATTTTATTGGCATGTTTTCTTTTGTCTTTTTTTAAGTGTCCAGTAACCGATACCTAACCTAACCTCTGTTCATTTGTTTTCCTCCTGCAGTTGTATTTGGGATTTTAAAATCTCTCTCTTCTCCACATGCTCATATACTTTTAAATGAGTTTCACTGAATTACGCATTCCTGACAAAGAGCAATAGTTCCTTTTCCTTTTGGAAAGGGCTTTTTCTTACAACACAATGGTTTTAGGGAATCCTAACTTACACTAGCTGTCCAGTGGTATTGGTATTACAGTTGTGCTCTTCTCACTCATTGTGAGACGATTAAAAAAAAAAAGTCAGAGGCAGTAAATTGTGGCAGTGATGTTAGCAACACGAGTTAACAAAAAATGAAAAAAATTAAGAAAATATGATTTAGGTGCTATCATTATGTTTGGGTTTTGCTGTATTTCATTCAGCTTGGGCCATGAATGATGCATTTTGATTGAGTTTGTAGTCACTTAGTGACTGTAACACACTTGTTCAGTACTGCAACATCTGAGCTGTTATCTACAGGGAAACTTTTAAAATCAAACGATTATTTGTTGACAGTAATTTTTAAAAAGTAATAGAATCTTTACTTTTTATGTTACAGTATTTTTATTCTGCAAATCCTAACTTTCAGGCATAAATTAATGGAGCCTTTGTTCATTGAACTTCTTGTATCTGGACTAAGGTGGCAAAGAAAGCAAACAGCAAAACTGACCATGTTTTTAGATTTGGAATGATACAGTCCTTGGGTTACAAATTCGTAGCAATACTCCCTCCAGTTTACAGATGAGAAGACTGAGGGACTAATCAAAGATGGGTCTTGCGCTCACGTTGGGTCATATTGCATTAGGTGATTACCAAAAGCAGGGAGAAGCTGATTCAGGAATATTACGCCAACCAGGCTTAGTCTTGTGCTATAATAACACCTGGCTTACAGTACCTTTCATGTAGATAGTGCATTTTACCAGCCAGTGTCAAACTCTTCATAAGCAGACTGCTTTATTTAAAAGCAGTTAAGGTTGCCGTGACAACCTTATATTTACCTACCTACCTCATTATTTATAGGAGCCAAGACTTAAAAGCAAGGAATTATTAGATAGTGAGGGTCATTGTAAACCTTACTGCCCACGTCACACAAGCAAAGGGCAAAATCCCGATAAACGTGCCAGTGGATTAGGATGTCATATGTTCATCTTCTCCAGTTTGGAAAAAAAGCACAGTACTCTAGAGCACAGCAAGCCACGTCGTGCAGCTCCTGCTAACAGAGGCAGCAGAGGGGCTGGCTCCTGGGACGTGTGCTGCAAAGTGTCATGGGCAAGGAGCTAGGACTAGAGATGGACTCACACTTGTGTGGTGGCTTCTCAGGGCGGGACGGGTCTTGCCGTCAGCAGGTAGCCAAGGACTTCACAATTGCCCAGTGTGGAGCTGGTGGAAGCAGCTGGCTCCCCCCATCTTGACAGATGGTCACAATTTGTGTTTGCCTGGTTGCAAAAGGACACACCCTGTATATCTAACAGGTGGTGATCATTGTGGTGGGAGGCAAGGCTGCTGTTTTGCTGGATCCAGATTCCAGTTGCTTATTATCCACCCCTCCCAGGCAGGTGCATCAAGTGATGGGAGACAGAGTATGGTGTAACTCTTCACGAGGAGGCCGATAAACTAACCCCCTGCCTCCTCACTGGTCTGTTAAAACTATATTCTACCTCAGCCTCACAGGCAGGACATTACATGGCAGCAGGGAGTCCTTTCATTGCCCAGGGCCTCTTTTCTGTCCTCTAAGTCAGTGGTTCTCAATCTTTTTTCCTACCAGGACCTATTTGCAAAGAACCATGGCCTGTCCTGACCCACATCCCCCTGACCCTGCTGGTGTCCCTCACTCCTGACCTGCAGCCCCCCCGTCCCCCCAGCTACCCCCATTCTGCTTGGGCCAGAGCGCGAGCAGCGAGTACTACCCCTGTCCCAACTCTGCCGAGCAGCAAGTATGAGCGCTGACCCTGTACTACGGGTCCAGGCACACAACTCCCAGCTGCAAAGGACCACCCCTGCCCCCTTTTCCCGATGAAGAGCCAGGTGCCTTCTCCCCCTGCCCTGCCACAGCCCCGTGCCCGACCACTTCCCAGCACCGGCATGCGTGCACAGCACCTCCCACCCCACAAGACAGTTCCCCTGGACCTCCGGCCTCCGCTCCTCATACACTTACCTGCATCCCGTGGTGGGACCTGCTCCAATGACCCAACCTCACTGTATGCTGTCCACGTGGGGCTGCATGCACAGACACACGTGCCCATTGTCTCCAATCGTGCCAAGCAGCCCCTTGCAGGCTGGAACACTGCCAGCTTGGAAGGGGAAACCCATGCTTTTGCATCGTTTTCTGGGACTTGCTCGTGACCCTTTCAAATATTGCAACCCACATTTGGGGCGCGACCCACCGGTTGAGAAACACTGCTCTATGTTAAAACTCTTGCCAGTGTAACATTTTAGCAGCAAGCAATAGCATAAAGCCATGACCCTTTCCTTTGGAGGCAGGCATCTTTGAGCAGATGCTCCTTAGTTCAGCATCTATTCTAGGCTGATATGCACTCCTGAATTCCTATAGGGCCTGATTAGCATTATTTTTCACCCCAACTGCCTTGCCATGTGGTGTATATGCCTGTGATTTTTTTTTCAGCTCCATTTGAGTGTGGTCATTCTGCTTTGTCTCCCCTTACAAGACTGTAGCAGGTGCAACCATCAAGCCCTTGGCAAATGGTTAAAAAAAATCATTGTTTGTCCCAGGAAAAACACATCCAGGTACAATTATAATCAGATGCACTTACTGTGCTGATTTCACAGTTTGAGGTAATAATTTTGGAGACTGTTTTATAACAAAACTAATTTATCCCCTCTTGCTGTAATGAGGCTTTCTAAGAGAAACAGAAAAATACAGCACTAAAAATGGCATCTATTCCCCCCCCAAACAAATTACTTCTGGATATTCTCTGAGCTACCTACATGTTGCTTCAACATGCCATACATTAAGCACTAGTGCCTCAGCTATATTATTTTCTGTATCATTTTCATCCCTCATCTGTCCTTTTGTTTTGCAGACGTGACCATATGACACATGGATGTATGCTTGTTATTTCTTTGGGTAAATTTACACCATATTTATAGCAGTGGGGAGTTGTACGGTGTGTATCTGCTCCTTGCTTATTCCAGGAACGTAGACAAGCCCTAAGTGTGGTAAGAGCCACTGCTGGCAAATGCTAGGACCTGCGTGCTGTGCGTGTCGGCATGTTGAGCTCTAAAGCTGTGTAAAAGAATTGTGACATCATGACATCTCTACCCCTCTCTTTTTCTGCTGTTCTCCAGCATTCGTACGAGATTTGATTCAGAACATAGGAGTTGGTAAGCAGTGGTTCAAATACTGAGGAATACATGCTATTCTCTACTGGTTTAAGCAGTGCACTTTCTAATAATAACTGACGTGAATCTGGATCCAGCAATACAGCAGCCTTGCCTCCCACCACTATGATCCCACCTGTTAAATATACAAGGTTTGTGTCCTTTTAAGTAGATGCATTTCTACTTAGTTGGGGGGGGGGTGTCTGTGTGTGTGTGTGTTTGCACGCTGCAACTCACCATCTTCTGTGTATAATGTAAATGCAGGTCTGGTGTTTGGCCATTTGGGGGCAGTCAAAACCTACAACATACTCGGCTGCTGTGTAGCCAGGACCACATGAACTTCAGGAGCCTGAATGTTTGGGGCTACAAGCGGCATAGTCCTAAAACTGCCTTTCCTGCTTATAATGTTGCTATACATGTTTTTATGAATTAGTGTTACATTTACTGTATTAGACAGTAGTGCAAAATGCAAGCCAGTGACTTTCCTAGCTTTTTTTTGTGGATGGGGCATTGAGATGGCAGGGATGAAGCAACATACCTGCATTAGATTTACCAGCAAGGTTGGTTCTTCATTTTTTATATCTTGTGCTAAGCCGACTTCAAGTCCAGCTTCTTTACGGGTGTAATTGCAGCTGAGTATGTAACACACTATAAATGATGCAGATATTTTATAATACCATTAAATTGTACTTATGAATACTGTAGACTTGCAAATGTTTTGAAACTGGGTTTTGATTTGTTTGTATAGCCATTAGTTGGGTTTGGTATTAGGATATCCCAGTTGTTACAGAACCACCTGGAGGCCTATTTTGCTGAGTCCTGTACGGGCATGAACACGCTGTCGGGCAGGTCCTACCTTGCAGAGCTCGTTATCTTTAAGAGGCAAGGCAAGCAAAGAACAGGAAGATGTGAAGAGCTGGATCCGCAGAAGGTACTTGCCACACCTAACTTTCAGGTGCCCCGTCTCATTGGGCACCTGACGCATGGAGAGTGGTGCCTAAGAAGGAAATGCATAGCTAGCAGGCTGAGCAGGGAGCAAAGCTAGCCAGTAGCAAATGCTGAGAAGAGTAGACAGCCTCTCCTGGAGGTAGCCATCTAGGCCAGTCCTTTTTCATAGAACTCACCTTTCCTCCCCTGCTGCCCTAACCCTCTGTTTCCTCTTATCGGCTTATGCAGGTGATTAGGGTGGTCACTGGGAGGGTGGTTTTTTGGCTCCCTGCTCTGTGTGATTTCGAGTAGGTACTCAAAACCCAACTTCTATCTCAGGTGGAGAGTAGCACTGCCAGGCTGCTGGGCATTCAGAGGACTGGGCACCTCAATTACTGGGGTTCAAGCTGCTCCACGAACGGACCAAACAAACTTACTCGCAGTTAGACTTGTCACCTAAGGGACTAGAATATGTGGGTTCAAATTGCAGCTCTGAATCAGAAAACGGGAGAGGTAAAAACTGGTTTGCCTCTCAGAGGTAAATGCCCTGGCCCCTGAGCTATTGCAGCAATGGGACGTGGACACCAGGCCAGCCCTGACAAGCCTTTTGTGCAACGCCCAAGCCATTAGTTGTGCTCTGGAAACACTACTGAATTAAGTAGGTTGAAATAGTACCCAGGTGGTTAGTGTGTTAAGTGCTTCATAAGCAACCCAACACCCTGTCCACCCGGGTACGAGCTCCCCTGCCACTTATGGATTAAACTAAACAGGATTTGCTCTGGAGCTGGACGCTTTAATGCCACACTCTATAAGATGGCTTAAAGGACAGTGCAATATGTGAGTGTGGCAATGCACCAGAGACCGGTCACCACCTCCTCACGTGTGCAGCATACCCGCGCACCCACAGTGAGGACCTGGCAAGTTTAATCCGTAAAGCAGTTGTGTGGCTCCGCCACGTTAATGATGTGTAGAGGGGGAATGAAGTATATGAGAGAAGACGACGACTGAATTGGGTCTCACGAGCAGGAGAACCGGGGGTGGGGGGCCGCGTACTTGGCATTAGCTCTCCAAGTACTGCAGTGAGGTCAGGGCTTAGGTGGGTCTTCACATGCCCACCAGCAGCTGCTTCATCAGCTTGAGCATTTCACCAGCCAAACACTGATCCGTGAGGACTTGCAGTGCCTACGAGGTGAGGTGCAGCTGAGCGGAGGTTATGAGACTCCAAGTGACAGCCAAATGTTGGAGTTGAGTCATGTGTGCTGCCCTCCACCCTCTTGTTGCGGACAAGGGAGATGCAGTTGTGGCGTTCAGCTGTTTGGGGGGCAGTCAACACGGATGATGGAGTTGGCTGCTCTGTTTCCAGTAGCGCACCAGCCTGAGCGTTCACTTGGGGCTACAAGCAGACTATTGCTTCCACCCTGTTGGACTGGCTTCAGTGCCAAGGGGCAAAGATAGATGTTGGTTTTACCGCCTTGCCTTCAGTTGCTTGAACCTGGGGTTACCATATTTCCAGTTGAAAAAAAAGATGATGGGGGCAGTGATATGCTGGTGCCCTGCCCCCACCCAGGCTGGTGCCCCTCACTCCCAGGCCATAGCCCCCAGCAGCCTTGCTGCTGCCCCTCACTCCTGATCCACAATACCCCCTGGCCATGCTGGTGCCCCTCATTCCCAATCCACAGCCCCCCATCCCTGCTGGCTCCACTCCCAACCCACAGCCCCCTGGCACTGCCAGTGCCCCACCCAAGCCAAAGCCCCTCCAGCCCTGCTGGTGTTCCTTGCTCCCAACCCACAGCCTCCTGCTCCCCCCAGCCCTGCAGCATCTCCCAGCCACCCCACCCCTGCAAGCAAGGGCACTGGCCCTGGTGCCACTGGTCCAGCCACGCAGGTCCCCTGTAGGCCCCCGCCTCCTTCCCCCATTGGAGGGGCAGGTGCCTCCTTCCCCCCTCGTCCCCCCTTCCCTGTTGCAGCATTAGTGCCCGGCCACCCCCTGCCACCCCCCACCCCTCAGACAGTCCCCAAGCCCTGGCCCTTCAACCCCCACTCCACATAGCCTTACCTGCATCCAGCTGCTGGTGCTGCTCTTACCACCCTGCCTGGCTGCATCATGGCAGTGTTGAGCAAACCAAAATGCAACGTTGAGCAGACCAGGCATTTGTTCATATTTGAAAAAACCCACCTGGATGGAGATTGGAGGACCCAAAAAGAGGACGTATTCGGGAAAACCCGGATGTATGGTAACCCTGCCTGGACCCCAGGATGGAATCCAAAACTGAGCGAGGTGCCTGGTTTCCCTCTCCAGTGCACCCCACCGCCTTCCCCCTCCAGCCCTGTTTCTAAATGCAAGTGGATGTGGTGTCTTTGCTTTTTTGTTGAGCTCAGTGCTGCCTGCTTTAGCCCCATCCTGTGTGCTTACCAGCCCGGGCAGACGAGCATGCTGCTCGAGATCCTGGGTCTGGAGTACAATTTTGGACATATGTACTTGAGTCCTTCCTTGGAGCTGGCCCTGCCTTTCCCCATGTAAGTAGGCATAGCATACCACGTTGAGTCAGTTCTGCCTTCCCTGGTGCGTGTTGCCTGGCAGTGAAGCTGTGTAGAAATTTATATATAACCCCAAAGTGCTCTGCAGGTGACCTGACTCAGCGGGGAAATGAGGAGCAATTTTGCTGTTATTTTGGAATTGTCTTCTGCCGTTGCATAAGAGAAGCTTTTCTCACCACGCAGCAAAGCAGCTCAGCAATCAGCAGGGATGGAGGAAATGCTCGTTTCTCTGATTCAGGTCTATCTAATCAGCCCCACATATACAGGTTTGGAGGAGCCTGTACATGGATTCCCTAATAGCCATCTGCCCATGCAATTAGCAGACTATCTGCTCCTGCTGGAAGGCACAGGAAAACACTGAATAATGGTTCAGAGTCTTTGCCTAAAAATACCATCCGGTGGCTTTGGGTGCGCTGAATCAGGTACTCAGACCTGCCTGTAAATAGAGCCCAGCTTTTCCATGCAGGGTACCACTGCTGCACCAGCAGGCATTTCCATCGTGCCCTTCAACCAGTTGTATCAAGGCGCTTCCCTGCCTGCCGAGGTAAAATTAGCAGCGGTTGTAACATAACAGTCCCCAAATAATCACTTAGTGGGGGCGGGTGGTGAGAGAAAAAGCTGAATGAAACAACTTTGTGTTAGTTGGAGAGGCCCACGGTTGGGGGGGGGGGAGAGTGGCAAATGGATCTGGAACGACATGCATCAAACGCTAGCTAAGAAGCAGGCTGGAGGTTACTCTCCAGTCGCAGAGAGGAACAGGCCTGTGTGAAGACTAAATAATTGCCAAAGCAGGGAGAAGTAAAGGCTCAGGCAAACTTCTGCTAGCAACTCTCAAAGCACTGCAGCCAGCTTGGGCTCCATGACTGGTGCACGGGACAAGTTAAATGGGCCCAGTTGCCCCCCTCCCAGGACTGTTCACCACCTTGAAGCCCCTTTCACTGCCTGTGCAGCCACATCCAGCTGGAGTCAAACATCTGGAATCCGATTGCCAGCTACCAGCCAGGTTGGCTCAGCGCAGACCTGCCGCCGCATTGAGCTGTCCCTGGACACCTGCACAGCCGGGATCGCATAGCAGACGTGGTTGCAAAAACATGTCTTTACTTCGTGAGAGTAAGAAGCACGTCAGTTCACTAATCCATGTCCCCAGCTGGTATTAAATGGCCGTAGCTCCAGGGAAGCTCCAGTGATCACCAGGGAAAGTTCTGCCCGGTGCCTGGCAGGTGGGGACTCTGCGAGGGCAATGCCCTGCAGGAAGAGAGTTTAACTGAGGGGGAAAAATCAGCTCTATCAGAGTAAAATCAGAGCTGTGCTCCAGCTGCAAAGCTGAAATCCAGCTAAGATTGTTCCCTGTCACTATGGCCCGAGGGGGGCATATAGACATGGGTATGGAGGAAGTCTACCTAAGATTCCTACCTCTGTCTCTGCAGCAGCTGGTTTGAACCCAGAACAGCATCCCTGCCTTATTTCCAGGCTTGGCACAGGTACACGAGAGTGACATACTGCCTCCCCAATCCCGGGAGTGTCCAGAAGTGGTGGAGACATGCTGTGTGGTGCACTGGGCTGGGGGACAGAAGCACTTAGCACTTAGTCATATTTCCTCCGCCACGGATTTGCTGTACGACCTTGACACACACCTTGCTAGGGTTATTTGGCCCCAGCAGTCTTTCCTGCCCAGAGCAGGGGTGGGGGCTGGATGTGATGACCTCTCAAGGTCCCTTCCAGCCCTGAACTGTGACTGTAAATCACTGACATCTCTGCTCAGTCTGTTTGAAAGAAACCTTTTCCCTTTCTTAGGAAGCAAGCTGTGCCTGTGAAGTCTCTCTGAGGAGCCCACTGGGAGCTTCCTACAAGAAACTGCTGTAAATTCAGCATCTTCAGTGGCACGTCCCCTGTTTCACACAGGTGTAGCGTAGTGGCTGGGAAAACATATGCCCAACTGGCACGCGGCAGCTGGCGCTATAAGCTTCAAGCTTGGTTTCTGACTATGCAAGAACACGGCAACATGCAAACCAAGCTCATAACTTGAGTGTGAAAAGCAGCGTGCTAAAAGCCTGGCTTAGCCCATAGTAGTGCTAGAGCACAGGAAGGGAAACCCCAACTCCTCATCCATCCCCTGTTCTAGACTAAAAAGCAACATCGTTCAGAGCTGGCTAAAAGATCTTCTGCAGGTGTGAGAGCTCTCTGCTGGGTCGTGGACAGAGTCAGCAAGGGACAGAAGACAGTCTCTGTATTGAGCTACAAGGCCAGCATGGGGAAGAGACCATAGGAAGTGCTGTACGTGTCAGCCCACTGGCCCTCCTAGGCCACTACCCTGGCCCGTGTTCTCACGACACCGTTTCTCCTATCCTGTAGTTCTGTGGGTTGGATGTGAGGCTGCTGACTTCTACCTGATCAGCTTTGAGGCCTTAGGTGAATGTCCCCCCTCTGCAAGTGTAGCCTGCTCGGTATGAGCCTGAACCTGTTACCTGTCATCAGGTCCACTCACGCCGCGCATGCTTGATGCCCAGCCACCGTGTACCCCACCCACACAGCGGTGCCTGGCTCCCTGCAGTGCTGGGCCACAGGGTAGTTTGTGTGTCTGCTATAGCCAGTGACTGATTTTGGTTACCTTTAGTGCCATAGCATCATAGAGCAGCAGGGCTGGAAGCATTGACAACTGGTGCCTCCTGACCCCTTTGGCAGGTGCCGCTGCCCTTCCCTGAGCAGTGCAGCGTGGATGGGGCAGCCCAGGGGCACCGCTCTGCCTGGAGCACTTTTGGGAGCCAGTCTTGAGGTGGGGCACATGCCCCTCCCACCCCCCCACCCCAGTTGCCTAGGGCTGGAAGGACCCTCCAGAAGTGGCTCAAAGAGGTGCTGTGGCTTAGTTGGTTAAAGCGCTTGTCTAGTAAACAGGAGATCATGGGTTCAAATCCCAGCTAGTGCCTTGAAGTTTCATTTTTGAACAGGGACTGGAAACAGGGGACACAGTTTGCCGGCAGGTGCTGGAGGAAGGAGGAGAAAAGCCAGGCACCTGATCCTGCCCAGGGAAGGTAAGTGATCCAGCTCCCTGTGCCTTTTGGTTTTGCTGAATGTTAGTTTGGTGGGCTGTGTGTGTTTGGGGCATGTGCTCTGAGACGCTGGGAGTCTTGGCTTAATTGGGATATCACGGTCCTCTTGAAAAAGAAGAAAGAGGCTTACAGACAAGTTGTATGTAAGTTGTATGTAAGTTGGAAGCTGGGGATAGTCCCCAAGGAGGACTATACAGCAATGGCCTGCACTTGTAGGGAGCAGATTAGAAAAGCTAAGGTGGCGACTGAATTTAAACTAGCAACAGAAATCAAGGACAGTAAGAAGTCCTTTAGGTATGTAGGGAACAGGAGGAAAACAAATGGATGTGTGGGGCCATTGCTTAACAACTCAGGACAGCTGGTTACCGACACGCAGGAGAAAACTCAACTCCTGAATGACAACTTTGCTTCGGTATTTCACTGGACTAAGGGGAAAATCATGCTAGATAAGGTTCAGACTGCGGTGGGAATGACTGTCTTCCTACTGTTGATGCTGAGCTGGTGCATGATCAGTTAGAAAAGGTAGACATTTATAAGTCAGCAGGACTGGATGAACTTCACCCGAGAGTGCTGAAGGAGCTGGCCAAAGTCATCGCGGGACCTCTGGCGAAACTCTTCCCAAACTCGTGGCTCTCGGGGGAGGTCCCTGAAGACTGGAAGAGGGCCAATGTTGTGCCCATCTTCAAGAAGGGGAGGAGAGAAGACCCAGGCAACTATAGGCCAATTAGCTTAACTTTTATCCCAGGGAAAATCCTGGAAAAATTAATCAAGGAGTCTATGTGCAATACACTTGCAGAAGGGAGGATCCTGAGTGACAGCCAGCATGGCCTTGTCATGGGCAGATCTTGATTTACCTATCTCATCTCCTTTTATGAACAGGTAACTCGCCACCTGGATAAGAGAGAGGAGGTCGACATTGTATACCTAGACTTCCAAAAGGACTTTGATCTGGTATCCCATGATGTTCTTACGGGAAAATTGGAGGCTTGCGGGCTTAACTGCTCTACAGGTGGGTAGGAAGCTGGCTGTGGGGGTAGGACCCAGAGAGCATTATTGAACAGATCTGTGTCATCCTGGCAAGAAGTGGCCAGAGGTGTGCCTCAGGGGGCCGGTGCTTGGTCCAGTGCTTTTCAACATCTTTATCAATGGTTTGGATGTGGGGATGAACAGCTCACTGGCGAAGTTCGTGGACGAGACCAAGTTATGGGGGAGCGTGGTCACGCTTGAAGATAGGCTGCAGATACAGGCGGACCTAGACAGGTTGGCAAGTTGGGCAGCTCAGAACCAGGTGAAGTTCAACACTGAGACATGCAAAGTGCTCCATTTGGGGACAAACAGTCCCCAACATACAGGCTTGGTGGTGCCAAACTGACTAGCACCACGACTGAAAGGGATCTAGGGATAATAATATAGATTGCCTTCAATTTCTGTGGTACATGCATTCTGGGAGAATGGAGTATAAATCAAATTTGCATAAAGCAAACCCAGCTTGCAATGGAACAGAGAGGAATATGTTCCCACGGCGGGGAGGGAGTAAGGCTGGGATTAGGGGAGGGGTGCGGCGCAGCCCGTTGGCAGCTCCCGGGGATGCAGCAGGCAGCAAAGCAGTGCCTAAGACATCTCAGCACTTCTTAAAACCAGGGCGAGCAAATCCCACCTGTCCAGGCCCTCAACTGGTGTTTAAGCACTGATGAGGGAAGACAGAACCGACTCCCAGACAGCCAGGACCTCACGGACCCCAGGAGAACAGGGCAGGGCTTGTTATCTGTGGGGTATGTAGGCACTGCTTGCAGTTTCTGGAAGCCAGTGGCGTGCAAACACTGTAATACCAGCCAGATCCTACCAGGAGATTTATGAGCCCGGCAGTATGTTTCCCCAGCAGCACCTGGCATGTCTACAAAGTGCCAAAGGGCTATGCTTAGACATGCCAGGCCTGCCAGCTCCCGACCTGGGAGCAGTGCAATCACAGTAGTGTGGCACTGAGGGTGGGCCGTTAGCTCGCATGGCTGGCAGAGCAGCTTTGAGGACAGCCCGGCCATTGGGGTCCAGATTCTCCTCTCGTGTCAACTTGGGGGTCTCCGCGCTCCAGATGTTACTGTTAATGTAAAAGGCACAGCTATGGGAGGCTTTCATACAGTGGGTGAGCTGAGGACTGAAGGCATAATCCACTGAGCAGCTTGATTTTTTTGTCCTCATACTATAGCTACAAGGAATGCAGGGGATTTTTACATTAGTTTTGCTTTATTGGAGATTGTGGGGAGTGGAGGGGAAATCACACGGGAACCAAGAAAGCTGTCTGCTGCCCCTAAGGCACAGCAACCACTCACCTGGCTTGTGCTGTAACCTTGTCATGTAGTGACAGGGCTCTCCTAGGCAAAGTCACCCGTGCTTCTGGGTGTCTGAGACATGAGTTGCTGGGCAGGCAGGGTTGCTGGCATGGAAGAAATGTGACGCTACAGACAGCAGGACCCTGCCCTGTTCTCCCGGGGGTCCCTGAGGTCCTGGTCTGTCTTCCCTCATCCATGCTTAAACACCTGTTGAGGGCCTGGAGTACAGGCCTGGAAAGGTGGGATTTGCTCACCCTGGCTGGAAGAGGTGCTGAGATGTCTTAGGCACACAACTTTCCCTGGCTTCTCCTGCAGGGTGCACAGCTGCTGTGGCCTGGTGTCCTGCCACTGTTTGGTGGAACTGGGGCTGATTCCCACGGTTCCCACTGAGAAACTTTTTCAAAAGCACCATGTGGGCCAACCGAGGAGCCAAGGGCTAGAGTCAGAAAAGATCCAGGTGCCCAAGTCCAAACCTGTTTCATAGTTTCTAGGGTCGGAAGGGACCTGGGCAGATCATCTAGTCCGACCCCCT
>NW_005841968.1:387503-390333 GCF_000455745.1 Alligator sinensis | reverse complement strand
TCCAGCTGCGGCCTGACCAGTGCCGCATAGAGGGGGAGGATCACCTCCTTGGTCCTGCTTGAAATGCGTCTGTGAATGCACGACAAGGTACAGTTGGCTTTCCTAGCCGCCTCCCCACACTGCCGAGCCATGTTCATCTTGGAGTCAATAATGACTCCAAGATCCTTTTCCACCTCCGTGCTGACAAGAGGGGAGTTCCCCGGCCTGTAGGTATGGTGCCGGTTGTTCCTCCCCAGGTGCATCACCTTGCGCTTGTCTGTGTTGAACCCCATCCTGTTCTCCTCCGCCCATCCTTGTAACCTGTCAAGGTCCGACTGTAGCCTGTTGCTCCCTTCTATTGTGCCCACATCCCCCCACATCTTGGTGTCATCAGCAAATTTGAACAGGGTGCTTTGCACCCCCTCATCCAAATCACTGATGAAGATGTTGAACAGGGCGGGCCCGAGGACCGAGCCCTGCGGGACCCCACTGCCCACGTCCTTCCAGGCCGAGAAGGACCCATCCACTACCACCCTCTGGGTGCGGCTCTCTAGCCAGTTGGCGACCCATTGGACTGTGTGGGTGTCTACGCCACAGTCCTCCAGTTTCCTAATGAGAACGGGGTGAGAGACAGTGTCGAAAGCCTGTGAGGCAGTGCTCCTGGTAGACCCAGGCAGCAGACACTTCACCAGCTCTGCAACCATCTCAGCTCACTGGGACCTGCCTCTGCATTTGCACACACGAGCAGTTCTGTTTCTGGGCAAGGCTGGGCCACATGGTGCCCAGCTCCCATTTAAGGCTGATGGGGAGCCAGAAATTAGGCAGGTTCATGCCCAGGTTGTGTGAGGGCCTGATCTAATAAGACTGCCCTAAATATACCCAGCACATACCCTGACTGGACGAGCTCCCTCACAAAAGTCATCAGTGACTACTTTGTTTCTATAAAGAAAAGCCAAACATGGCAACGAGCTTGCTTAATAATTGTTTTCCAAGTATTTAAGTTGGTCTAATAAAAGATATCAGATTCACCCAAAGAACCTTGTCTCCTTATGGTAAGGAAGGCATTAATATGATTCTGGGTTCAATCCTGCTGTCACTGCTGTTGGCAGCAAAAGTTTCAACAAGAGCAGATTTGGGCCTTTCCAGTCAACCGTTGGCACCAGGGGAGCTACGGACCATTTGGGCTCGTGCACGAGGGCACCCAGGTTCTGGCAGCTCCTCTTGAGCATCCCTTTGTCTCGCCTGCTCAGCACGTGGCCCTCTATTACCATGAGCTTCTTTCAAATGAGGCAAGTCTCCCTTTGGTCTAGCCCCTTCTTTGCACTCCTGCTCCAAAGGAAACTGCGGTTACCAAGTGAGCACATTGCTCTTACTAATAGCCAGCTAATCAATTTGAGTTGCTGTATACATTAGTAATGCCCGTGTAATTCCAGTGCAAATTAGGTTTGGGCAGAACGTGAAGCCCAAGACATCCTGCCGTCCTGAAGCAGAGCTTGGATTTACGGGCCCTTTGGGAACGCCACACGAGAAACTCCCCCCTTGCGGCATCCCCCCTCCCCAACACAAAGCCTCCCTTGATTGGATACGGTATGGCCCTCTGATTAAAATTGTGCAGCCGTTCAGAAAATGATTTTCAGCCAGTGCTTCACAGTAAATTACTTTTTTTTTTTTTTTTGGGGGGGGGTTGAGACAACAATTTTTCCCCCCCCTCGAGTACAGCTGGACATTATCAAATCTTAAATGGAAATCTAACAGCAGCTAAACATCAGCCTGGCGCAGGGGAGGTGGGAGTGCTGTGTTGCCCGGAGGGAGGACAAATGTTGTGGGAGGGTCCCTGAGGCACTCAGCGCTGGCAGGTAAGGGTCCCCGAGCTCAGAGGGAGTTGCTGGACGCAGTGGAAAGGCTGTCAGGGGCCCATGTAGGCTCAGCTGTACTTGTCTTACTCTCACTGAGCCCTGAGGGTATGCCACCCACTGCAGGATCACCCCCCTGGCCAGGCTCTCTGTGGCAGCTGTTACAATGCTTATCAGCACCCCACGCCAAGTGATGGCAGGATGCCTTGGGTCGAGAGTGCACCGGGTGCCCCAGCAACTCAAGGATACCCAGTGCATGAAAGGAGGCCCCTCTTTCCCCTTCTGTGTAGCCTTCTCCATCAAGGCCTAGGCACGAACACGGTCTCTGGGGTACTTTACACCATTGTTTTGTACAGATGTAAAAGGCAAAAGCAGCTAGAGGCTGGCCCAGCTGTGGGGACAGGCTGAGAAGGCAGCCTGCAGCCAGCTCAGCTACTAACCTAGACGGAGGGGCTCCGCTGGAGGGGAGATGAGCGCTGGGCTGTCAAAGCAGGAATACAAAGGACTGGGAATGGAAAAGGAAGAACTAGCAAGGAGGGAGGAGAGGCTTTAAACTAGGCTCGTCGGGGGGAGAGGAAGATGAGGGCGGGGGAAGCTGTGGACCACCAAACCATGTGGCACCCACAAGGACAGCCCAGCCTGAAGAAAGAGAGCATTGGGAACCTGAAAGCCACGGGGCGGCCAGCACTACGACACAGGTAAGAAACGAGAAGGTAAGGAATAAGGGGCCCCTTGGGACTCGGAGCGGCGGGGGCAGCAAAGGCACCAGTCGCAGGGCTCAAGTGCCTATATACTAATGCTAGGAGCATGGGGAACAAGCAGGATGAACTAGCGCTCCTGCTTGCACTAAACACCTATGACTTAGTGGGGCTAACGGAAACCTGGTGGGATTCATCCCACGACTGGGTGGTACATATTGAGGGCTATAGATTGTACAGAAAGGACAGGGTGGGGAAAAAAGGGGGAGGGGTTGCGCTCTATGTCAATGAGCAATATAC
>NW_005841968.1:370999-385295 GCF_000455745.1 Alligator sinensis | reverse complement strand
GCCCTATGAGGAGAGACTGGGGCACCTGGACCTCTTCAGCCTCTGCAAGAGAAGGTTGAGAGGCGACCTTGTGGCTGCCTATAAGTTCATCACGGGGGCACAGAAGGGAATTGGTGAGGTTTTATTCACCAAGGCGCCCCCGGGGGTTACAAGAAATAATGGCCACAAGCTAGCAGAGAGCAGATTTAGACTGGACATTAGGAAGAACTTCTTCACAGTTCGAGTGGCCAGGGTCTGGAACGGGCTCCCAAGGGAGGTGGTGCTCTCCCCTACCCTGGGGGTCTTCAAGAGGAGGTTAGATGAGTATTTAGCTGGGATCATCTAGACCCAGCACTCTTTCCTGCTTATGCAGGGGGTCGGACTTGATGATCTATTGAGGTCCCTTCCGACCCCGATTCATGATCTATGAATCTATGAATCTATGAATGGTGGGGCTGGTGAGACCTGGGACGAAAACAGCCGGAGCCCATGGCAGGAGAAGAGTGGTCAGCTAGTAAGGTTTGGGAATGCATTTATTGTGCCTGCCCTCGAGTGACAGAAAGGGGGCATGTCAGATGAATGACATGAAATAAGTCTCTCCTCCCAGGGTCTGGATTCTCTGCAAGTCCCAATGTATATAAGGAATTTGGATTGGGATCACTAAAAAAAGGGGCTGATTGAAGCCAGCTTGGGTTCTCCAGAGAGCCACTGGCAGCCAAATCCTGCAGCCTACAGAATAGAGCCAAGGAAACGCAGTGTCTCGTCTGCACCAGGTCACGTGGAATGCTAGGCCCACGTTTATTCATGGTATTTGCTGAAACGCTGCTCTGCTTTGCTTCACAAATTCTGAGCAACTGCGATGGCTGTGGCCAAGGGCCCAGACTCAAAGGGGCATGGAGGTGCCAGCTGCCTCGTGCAATTCTTGGCTCCGAGTTAGACCCAGAGGCTCCTGGTACAATGCATGGGCAAACGCAGGATCCACAGAAAGCAGCATGCTGAACGCCAGCCAGTGGGGAACGCCAAGGACAGGGGTGCATCTTAACCCTCACCTTCTCTTGCTGAGCTTCTGGAGGGTACCCATCCCTAGCTGGGCTGCTAGCCAGGTACTTTCTTATGGAGTGAGACAGATGCCCATGTCCACTTTTTCTCACAAACAGGAGGGTATAATGGCGGCCCCATTTTTTTGTCCTAGCTCACTGGTTACTGAGAGCATTTACCCAGGATGTGAGAGATGAGGGTTCAATTCCCTCTTCTATTAACTATTTGTGGGAACTGGGAATAAGCAGAGAAGAAAGAGTCACATTTGAGAGCTTGCTAAAGACTCCATCAAGGCATTTTGAAACAGCCTAGTCTGTTGGTACAACCATCAGCCTCGCTAATTGAAACGATGGGCTTCCACTCTTCCTTGCATGCAGCTGCACTTGGCACCAGATACACACGTGCGTGTCACATCTACTTGCATGGGAGAGGGTCTGCTAGGATCAGGCTTCTTGTTTTCATGGGATGTCCCACACCAGGTCTTGCCCCCAAGGAAGGAAAGAAACCATGATGTCATGTCTCATATAGTGGAGCGCAGCTTTGCTGGCCAGGAACCCATAGCTACAGCTGGTAACAACTCCAGATGAGCTCCTCAGGTAGAAACAAAATAGGATAGCAGTGCCCTCTCCCCAGGACTTGTTTTTATATATATATAGATATATATATAGATATGTATATCTATATATATATCTATATATATATATGAATGAGACTTTAAACACTATATATACATATACATAGGTGTATAGTGTTTAAAGTCTCATACCAAAGCTCCAATCAGCTACCTTTGTTGTCCTGTGGCTCCGATTCAAACTAAGCTCTAAAACAGATATGCTTATTACGTTACAGCGTGGAAACAAATTCACAAAATGATTATCTGGAGACATGGGTTTGGTGTTCAACAGCAATAAAGCAGGGCTAAAAAGGAGGAAGCTTACACATTTCCTTCTCTAATCACATTTGCAAGCCTCCTGCATGCCGCAGCTGAAGCATCTTGGGCAAAGCACACTTTGCTTCCCGCTGATTATGATTTGAGCCGGGCTACACCAAGCGGAACAATAGTTTAGACCTATTAGTGGAACCGTTAACAAAGAAGGGATTAGGTGGGATGTTTTCTGAAAGGTACGGCTGGGAGGGAAACAACCAGAGCCTGAACAACAGAACGGAAAGGGCACTGGGTAATTGGGGAGCCAGGGCTGCCGTTTCCCACCCCCAGTTAGAGGAAAGAGAACAATCGTGCAGCGGCTGCGCTGCCGTCCTGGCGTTCTGGGGCCTGGTCCCCTGCTGCCCCGGCCTTTGTGGAGTCATTCGGGTCTGCCCAACATGAGTGCAGAACAGGCCTAATCCAAAGCCCATTATGTCTTTCAGCGCTAGGTCTGGGAAAGGACCTAGGAAGTCTAGGCCTTGCCAAACAATCATTTTAGGCACCTATGTGCTAAACAGCAGTCATCCAAATCCGTCTCTGGAGATGCCCAGCCACCGGGGCTGCCTGGGTTCCCCAGGCACCTAAGGGGCTGCTTCAGGTCATGCTCAGAAACTCCTCGGTCTCGAGGGAACTGAGCAGCTTGCTGCCTAGAGCCCAGCTCAGCTTTCCCTCTCCTAGGTCACCTGCAGGCCCACTCTCCAAGGCATCCCCTGAGCACACCTGGAGGGAAGCCACCGGAGGAGGAAGTGGTGGTTACAGCCCTCACCCATGATGTGGGAGATCTGAATGACAATTCATCCACTGCCGGAGTGCAAACCCCATTTTCTATCTGCCTGTGGGTCCCCAGGCCACAGGGTCCTGGCTGTGGGGGGGGGGTCTCAGTTACTCTTGCTGAAGCTGTTGTAATAGGAGAAAGAGCGAGCCGCTGGGCCAAAGAGGGTGGAAAAAAATCGAGACAGAACATGACTGTGGCTTACTGGTTAGGACGCTTCTCCAAGAAAGTCCTAGTTCCAGTCCTCGCTTGAAAAACAGGCTATGTCTTTTCTATGAAATGGTCACTGGATAACATAGTTAACTAGTCACGGGGGCAGGGACTGGGTCCCATGCCTCTCGTCTGCCACGGGAGCACCTTAATGTCTAGAGAGTCACCCGCAGTCGGTCTTTCTCCCTCTGACTGGAGCAATGAACATGCATTTACACCAGCCAAAGGGGAGAGCTTCACTAGGACACAGGGAGGGGGTGATGAAGGTTCGAATCCAGGTCTGTTGAATACAAGCAAATGCGTCTGTTGTGGATAGAAAGCTGGGGTGAGGTGCCACCTCTTCAAATGCGTCTGTTGTGGATAGAAAGCTGGGGGGAGGTGCCACCTCTGCTGGCAACACTGAAGTAAAGGCCTGATGCTTGCTTGATTGTGGAAAGAAAGGCTGGGGGAGCCTGCCGGCAGGACAGGGCTCAGGGCAATGGATGCCAAGTGGGGAGAGGCAACTCTCTGCTGCCCAGAGTAAGGCACTAGAGGCCTAGAGAGGGCTTTGAATTAAGATACAGCCTCTCTGCGGCATTTCCTAATGGCTGTCTGAGGCCCGCTGACCTTTGTGGACCTCATGCTTGAGTAAGTACTCCCTCTTTCCATATGCTGTGTGCCTAGCAATGGGTTCCAACAGAACGGCAAGGTGCCTAAATCCTTCTATGAATTCAGCCCTACATGTCTAAAGACCCCTGACTCATCAAGGCTTCTAGTCACTGCATTGCTGCGTCTAAAATGTAAGCACGTGTGCACAGGCTAATTAAAACAAGATGAGTTATGCATCGGGGCCTCCACACCTTGACTGGAGACACCCCTGTGCATTTTGGTGTGGGTTTACAGCTGCCAGGGCACTGTGCAGGGGCACATAACCAGCTAATAAGAAGTGTGCAAGGCGTAGGGGTGCCTGCACCTTGCCCCACCTATGGAGTGAGGCAGGATTTATGCAGGTCCTTGCAGCCCAGACGTGGGACTTGCTGATCGGTGGGGATGCATTGCCATAAATTTGCTCCTTGTGGAATTGGGCATAAGCCTGCTGTCCCCATTTACTTTTATGAATTGTTTGCCTGCTGCCATTGCTAAAAACAGAGCTGGGGCTTAGTCAGGAGCTCTCTTTTCTCTGAGGATGGTTAAAAGCATTTTTCTCTTAGCTCCTCTCTTGGTACATTTTACTCGTTCACAGGACTGTCATGGATTTTGCTAGTTGCATTTTTCCTCTTAAAGATTCCTTCGTTCTACGTTGAAATAAAAAGGGCCACATGGAATTTATACCCTAAGCATGTTAGTTTTCTGTATGCATTTGTATACACGCATATATAAATCAAAGACTGTCCAGAGTGCATAGACTATTAATAGGCATGACATATTTTCAGTGCATTGGTCCTACCAGCTCTGCAATTCTCTTTGTTCCAGCTCTGTCTAAAGTATCCCTGCTCTGTTCAAAGTCTCCTACAGGATTCAACCGTGACCAACGTTCATGGAGCTGCCTGCCCACTGCTAACTCTACAGCCCTAGATCACTCACTGGAGTGGTCGATATAGCACAAGGATACACGCACTAACTTAAATATCACATTTGACTGGACTGTTGCCCTGCAACTATTCTTCAGAAGCGACTGTTTTGTGCAGCCCTCTCCCTGGATGTTTTCAGAAATGCAACCAGCCTTTTCCTGAACCATCCTGCATCATAATTAAATGCTGGAGAATTAGGGAATATTTGCACACACAAAAAGGGAGACAGGGAGCGTGCATCATTTCTACAGCCTGGTTCCCTTCCAACATGAGGGCAAGGAAGCATCTTCCTGTTCACATAGTACAAGGAATAATGCATAAAGGGAAAAAATACGACCCGATTTGTAAGCCAAACATGTCTTTTCACCAGGAGTCCTACCCAGAGGGAAGATAACAGATTCTCTTAGTTTACCAAGCTGGAATTGCTTTTATAGCAGTGGTTTTCAAACTGTGTTCAGTTCATCCTGGCTTCTATGGAGAGACTGGGGATAATGGCAGAGCGGGCTGGGAGGCGGGCCACCACCGCCGCTGGGCTGGGTCGCCTGGCTCCACATTAGCTCTTTAGGAAAGGGGCAGGTGTCCCACAGCACGTGACATGAAGTGGTCCATGACTTTACCGCCGCTTCACAGGAACTCAGCCAATGGCACCCTTAGAGAAGCAAAGCATGAAACACAATATATCGCTGGTAGGCACAACACAATCCACATGCCTAGTTATAGACACATCTGTCGAACGGCGCAGTGCAAAGGAACCAATGGGAACATGTTAAACAGGGCACTCACCAGGGTAAAGACAGAGAAAGGCCACACAGGCAAACTTAGATAGGAAAACAGGCTAATCAAGTGACTCAGATATTCAAATCCCCAGTTAGCTCATATCAAGATGCCGTAAGCGTACTATATAGGTTCCCATGCGTGTCTTTGGAAGAACGATGGCTGTTACGAGCAGGTGTGGTGGTCAAGGGTATCAGAGCCTAGTAACGCTGCAGTCTCATTATTAAAAGGCATTGCTCAGCACAGGCACAAATGTAAAAAAAACCAATCGTACCAGGGCTATCCTGAATGGCGCCGTCTATAAAACATGTGAATGCTGCTTCCAAGGTGACTGAAGTGCATATCAACCTTACTGAATCCAGCTCCATAGACAAAAAGGGCTCGACAGGACTTGGACTTTAGACACCTGCTAAGTGCTGAGCACCTCCACTCATCTAGTCCACCAGCCTGGAGCCACCTAAATGCCACAGATGCCTCCTAGGCAGACAAGGGTAAATCTGATCTCTTTTATTAGACCAACAGATGCCTCCTTTTATTCATCTAATGTTCCTTGGGCACTTAACAGTGTTCTCTTATATGTGCTTGGGACTGCCCTCTTCTTGACAAGACCAAGTGCCTTGGCTCTTTTTTCTACTTGCTAAGCCTGATAAGGATCCAGAAACTAGGTGTAGGCTCCCTACAAAATGCAACTGTAGCCATCACTTTGTTTTACACACATCCACAAGAGGAGGTGGTGATGGTAGGAGTTATATGCCTTTGATATGTTAGCCCAGTGGGAGAGCAGTCCCCCAGGGAACGGGAGAGACAAATGACATTCATTTCCTTCCTCACCTGGAGAAGATGCCGATCCACATCTCGCACCCCTCAGGAAACCCCCCGCTAGCTTCCACCTATAGGATATTCAGGGGGGCTGCACACACAAGTATGACTACCCTAGCAGAGTTTTAAAAATCACCTGAAAATAGGTGCTTCTGATCTGAGGAATGTTTCAATATTTTGTCCAAGGATTCTTTAACACAAAATGTACCTGATTAATCCAGGTAGAAGTAGAAAAGCATCAACAGGGCAGATTCAGACCGCTCACCTCAGCATTGCCAATAGCCTGGTGTTTGGGCCCCTCTCCAGGGAGGTGAGTGCTAATGCGGGTGCCAGTCCATTCAGGCACAGGAGGGATTTGGACCCCAGGTCTCCAACACCCCAGCTAAGTGCCCTAACCACACGATTCAAGCCTGGGGGCTGGGGGAAGGAAGAAGAAGAGCCCCACTTTGTCTTGCATTTGGTGCCGAGGCCCAACCCAAGAGCATCCTCCAAGAGTGCCCAGTGGATCAGCTCCTGCAGGCAAGACAGGCAGGACACCTTGTTTGTGGATCCTGCTGTGGCCGAGGTGTGACATCGATGACAAGCTGCTTGATGCTATGAAGGCATAGACATTTCTGTGTGTGCCCAGTGGCAGAAATTTAGGTGACTAAAAGGGGCTTTACTGATGGAGCCTAAGATGCCTCCAGAGTAGGCAAAGGTTTAAAGAATATGAATGGTGTGCTTAGGCACCAAATGGGATCGTGACGTGTCCTGAATCGGCTTTCCAAAGGTGCACTCGTAGGACCCCCTACGGCATGGCGAGGCCTTAAACCCGGTGCTCGGAAGTCCCAGCCGCTCCCCTAATCACAAGACCGTCTTTCTTTCATAAACCCACTTCTTCCTTGTACCCAGGAGCCACGCACAACTGAGCAATCAGAGATAATCGCCTCCCTATGATTAGAGTTTTTCGTTTCAAATATTTGCCCTGTGTTTTGGACATCGCCTACAAAAACAGTCACAGACAGGAACAAAAACATCCTCCCCCGCACATTCAACAGATAAAAGCTCCTGATAATTGTAGCAAGAATTGAAATTTGATATTTAAAACTAGTATGGATTTGGTACTAATACTACCCTGCTGACTGGGACAGGGCAGGAATAACTCTGTCCATCCTTAGAGTAAATGAGTCTATGAAACGCATTTGCTTACTTCCAAAAGGTATTTTTCTTTCCCCGTGGTGTTTTCTCATAATAGCAATTCCTCCTGCAACAAACACTGTGCGCACCTGTGCCTTTAGTCAAAAGAAAGCAACAGTTCACTCGCTCTGTCATCTGTGACGTGCAAAGCTCCTCTCTGTACTTCCACCCCGTGATCATTTGCCTGCAGGTCCAGTGTCATATCATTCTCCTTTGGTGATTTTCTTTCCACTGATTTTGAACATAAGATATAGATGCTACTTGGTTTTGCATTGATTCGCATACAAAGATGTATGTGAAATGGAGCATCCCGAAAACTCACTTTGTCTGGCATACTCCCTATGGCTGCTCTCTGCTCAGTCCTCCCACTGTCCTTTGTGGGGATGAAAAACAGAGAGAATTAAAACAACATAAAGGAGAGTAGGAATGAGGAGAGTCCAGGGGTCCGAGAAAGGCAACAAAAACCATCTCCTGCTCTGTCTGTAATCTCCTTCTCAGGAGCACTTAGAAAGACGTTTAGTCCTTTCTCCTCTACACAATCCCCCCATGACTGGAGTTGGAGGTACAGCGTTTTGAGCCTGGGGGACCAGTTGGAGCCCAGGTGACTCGGCCTCTATTGCTGTTGTTCTGGCAATATCTAATGTCTGTCTCCCTTCATAGCCATGGGGCTTGTCGCGTTTGGCATCTGGACTAGCACGGTGCTTCACAGAGTATCAGCCTTTCATTTAGCAACCGGGAGGAAAAGTTCTGTATATAACTTACTCCCCAATTCTTTGTGAGCACATTAACATTTCCCTTAACACAGTTATTCCACACTGCCTGCTGAATTGCTTCCACAAACACCGCTGCCTTGCTCCTCGCGTTGTCCTTCATAGCAGGACACAGGGAACGTATCATGTGATTAGTCTGATCACTTTTGCTTGATGGGCAGAAGGCAGGGCAGGACAGCGCCTATGGCCCCTGACCCATGTTACACTTGTCACCCGGGTGCACACAAGTAACATGCTCCCCTCCCCAGAGAGAAGGGCTGGGTGCCAGGCAGGAGGGCTGTGAGAGGGATCTGCAATATGCAGGCCAGAGCCCTCTGCTCTCTATAGAGTCAGGCCAGGACAAGTGATACTTGACTATATGCAGATTTATTAATATGTACAAAATTGAAGGGAATTGATGTTGATAAGCATAGATATACAAATATCATATACTACTATGGTGCTGCAGATAAAGGCTGAAAGATTACACCCCTTCAAGTAGCCCCAAGCAGTGTGTTGATAATCAGGTGATTTAAAATAGGCAAACAACAGGTAAGTACAGGTGAGCACATATAAATACAATTAAACAACAGTCAAAACACAAATATACACAGGTAAATATAGGTAAGTATATATAACCATCAGGGAAGGAGTCCCAGCAGAGTCCCTTTGCAAATCGATACTTAACACTCTGTTGAACTATCAATATGCATAGATAGAAATGTTCACAATATATAAGGCAATCTCTTATAAAATATAAGGCACTTCAATAACAGGTTAACCTCAATTCTATAATTACCCCACGGCCCAGACCGACTCTGGGGGCATGGGCTGCGCTCCGGCCTGCAGGGGGAGGAGAAACCCTTGGTGCTCCCCACGCCTGCGGTGGGCCCCAGGGACGCCTCTCTAAGGTGACTCCAGATCCTGGGAGCTCCTTTCAGCTCAAGCTTCCCCGAGGACCAACTGCTTCACTGCCGGGGTAACACCGCTCCCCTGTGGGAATCCCTTCCCCAACAACTGACGACTCCGTGGGCCTGAATGGGTGGTCCTCGCCCCTCGACCGAGGCGCTTCTCACATGTGGGACCTCCCGGCCACGGGCTTTCCTTGGGCAGGTGGCCCTGTGCACCATTGCGTGCACCGAGGGCTCTGCCTTCTGCTCACGGTTGGGGGCTCTGGCTGCCTTCTGTGGCTCCGAGACCTGGGCCCCTGCCTGGGACCAGCTGCGCAGGAGTCCTGGCCACGTGCCAGGAAAGGGTGGAGCCGAGCCACCTCGAGCGGCTCCCAGGGCCAGGGTCCCAGTGGACTGCACCGCACTGCCGGCTCCAGGTTTCCAGCCACATGCCCAGGTTTGCAGACCCAAGCTACCTTGTGCTGCTCCCAGGGTCTGGGGCTCCATGTATGAGCCTGTGCACTGGGTCCCCAGCCTCACACCAGGGGTTGCAGACCCAAGCTACCTTGTGCTGCTCCCAGGGTCTGGGGCTCCATGTATGAGCCTGTGCACTGGGTCCCCAGCCTCACACCAGGGGTTGCAGACCCAAGCTACCTTGTGCTGCTCCCAGGGTCTGGGGCTCCATGTATGAGCCTGTGCACTGGGTCCCCAGCCTCACACCAGGGGTTGCAGACCCAAGCTGCCTCGTGCAGCTCCCACGCAACTCCTTTTATTCACTCTGGAGGCTTCTCCCCAGCGTGTTGTTGGACCTGCAAAGAGCAGGACACAACCAGGTCTGGGGTTCTCCTCTCCCTCCCCCACCATCCCCACCACCCCTTGGGCAGGGGCAGAGCAAGTCCCTTCCCAGCATTACCTGATTGGTGGACATGCTCCACCAATCACAATGAAGATTTTCCAAGATGGGGCATGCCAGGCTGTATCGGTAAGTCCGCCACATGCTTCAGGTGTGATTAACTCTTCGTGACCTGGCCACACGTTCATTCAATTAAAGACGTGATAAAATGAGCAATAAATCACAATGTTACTACACAAAATGTGTGTTATTATTTTGTGGCTGGTTCCTCTCAGGCCTTTAATTGAACCTGTGGTCATTGCCCAGCCTCTGGAGCGCTCCCAGCCAGGGGTGCACTATACGGTGCAGCAGCTGGCACCCCTCTCAGCTGATTGGAGGTTCCAGCTGCCAGGAGTGCATGATGCCCTCCCCTGCCTGGGACCCCTGCTCAGTTCAAGGGGCTTCCAGTCACAGGAGCACGAACTTGCTACTTGCTGTTGTGGGGGGAGCCCGGGATCCAGCTCCCCCTGCACCAGCCGTGTTGCACAATGGGATCTGATATGGGATTCTGCAATCATGGTTTGAGGCTGAGCCATGACCCCTTTTCTCCACACAGCTGGTCCTATCAAGTAGGTGTAGCCCAGGCAACTTGGGTATATACTCCCCTTCTCCAATTGAAGGGGGTTGTTAGCTGACAGGTGTGCTGTGGGGGAGAACTGCAGAGCGCTCGGTTTCCCTCCGTCCCTATAAAACCTCCATCCGTGCAGGGGGCCGTCAGGAAGGCCAAGGCAGAGATGGGACTGGGACTAGCGACCCGGATCAAGGACAACGACAAGTCCTTTTTTAAATACATAGGGGGTAAAAAGAAGGCACCGGGTAATGTGGGGCCTCTGCAGGACACGCTAGGAAATCTGGTCATTACACCAGATGACAAGGTTAACCTATTTAACAATTTCTTTGCCTCCATTTTTCTGAGCAGGGACTGGGTCACCCCCCCACATCCCACCGGGACCGCTGTCGTCCCCAGGGGAGGTGCACCCAGGCCTAGGGTCAGTGAGGATCTAGTCAGGGAACTTCTGGAGGGGCTGGACGTATTTAAATCGTTTGGTCCTGACGCCCTCCACCCCAGAGTGCTGAGGGAATTAGCAGAGGTCATTGCGGGACCCCTGGCATGGCTTTACGAGCACTCGTGGTGCTCTGGTGTGGTGCCAGAGGACTGGAAAAGGGCCAGTGTGGTCCCCATTTTCAAAAAAGGGAGGAAGGAGGACCCAGGAAACTATAGGCCAGTTAGTCTTACCTCGATCCTGGGTAAGCTTTTTGAGAGAATTATCCTGGCGCATGTCCGCGAGGGGCCGGCAGGGGAGATTATGCTTAGGGGCAACCAACACGGGTTCATTAGAGGCAGGTCCTGTCAGACCAACCTGGTGGCCTTCTATGACCAGGTCACAAAATCCTTAGACGCAGCGGTAGCAGTGGATGTGGTCTTTCTGGACTTTAGGAAGGCCTTCGACACTGTCTCTCACCCCATTCTCATTAAAAAGCTAGGGGACTGTGGCATCGATACCTACACAGTCAAATGGGTCGCTAACTGGCTGGAGACCCGCACCCAGAGAGTGGTGGTGGACGAGTCATTTTCAGCCTGGAGGGATGTGGGCAGTGGGGTCCCCCAGGGCTCAGTCCTCGGACCCGTACTGTTCAACATCTTCATCAGCGACTTGGACGAGGGTGTAAAAAGCACCCTATTCAAATTTGCTGATGACACTAAGATGTGGGGGGATGTGGGCATGCTAGAAGGGAGGAATAGGCTGCAATCAGACCTAGACAGGTTACAGGGGTGGGCAGATGAGAACAGGATGGGTTTCAACGCTGACAAGTGCAAGGTGCTGCACCTGGGGAGGAAGAACCAGCAGCATACCTACAGGCTGGGGAACTCCCTTCTCGTCAGTGCAGAGGCAGAAAAGGATCTTGGACTCATTATTGATGCCAAAATGAACATGGGCCAACAGTGTGGGGACACGGTCAGGAAGGCCAACCACACCTTGTCATGCATCCACAGATGCATCACAAGCAGGTCCAAGGAGGTGACCCTCCCCCTCTATGCGACACTGGTCAGGCCGCAGGTGGAGTACTGCGTCCAGTTCTGGGCGCCGCACTTCAGGAGGGATGTGGACAACATGGAAAGGGTCCAGAGGAGGCCACTCACATGATCAGGGGACAGCAGGGCAGGCCCTACGAGGAGAGGCTACGGGACCTGAACCTGTTCAGCCTCCACTAGAGAAGGGTGAGGGGGGATCTGGTGGCTGTTTACAAACTAGTCAGAGGGGACCAGCAGGCATTGGGGGAGTCCCTGTTCCCCTGAGCACTCCCGGGAGTGACTAGAAATAACGGTCACAAGCTGGCAGAGGGTAGATTCAGACTAGACATCAGGAGGCACTACTTCACAGTCAGGGCGGCTAGGATCTGGAACCAACTTCCAAGAGAAGTGGTGCTGGCTCCTACCCTGGGGGTCTTTAAGAGCAGGCTGGACGAACACCTTGATGGGGTCGTTTGACCCCTGGTACCTTTTCCTGCCACGGCAGGGGGGCAGACTTGATGATCTGCTCAGGTCCCTTCCAACCCTGCCAACTATGAAACTATGAAACCAGGCCAGGGCAGTCAAGGGACTTAACTATATACACATTTATTTACATTAACTTATCACAAGGGAAAGAAACATGGATATAAACTTATGTACAATATATATATATTTACAAGATATCTAGACAAATAACATAAACAATACCCTCTGGGTAAATGCCATAAAACCTTATACCAGTACTCCAGATACAGGTAAGTCACAGGTAAATCCAAATAAACAACAGGTGCAATAATAGCAACAGGGGGCCCAGCAGAGCCCTAGGACTCTACTCATCTACTAATTTACAACATGAGAGTTCACAAAATATAAGGCATGATGTCACACCACTTATGGTGCAAGAACCGCAAAGATAAACTCAATCCCGAGGGGAAGCCCCAATGCCTTTGGGCTTTTCCCAAGCCCTAGAAAGAAGCTGGTAACTTCAGGAGGGCCCTCCCAGTGGGATCTCCCCTTTCAGGAGCCCTTAACTAACCGGGTGGGGGACAGACTCCCCTCCCCTGTTGGGAATCCTCTTTTCCCTGCAACTCACGGCTCCCAGGCCTGGAGGGTGGCCCTTGTCCTCTGCGCCAGGCTGCTCTCTCACTTGCAGTGGGTGTTGGGGGAGGGGGAGGGAGAGGGGGGGTCGCTGTCCCCTGGATCAGGGCTCTGCTATGCAGGGCTTCTGGGGCCTCTGGCTCAGCCCTGTCTGCTGACTCAGTAGCCCGAGCACTGTCTGGCTCCCTGGACTCAACCTTTTGCTATGGGTCGGAGGCCTGGGCTGCTTCGTGCAGCACCAGGCTTGATCTGCTCCTGGACCCTCCGTGCAGCGCCTCCTGCACCGAGCTCCCAGCCTCGTTCTGGAGGTTGAGGACCTGAGCTGTCCAAGCGCTCCAAAGGTCCTACTCTATGCACCGGCCTGTGCACCGTGTCTCCTGCCGCACACCAGAGGTTGCAAATCTGAGCTGCCTCATGCAGCTCCCAGGGTTTGGATGCCGTGCTGCGCACCAAGAACCTAGTCACTGAAGACATCTGCCGTTCCCCTCTGATGGAAGTCTTCAGGGGTGCTTCTGGGCTACTGCTTTGCCCCGCTGAGCAGCTCTCCTCAGCTCTTCTAAGCCCCGCTCTTCTCTCTTCTCTGTCCTGGACACGTCTGCCCCCCCGTGCTGGGCACGCAGCTCCTTTTATTCGCCCCAGGGCTCCACCCCTGAAGTCTTCTGGACCTGAGACTTCCAGTCTTCAATCAGGTCCTGTGGGGGGCGAAATACAATCAGGTTGGGGGGGGGCGTGACTTAACTCCTCTTGCTGCCTCCTGATTGGTGGATGAACTCCACCAATCAAAACAGCAAGATTTCCAGCCTGGGACTCAACCCAAGCTCCAAAAGGCAAGCCTCCTACATAGGTAACTGGCCTGTGCGAAGCGGCAAGTATTCACTTCGGATTCGGCCGACAGTGATTCGATTCAGTGATTCGAATCACTGACCTGAATTGATTCTGCCGAATCTCCTAATCTCTGAATCAGCCAGGCCCTTCCCCCCCAGCCCAGCAATGGTTGCCCCGCACGCCCCAGCTCTCAGCATTTGTTTAAAAAAAAGCCCCAATTCAGCTGGTGCTGCTGGGCGGGGGGCGATCCTTGCTGCCCCCCACTGCCCCACACTGCATGGGGGTTTCTGCATGAGCCCCCCCGCCCCACCCCTGCATGGCTGTCCCGCCCGCTGTGGTTCCGGCTCTTTAAGAAAAAAAAACAAAAATGAAAAGACCCTGGACTTGCCACTCCTGTCAGCGGGGGGCAATCCCCGCTGCCCCCCTGCTGCCCCGCACCATGTGGGGGGCTCTACATGAGCCCTCCAAAGCCCTGAGGCCACTGCAGGAGTGGTGAGTCCCAGGGCTTGTCTTCGTTTTTTTTTTTCTTAAATGGCCAGAGCTGGCCCAGGTGGGGCACCCATGGGGGGCTGGGGGAGTGAGGCG
>NW_005841968.1:358271-370899 GCF_000455745.1 Alligator sinensis | reverse complement strand
AGCGGGCAGGGGTTGGGGGGGGCTGAGGGAGCAGGCAGGGGATGGGGGCTGGCAGGGGTCCCCCCATGGTCCCCTTCCCCCACCTCCGCCCCTAGTACTTACCAGCTCCGAGTCCAGCTGCAGCTCCCTACTGCAGCCACCGGGGACTGCCCAAATCATCAAAGCTCTCCGAATCTTTTCCGAAGATTCATAGAGCTTTGAATCATTTTGGACCTTTTAATTTGTCCCCTGATTCGATTTGGATTCAGAGATTCGGCCACCGAATCAGGCCAAATCTCTTCCGAATCAAATCACCACCCAAAGCTTTGCACAGCCCTGGTAACTGGTTTTCTCAATTCATATATAGAGAAACTGGGAGTGCTGAAGTGCCCATGGTCAAGTCCTAGGTTTCCACATAGCCCACTAGTGCTAATTTCATTTAATTAGCCATGACGCCCCCAGGTGCCCTGCACGTGTCCCATGGCAGGAAATACAACTGTTGGGATCCCACATCAGATCCCATTGTGCCTTCACTTTAATGTGTTGGAAGCCTTAGAGACTCACTGTCTTACAGAGGCATGAGGTTTCATAGGTAACACTGTCAAGTGGAAACAGACTTCACTTTTTGTCACCTTTGTGCCGCTGCAAAAATATTGATGGCAGCAGAGTGTGAAAACAAACAGATGTCCATATTTCTTGTCACGTCACAAATGCCCAAATTTGTAGTTGCAATAAAAACAGCAATAATTTACGTTGTTTTATTTGTAACAGACGTCAGCTTGCTTTATGTCAGGGGATTGCCACGGGGCTCAAATGTTTGGCCCTGTGTGCCACAGGGCTTCCCAGGCAGGATTGGGCCCCTCAAGCCTTGGGCATGCCTGCCTGGCTTCCCCTACTTATAGAGATGTGCCCTGGAGATTGCCGGGGTGTGTGTCTGGAAGTGGGGAACACATCACTTGTAGTCCTCCTAGGTCAATGCGTGGGACAAGAAGCAATGTGTGCTTCACCCAGTGAAGAGGATCAGGGCACATCCTGGCATAGCTGATCTGTGTCATTTTACAACCTCTATTTCTAGCCCTAATTTCTCAGATGCTCGATGAAAGCACAAGGTGCAAGCCAGCACACTTCCAGCCCCTTGCTTCCCAGACTGTTTGCAAGTCATTTGTTACAGTTGCATATCTCATCCTTCCCCCCCCCCCAAGTTGTTTGCTTGTTCCCCCTTTTGTTTCCCTTTCATATTTTTTGTGCCTCTTTTTCTTTCCCTCTGGCTCCTTGATTCATTTCTTTCTCCTTCATTTCACAGCTTTTTGGCACTGCTTGCACTGCCCATTTCATGGTGTTGTGTCCAAAGCAGACAGGACTAAGCCATGGGGGGGGGGGGGAAGAGCATCTAGTTTATGACAGTTACAAAAGAAAAGCATGAAGCCTGACATGCTAGTGAGGGGCAGGCTTTAATTACCTCGTCGTGATCAGATTACCATGGAGCAGAGGACATATGACCAGTAGCATGTCTGTGCATCTGGCCCGTGATTGCTGTCAAATTCAATAACGGCTTATTAAGCAGTGCAGAGGTGTGGCTGAAGAAAATGATGAGTAGAATATGGATGTAGCAATCACAGCCCTATTGTGTGCTGTGAATAACCAGGGGAAGATTACTGCTCTAGGCAGAAGCCCGAGCCTAAGTTCCACCATTTAGAGAAATGTGCTTGAAATCACACTTCTATTCTAGGAGGATGGGGGTTTTATTGTTCAACCTGATCTCTGGGGATAAGACAAGACGTTGTCTTAAATTGCAGGCAAGATTTAGGTTAGCTGTTAGGTCAAAGTGTCTCATTGCGAGGGCGGTGGAATACTGGAGAGGACTCTGTAGGTAGGTTGTGGAGCCTCCTTCACTGCCGATTTCTAAAAATGGGTTAGACCAGTTGGGACAACCTTTCTGGCAGGTACGCTCCCAATTAGCCCCCCATGTCAGCAAGTACCACTATGATCTCCTTCAGCTCCCTCTTGCTCTGCTTTGTGTTCCCGACATTGTGCTCCTTGCCCCATCTTCTTTTCTACTTTTTGCTTCCTGCCATATGCTCCTGCCTGATCTCCTGTTCTACTTTTTGCTCCCTGCCCCAGCTGCTGCTGTCTTGCTGTCCCCCTCCCTGATCGGTCAGGTGCCACACACCGAGGCTGCCCATGCCACTTGTGGCACTCATGCTCCAGGCTGGCCACCCCTGGGTTACACTAGGGATGTCGAACCCACCTGGCCCCCAGGCCAGATCTGGGCCACAGGGCTCCTTGCAGGTCAGATCTGGATGTGGTGGCAGCAGTGGGGTGAGTGGCAGTGACAGTCCCCAGCTGACAGCACACGTTCCTAACCGGGCTCCACCCTGGATTTTGGTGGTGATCCCTGCTCCCACTCACCCTACCCCCAAATTCCCAGCTCTTCTAGGAGCCACAAAAGCCAGACAACATATTCTATAGGCTGGATTTGGCCTGTGGGCTATACATTTGACATCCTGGATTAGTCAAATACCTGCCAGTAATGGCCTTTCTATGATTGATCATGCCTTAGTGCAGGGGGCTGGATGAGCTGGTCTCTTGAGGTCCCTCCCAGACCTACATTTCTGTGATAATCCTGGCACTACCTAGCAATTCTAGGACAAGAACTTTACTGATCACCGCAGCACTCATCCAAGCTGCATGTGATGCTGGAAAGGACAAAGCCTCCTCCTTTCACTTTTTCAGTGATACGATTTTATATAAGAGTTTGATCAAATACATTCTACTAAGAGGTGAAACCCGATATGACGTGTGCATTTATGTCTTTGGAAGCTTTAGAAAGAGCGTTCTCTGGGAGCAAATGGACAGAGCTCCACTGACTTCAGCAGGGCTGTGCCAAGTCATGCCAGCAGAGAACATGACCCCGATCATCTCCCTTAGTTGTACTGCCTTTACCTTCAAAGCACAAAGAAAATCGACACATACTTGACCATTTTGGTGCATTAAACAATTAGCGCAGCAAACACGGAGGACTGGCAAAGGAAATACATCACTTTTCCTTCCATTACCTAACATCACTGTTTTTCTCCCGGATGAGTTTTTAACAGCTGTGTTGTTTCAGAACCTGGTACAGCGCCATTAACAGCTTTTCAGAACAATGGTATTACTTTTAAGTAGGGCATTACAGGACTTAGTAACATAATTTTTTAAAGATGCAATTAGCTGGGCTACAGAGCATGTCTCCCTGCCAACTAATTGATCCAGCACTGTTTAGCGATGGACAGCTCATCCATGTACCACTATTAATAACACACTGAACAGTGATGATACCAGCTTCCCAGGACAAATGGAAACCCAGGAGGAGGAGTATCTGAGTAAGGCAATTTCTTTAGCTTTTGTCTTTTCAGCATGAGCCATCTGCACGTTCTACTCACCTAGGCACAAATACCTGTGAAGCATGCAGGATAAATTGTGCCTTCCTTCCTTCCTCCCCTCAAGCTGGGCCTGTCGGGCTCTGTGCTCTCTCTGGCCACTTACTAGCCAAGGAGCGGCTGGCCGGGCTATGTGTGTAAATGGCCGTGTTGCTCCTGTTGTGATCTGGTTTAAAACTCACAAGAACTCAGACCTTTTCATCATAGGTCAACCTGACTTCACATCAACAGCACATTCCACAGAGCAGTGAAACAAGGAAACCATGTTCTTCTTCAGTGGACTGATTTAAAAACCATGCAAGTCAACAGGAGGTTGTCCCCTGACTTAAGTGAGCTTTGATTGGGCCTTAGGTCACCAACTGGAGAGAAAGGCCTGAATCAGAGATAAATCCTGAGTTAAATAGAAGAGTCACCATCCCATCTATTTTAATAACTGTTGTCTGAATAGGTGGCAAATATTGTCATTTAAACCTCAGGCTATGTATGAAATAAATACTGCCCTGCACTTCCCTCAGTCCCCAGTGCACTTGAGGACCCCATAAGAACTATATTTGTGATACAAATGTAGCCACCCTTCATCCAAGGGCTTTTGGGTGCCTCATAATACTCTTGTAATCGAGATGAGGGTTTAGCCACACGTGACTAGTGCAAAATCACACCACGAGGGAGTGGGCCCCAAGTGGTTGGACTGAACCAGTTGAACCATTTATTCAAAATTGTGGACTCATGTTTCCTTTCCTGCCAAGTTTATTTCCTAAAGAATATATAAAGATTTTTTTTTAAAAAAAAAGCACAACAAAGCAAAAAATAGTTAAAGGATGTTGCATTATTAATCCTGTAGTCATTATAGTTAAATGTAGGTCTCTTATTCAGATTCATAAAGCAAAATCTAGCATCTTCTTGAGCATCTAGACCAGGAGTGAGCAATTATTTGGGCCTGTGGGCCACATAGGGAGTTTTGCTGAGTTATTGTGGGCTGGGTCAGTACTTGCCCTCGCCCCAGCACAACAGTTCACCAAAACTCCCTATGTGGGATGTGGATGTGGGCAGTAGATCATGGCTCTACCCCAGCCCTTGCCCCATGCTGTCACTGCCCCAAGATCCTGTGGTCTTCATGGCCCTACCCGCCCATCTCGCTCCTCAACACTGCTCCATACCCATCCATGGCCCTATCCCAGCCACCTGGCTGTGTGCCCTGCCTGTGTGGGTCCTGCTCCTGGCAGTGCGTGTGGAGCAGATGGTCTGGGATGCCTGGGCAGTGGGGCTGGATCTGGCAGCTGCGGCAGTCAGAAGGAGCCACCATTGCTGGGGCTGCTGGGAAATGAAGTCTGGCCACCATGCTGTCCCAGCCCTGCTGCACACCGGGGGTGGTGGGACTGGCCGCATGTGCCATGACTTGGGCTGCCCCCTGCGCCTGGGCCAGGTAGGACCGAGGGACCCACTGTGGGCTGGACAAAATCCCTCTGCAGGCCAGATCTGTCCCACGGGCCATATTTTGCCCACCCCTGATCTTGACAGTGCCTCCAATACTTCACCATCAGTCATTTCTACACCTGAGTTAATTTGTCACATGTAAGTTAAGTTTTTGGCTAGAGCTAAATACAGTGTGCAGGGCTGTAGAGTAGAAGAGAGCTATTACCAGAAATGGCTAATAATAGACAGCAGCATTGCAGAAGAAAAGATATTTTGAATAGTGAAACGTCAAGATCATTAAAAAGGAGAGCGGGTCATTCACACCTGAAAAGTGGAGAGACATTAACAGGAATTAGGGAGATGATAATGAGCCATGAAGTCAATTGACGCTCTTAGCACTAGCTGAATAAAGATCTCCCAGACTGGTTGGCTTTAAAGTTTGAAATCAAATCAAGCTGCACCACTGCACCCCCTCCTCCTCCCTTCCCTCCCACCCCAATCAGCATCTGCCTAAGCCCCTTCCCACTCCCTGACCTCTCTGACATTTCATTCCTGACAGCTAAGGTGACCCGTGTGGGGCCTGCTGGTGCCTGGCTTGGGGCTGAAATTTCTACAGGACAGAGCCACCAAGGCAGTAAGCATTTTACTGCTGAGCAGAACGGTGCCTAAGCAATTAAGCAGCTGGTCATTAACTTAAAGGTACAGCACTGGTTCTTTTTTCACTCTTCCATACTGATTGTGAGGGTGGGTTTTCCTTCTTTATTCCCCATCTTGTCCAAAAAAATGAAACATGAAAAAAGGAATAATTACGAGACCACACCAGAAGCTCACATTTTGCTATAAACGTTTGTGTCTAACGTTTTGAAATCAAAGAAAAAAATATTCTGTTTCAAAAACTGTTGGGAATGTTAAAAATTACTTCAAACTATTTGACAGTTTTCTTAAAAGTATTTACCAACTCTAAATGGAAAATAGCATACACTTAGAAATCTCAAATTTAATTAATATTGAGTTAAAAATCCGGTTGCTTTCAGCCTGTATAAATTTGTAACAGGGCTGGAGTGTGGTTGTAGCTGTGGTGGTCCAAAAATATGCAAGCAGTAAGGTGGACCTGTTTTTTTGTGATGTCTATACAAACTATTTCAGAGACTGAGAATACAAGACTAACTTCCCTTTTCATATTTAGTTTACCTGAGGGTCAAAATTCAATTTGGAAATCATCTGATGAAGCTGGTTTCTACACACACACACACACACACACACACACACTTAGATTTATGTCTATATATTCAGCAATTGAGATTTTACAAGCCCCCACAGTTCTATTAGTTCACAGACTATTTTTTTCCTGAATGTTTAACATGTGGGAACACAACTGATCTAGAAAAGTCCTCGTTGGCAGATGCATGAATGATGCATAAAACTCCACCATACTCTTTTTATTGTATTATGAGAAGTGGCCTGTGACAGAGAGCATCGAAGAAGCCAGTGGGTGGGGTTGGAGGGCTGTTGTAACAGATCTCATCAGAGATGTTCTTGGTGAGAACTAATTTCAAGTTGTAAGGGCAAAAAAAAAAAAAAGAACAATCATTGAGGAAACCAGTCTCTGGAGACCAGAACAAGGAAACACTTCTTTATGTCACGTTTCTGAAATTAAGGTGAATGGCTGAATAATTACCTTTGCAAGTCCCTGATGAGACACTTACGTTAAGTGCATTGAACTCATCTATTGCATATACATTTTAAGTAGGTGACAGAGAAAAGGAGACACTAAACTTCAGTTCCAGAAGTGTTTGGCTACACTTACATTTCTGAAAATTATATATACCCAAGTGAAGGGCAGGAAACTGTACAGTGGAAGTGACATACAGGGAGAAGCAAGACCAGTCAGGCTGCCATTAAAAGTCATGGCAGACTCATGAAAACAGAACAGTTTGCAAATCAGAGAGACAGACTCCAAAGCGTTGACAGATACCAGAAAGCTCAAAAACCACATCTCCACATCACTCGCACTGGAAGCGATTAGGAGCTAATTTGCTGGTTCCAGCTTATTTACTTGTGCATTCAACAGCACGCAACATGAGACTACAGAGACAATTCCAGCCAGATCAAAAATCGGGGCTGTTTTTCAATTCCAATGCTCTTTAACATTTTATAGGGACAGCTGAGGAGTGAGAAGGGCTTTCAGCCAGGTTTCTAGTGCCTAGTTCTCACTTTTGCCCACTTTCAGGTTGTTTTAGATCGCTAGAGTCATGCAAAAAAAAGCTCTCTGGCTCTCAGCCATGAGGTTCAAGTTCCCTTAGATGGTTGCTGCCTTGACATCCCAAGGTTTCAGGCTCTGCTGTGTTAATATGCAAGCTAAACACAGATAAGCAGTGTGGTTCTAGCACTCATGTCATGCATTCAAAGCGGTCTTGAAAACGTTTTATATGATATGATCCACAGTAACCTGGATGTACAAAAGATGATCCATTGGCTCAAAACATTTAGGCCCAATCTTTGGGTGTGTTTTTGCTTACATCTCCCTATGCTAAGCCCCTTATGGGACTCTTTTATGAACTCTAGTGCACAGGGTGGGTGGGGCCAGGACTGAACTGGGCTGTGCTCCAGGCAGGTGGCAGCAGCACTGGGAGTGGGTGCTATGCCCTCCCGCCGCTCGTAGGGCAGGGTGGGAGTGGGACAGAGCCACTGTGCTGCCTTCAGATGAGCGGCGCTTTTTTAGGGTCTGGACTTCAAACAGACCTGTGCCACTCTTTGTGTAATCATTTCCATAGTAGCACCGGTGAACTGGATGACTGCATACGGATTTGGCTTGTTGTCTATAAAACTGGCATAGGCCCAAACCTTGATGATGCACACACATTTTGGTCTGATCCAGGAGATAGACATGCGGATATTTTCAAAAGGGGCAGCTGGAGCATTCAGCACTAAAAAGTGAGGCAAATGGGTTGGGTGTGAGTGTGGCCTGAGGGGTGGGTACCCATACTCCACTTTCAGAAAGATGCCGAACACGTGTCAGCTGACTAAGGTGGGCTCAAGCTAGTTATTGTTTAAGGAGAAGCAAAAGCTGGGTGGTACAGGTGAAGATGTACTTCAGGCCCCTATGCCATCCCCATAAGCAAGATCGGGGGAGACCTCATTAATGGGGTTCTAGCTGTGGAAGTAAAAGACGCTTGCTGTTAGGGACCAGGGCCTGGGTAGTTGGGGAAAGTCACATAATAGGTGAAGTCCAGGAACTGGGTTCACAGGAAGCCAGGAGTCAAAGGTGGAGTCATAGTAAGTCAGGAGTCAGGACTGGAGTCAAGGAACTGTGGAGGGTCAGAAGTAAGCTGAGGAGTCTTTGTCCAGACACCCAGTGCTGTCTGGGACTTGCCTTGAAGGGCTACATTGGGTGGAGACTGTTTCCTGCAGCCTCGGGCCAGATTGCCCTGACTCGGTGCGACTGGCGGGGTCCATGGCCTTGTTCTGGGCTCATTGCAGGTGCCCAGTATGACATCTTTGTTGCCCTGTCATATGTGGAGGAGACAGGACAGATAAGGAAAATGAGGAGCATTATGGGACACTTTGGGGCTTAACCAGGCATCTGTCTCTACAGCTCTTTCAGATGGGACACTTTGCCTTGGGTGCATTTAGGAATTTAGGATTCGTGCCTATTAATGAATCACTGACCAGCTTATGACAGCTCTGTGCATTCAGCAAATATAGTGATTGCACGTTGAGGCCAAGATATTTAAACTTGAATTGCCAAAGGTAGGCACCATAACTCACCAGAGGCACCTGAACTGCGGGTGTGCCAAACCCATGAAAATCTCACCGCTTATTTGTGGCTCTAGCTAAGCTGGTAGGTGCTTCATTTTCAAGCATACTGGCCCCGGTTAGTCCATTCCCCATACAACTGCCAGTTTGCACGTGCAGAGAGGATTCTGGATAAAACACTTTTAGCTGTGAAAGTTGAGAGAGGCTGCTTTGAAACCATGGTCGAGACATCTTTTGAGTTTGTGCAAAAAATCAACGTGCTGTATACAATTTCCGCCCCCCCCACCCAAAAACACGTGCCTTAACTGACACTTAACCTCCATGGGCTCCATTAACGGGGAAATCAAATGGCAAACAGCTTATGCTCCTTTTGAGCAAGTCTCATTTTAGACTAAAGGCCTTGTGATGACCCTCTCTGTGTGGGGATACATTTCAGTCTCTCTCACTAGATCTTACATGCATGTTCTTTTCCTGCCACCCGGGAAGCATCTGATGAAGTGAACTTGGGTTCATGAAACCTTGTGTTCTACATACAGATCTTATTTAGTTTGTCCATAGAGGTGCATATCTCCCCTGCCTCCCAGTTGTCTTCCTGCCATATTTCTGCGTACGTTGCCCTTTTTGAGACTGACTGAAGACGACAAGGCACCCCGTGGAAAGCACATCTCAAGTGATCTCTGTGTAGTGGCAATCCCCTTTCTTTGTGAGCTACATGCTGAAAAACCTAAGCCATTTGACCCCTGTATCTGCATTTGAATAGCTCTTGTTTCCTTTTATCAAAGCTCCTACCTGTGCCCAAGCTTTTAAGGAAAGGTCAGCTCTGTCCGAAGGCTGTTCAAATAGAGATTGAATCATTTAATGATGACTCATGCAAAAATTAAACTGATGCTAATGTTAATTTGACAACATGAGAATACAGAGACGATTCCAGCCAGGTCAAAAATCGGGGCTAATGCATGTGTCCTTCTTCAGACTTGGAGAGGATTTTACCACAGGGAAAAAAATGCAGAACGGAGGTGTCTCAAAAGAAAAACGAGCTGCCTATTTTTCCAAGTCTGACTCGCAGAATTTGTCTCGAGGGGAGGGAAAGCTCCTGTCTGTGCCTTCATTGCTGAGGGGGGCAGGTCTGCTGATTAAGGACCCTGACTCCATGCCTTCGAAGCCAAAGGGAATTTTTGTCATCCAAGATGCTAGCGCAAGTCCTATGGCTTGGTCTGCAGAAGTTGCTGAGCTCTCACAGCTCTTAGCACCTTTAATGGAAATGGTAAGAATTTAGCATTTTTTTTAAAAAGGATCCTCAATGTCTATTTACAGTGGAAATTTTCAAAAGCATAAAGGGCGATTATGCCCCCAACTCACACTGAAAGCCAATGGGAGTTGGATACATTATGGCTCTTAGGCACTTGGAAAATTTGGCGACATTTCTATCCTGGATTTCCCATGTATGGTCTCGTCCCAGTTTCTACTTTCAGAAGCAGAATATGCTGAGAGACAAACTTAAAAAGAGCAGGAGAAGGAGGCTTTTAAAAAAATCAATAGCACTGGGAATCAACAATTCTTTATGGTCACACAGTAACTAACTCATATCATAAAATAAAATACCACCACAGGCTCTGCAAAAATAGATCATCCTGAAAATAGGAAGTAAGTAGAATAATTTAATGTTGTTTGAAACTCATTAAATCTTAGGATATGGTCACAGAATTAAGAAGCAAAGGATGGGACAGTCCAACATGGAGGGGTCATTATTAGTGTTGATTGACCTTGATATTTTGCAGCCTTGCACCTTGTGTGCTCAAAGTGAGTGTGAGTTATTGATATATCTGAACTGAAGTATTTTACACTCACTTTGCACCAATGTAAATGCCTAGACAAGGTGCAAAGCAGAGGAGCATCAAGTTCTATATTTATTATACGCAAGCAACTACCTTGAAGGGCAACTTTACAGTGTCAAAGTTAAACTTTCACAAGTTAGGACATGTCAGAAGGAAGACTGTGCGGGCAAACGCTCCAGAGAGAATGGCAAAAGTTCTGTATAACACTTGAGAGAAATATTACTATAGATGAGATTCTCAACAAAACACGGTCATGTCAGAGCAATGCACTGAGTGACATTTGAAATGCCCTTTATTTTCTGATTTTGATTTAATGCAAAAGGCGGAGAAATTGTTTCGCCAAACACAGAGTCCACTCAGAAATTAGGAGCGCCATCTTTAGAAGTAACCTCTAAACCTATGAGGTTCTGTTTGGCCTTTGGCAAATGGGAAGTTCCAGGTTGCTACATTTTGGCTGGGTTTTATTTTATATTTCATTTTCCTCTTAGTCTTAGAAGCAGGGTGAATACAAAACTTTCAAACAAGATTTTTTTGTTGGTCATGTATCTAATTAGGAAATTGCAATGCTCATCCGAACTTTCTATATTACTTTCTATATTCTAGATAACTGCAAAGGTTGGTGTCCTGTAAGTGCACTTGCCAGTATCACAGGCTTCCAAAAAAGTAAGACATAGGTTTAAAAAATATTAGCTGTAATGGGTTATGCACAGAAGGACATATTTAATGGGATGCAAAAGCTGTACATTTTAAGAACTGAAGAGGTTCTTTTATTTCTAATTTTTACCCTATTCCTGACTGATACCGAGTATGGGTAGCTCCACCATTACTTTAAATTAAGAACCAGCAATCCAATTCTTATCAAATAAATTATACATGTTCCCCAAACGCTGATCTGAACCTCTTCAGAGGTTCAGCATGACTGTCTAGCACCCATTTACAATGTCTTTCTTCCTCTATGCTTCCTATTTTCCTGTGGAGCAAAAATGGGACTTTCCTTTGCAATATTTCTGGTCCGAGTGAAAGAAGGAAACCCTGACACTTCCCAGAGACTAAACTCAAGAGAAAGAGACATCCAGATTAAATAAATTTGGCTAAACTGACAATAAACACAGAAAAAAACTGAATCCTTTGCTATTCACTCAACACTTATGGCAAATATAAACTACAAAGGGACCAGTTCTACCACCCTAACTCAGTGGGGTATCTGTTACTTTGCAGGTAACACTATTAACATCACTGGCAATCCCTATAGGCCAAAGTGCTACTCCATGTCAGCAAGGCCGGGAGAAATGGATCTCAAATTATTGGAACTAAAATTGAAATAAGAGTAATGTTCATTAGCAAGGAAGCAGGAAGCCGCCTCGGGATGAACAAAATACAATGTTTCTCAGCCTCATTATGTCCCAGTAATATATTACAGCTACCTTGGGTTAGTTAGAAATACCCAGAAAGAAGAGAAAATGATCAGGCTGAACCAAACCATCGGGTGGTCTAGCATCCCTATTACAGATCGCGTTCAGATCATTAGTGTTCGGCTAGCTCCTGAGGTTTCGCCACAAGTTTCACAACACTGATGCTTTACTGGACGCAGAAAGAGAATCTCAGCGTTCGTTCCATAAGGACTTTTTCTAGTCCTCACACGTATAGAGGCAAGCTTGACACTTCGACCTGGCTCCGGCAGGAAGACTCAAAAACTAGAACGCAAGGAGCCTATAGTTATTGGTTTTGACAAAAACAAAAAACCAAAACAAAACAAAAAAAAAGAAAGAAAGATAGAAAGACTTTTGACTTTTAAGAGGGGTGTAGGTTGTAGCCGTGTTGGTCTAAGGACATAGGCAGACAAGGTTCCTTGGGTGAATCTGATATCTTTTATTAGACCAACCCAAATAGTTGGAGAATAGTTATTAAGCAAGCTTTCGAGTTCAAAAACCCTTCGTCAGGCTAAGGAAGTGTCAGCAGTTGGTGTGTGCTCTTCCTGGATGGGATGACAAGTAAAGAAGCCAGCGGCTGGGCTGGGGAGTCAGTTGTCAGGCAGATTATAACCATGGGACCCTAACTGAGGAAATATCAGGTTTCGTTGAATCCATCCTAAAACCGCTTGTCACCCACAGAGCGAGTTTTGTACACAACACTACAGACTTTCTACAGAAACTTAAAAACATAGACCACCTTCCCAGCAACACCCTCCTAGCCACCATGGACGTTACCAGCCTATATACCAACATC
>NW_005841968.1:352279-357717 GCF_000455745.1 Alligator sinensis | reverse complement strand
TATCACCCCTCCCTTGAACCTGTACGGAAAATCCTCAAAAAATTGCAACCCATATTAGAAAGAGACCCTATTCTTAAAAAGATCTTCCCAGAGCCACCCATCCTAGCCTTCAAACAAGCACCAAACCTCGCCAACCTCATCACCAGAAGCAAACTTCCTCAACCCCAGAACACACCAAAAGGATCCAGACCGTTCCAGGGCAAGAAATGCAAAACCTGCCCCCACATCTCCACCACCCCCACTATTACTACACCCCGCAACAGAGCCATCAGCACCCCAGGATCTTACAGCTGCACCTCCAGAAATGTAATATATCTCATCCAGTGCACCAAATGCCCTGATAGAAAATACATAGGAGAGACCAAACAACAACAGCGCACCAGAATGAACACACACCGGAAATCTATCAAAGACAGAAACACCCAATTACCAGTGGGGGCACATTTCTCACAAGAAAACCACTCTTCTCCAATCTCTCAGTCCTGATCCTCAAGGGAAACTTACCCAACACTTCCCAGAGACGAGCCTATGAACTCCACTTCATCAACCTCCTGGATACTAAAAATCATGGACTAAATATAGACATTGGATTTCTGACACATTATAACCTGCCTGACATCTGACTCCCCAGCCCCTGGCTGCTTTACTTGTCATCCCATCCAGGAAGAGCACACACCAACTGCTGAAACTTCCTTAGCCTGACAAAGGGTTTTGAACCCGAAAGCTTGCTTAATAACTATTCTCCAACTATTTGGGTTGGTCTAATAAAAGATATCAGATTCACCCAAGGAACCTTGCTTGACTTTTAAGAGGCATTTATTCCAGGGAGGGTGACAAATCGGGGCCAGTAGAGAGTATGTACAGGTTGGCCTGAAGATCTGGGCCAAACGGACAAGGCCTGGGCTCATGGCCTGCAAGGCCTGCCCGTACACTCTTGACAAAAACACAAAAAACCACAATGAACAAAAGGAGTATTTACATATATACAGTTCCAGACACCCAATGGGGCCTCAGGGCATCAGGGGTCGGCCCGCATGAACAAAGTCCGAGGTCTCGGCCCGCTGGACACGTCTCTGCACCTTGAGCAGCTTGTGGCGTTACAGGGCAAGAAGCAGGCATCCCACCTCGACTCGGCACAGTGCCCCCTCGAGGGATCAGCGTTCCTCAAAGGTGGGCACTGTCCGCCAGAGGACCATGTGCTTGAACTCAAGCGAGAGGCGGGCCCGCACCAGCAGGCAGAAGAGCTGCAGGGCGTCGACCATCCCGGTCCCGGTGAGCCGGTTTCATCGGCTCTTCAGGGTGGCCATCTTGGCCTGACCCAGCCGGAAGTTAGCTAGGCTGACTGCGGCCCGCTCGGCCGCCCAGTACGGGAAGGAGTGGATGTAGATGTCCTCCGAGAAGTCCTGGCCCACTGCCCGAAGCAGCGCTCCCAGGGTGGCAAAGAGCGGCTGCAGCTGGGGGCAGTTGAGGAAAGCGTAGAAAATGTCCTTGTCCAGCGCAGCCTGCTGAGGCTACTGGGTCCAGGTGGCACACAAAGGTGCCAGTGGCCAGGATGCCATGCACTAGTCGCCATTGGAGGTCGCCGGTCTTCTTGGTGGTGGGCGTCTTGTACAGCGTGCGCCACGCTGGAGTCCCGGCCCAAGCCAGGCACCGCTGCCACACGGTGTCAGGGCGGCCGGTCAGCACCTGGGCATGCCGGGTGTGCACCACCCACACGTAGAGGCCTTTGCCGGGGCAGTGTGCCAAAAGGGCATCCCGTACTGCTGCTCGGGGGCACAGGGAGCCTAAGCAGTGTGTTGGGCTGCTTAGCCATCTCGCTGGGCACCGCTGGGATGATAGGCAGTGGTGGGAAGGCGTCACCTGCGGTGTCCACGGTGGGGAGGGTCTGGTGAGCCTGGAGATAACCTCCAGGGCAGTCGCTGCTTCTGTTGGGAGGGGGGCCCTAACGGCCCGCAGAAGCCAGCCCGCAGTGCAGACAGAAAGCAAGCATGTTTCATGATCTGGGAGCCCAGACTCATGATTTTGGACCATCTCTGACTTTGGACCCTAACCCAGCCTGTGGGTGCAGAGCTAGGAAACAGAGGCCCACTCCTGCATGTTACACCCATGCTGCAGAGATCAAGGCACCTCTCTTAGCTATCCCCGACCTTTCAAGTCAGTTGGAACCGGGGATCCAAGAGCTCAGACTCGGGCCTGTCTAGACAAAATATATATGTGCATCGCATCTGAATGAGAAACAGGCTGCTGGATAGTATTCCTAATCCTTTTGGGTCAGCAAAAGAAGTGAAAGTGGATTTCTTCCCACCGCTCTTAATACGCCCTCCTGGACTGGCTTTCCCCCTGTGTTTCAGGAAGGCCCAGGCCCCTGAAATGTAGCTCGCTCAGCATCCGTGGTCTTCACATGGCAGGAAGGAATTCTTCACTCACGGGATGGTGCCGTATGCTCCTGTGGCAGACGAGATCAGGGATGCAACAGAAGTGGTATGTCCAGTATGCATCATCCTGCATTTCCCAGGCAGTAGGACCACTGGCAGACCGGTCCTCTGAGATTCCTACTTACTTAACACAGATCAAGGCTTAACTGACTTGCACACATTGCATGGGCCACAGGGGGACATGAAAAGGTCAATGGAAGTAACTTCTCTCTGCTTACAATTACCCACGTGGGATTATGATTGGTGGGCAGGTCAGCTTTTCCTCCTGGGATGCAATAAAGCCTTGGTTGCCTAGTAACTCATGGTCAAGGCAGAAAATATTGCAAATGTAATCAGGATTTATTGTAGCTGTTGCTGTTATTATAGTGGATGGGTTTTTGATTTTTTTTAGTTAAAATACTTCACTGGACTTTCGAACACCCAATCAGAAAGGAGCAGCATGAGGAAGGGGTGAAGTGGAGGCCGTGAGCCTGATGGTGGGGTTCAATAATCAGGTACTGGCCCAAGGATGCAATAAATAATTCTGTTTAATTTAAGCCATGGGAGTTTCTAATCGAATTCCATCACCTGTGCCGGTGCTGCCTTTTTAATTTTTTCGGACTAGGATTCCCCTCCTCCCCACCGACGCCATCTCCTCCATCTGCTACGATGAATTGTGAACAGAGGCTTTCCAAGTACTAGACAGCCTTGTTAAAGTTAGAGGAAATCATGTTCTTTCTAATAGCTCTTTACTCTGGAGGGCTGAGAGAATGGACTGCTAAAGTGTATACACTGTTTAGAAAAGATTGGGAGCCTGGCAAGGTTATTATGTGTAGCAAATTAGACAAGTATACCAGAAGGGAATGTAGACTGACGGTTTGTCTTGCTCAGTGAAAAGCAACTAATACATGCCCCCAAAAAAGCTCACCCTAGAGTCAAATGCCAGACTTTTTATTTTCCTTTCGTTGGCTGGCAAGTTAAAGAGGTTATGGGGGTGGTGTGGAGTGCGAGGGAAGTATAGCTTGATGTTGCTATCCTTAATGCATTTTAACTCTGATTGGAAAATAATGGCCCATGGTGGTGTGCTTAGAGATCCCGAGCATTCAACATTAATTGTCACAGCACTTTCAGAGGCAAAAGGAGGTATTTGAGTCAAAGGTCTGACTGTTAAAATGCCAGCTTGTTTAGTCGGGTTGGAGCAGGGATGCATGTCCTGGAAGCTGTGTTTACAGCAGACAGCTGCGATACCTTTGAAAGCCGACTTGTGAACCGCCACAAGCAGATTGCTCCTCGGGCTTGGAAAATAATGCCCTACCTGAGCAATCTGGCAGAAAGATGCAAGACCTCCTTTCTCCTCCACTCACCTTGGAGCAGATCACAGAGGCATCATTGCTTTTCTAGTTTACTCTCAGAAGTCAAAAATATGACTTTGCTATGCAGCTGGCTTTCCATTGCTCAGGCCACGTTATACAGGGGTCTCCTGGAGCTCAGGCACTCATGCATAGTTGTTATCCAGGTGATAAGGGATGAGGCAGTCAGGTGGAGGGCCCAGAAGCAGATGCTGAAAGAAACTGCAGAGAAGATTTGGTACCAGAGTCCAGTCCATGTATTAGGGAGTAAGTGGTCTGAAGCACTTAAGTGCGATTCTGGTCTACCCTGTTTGAGTACCTAAAACCAGTGAATGCAGTAGGTGGTGGATCCTCCTCCGCTTCCTTGCCTTTTTATGTTTCAGACTTAAGGATACGATGCTGGTGTGTTAGAAACATAGAGGCATTAATGGACTGTTAGGACTTGAATGAGGTGGAATGGGGTCATACTTAAGTGCCTAAGTCCATTTTGATAATTAATAGGTGCATTGGAGCCTGGTCTTTGTCTCTTCCTCTCACTCCACTCTCTGACAGGGTGGGGGTAGGGAGGGTTCTCAAGGAAAGAATCACCTCTTTCTTTGCCCTATGAAGAGTTGATCCAATTAAAAAGCAGAGATTATGTTGTGTTGTGTTGAAGCAATATCGGAAAAGGGCACTCTTTCTCTGTAGGAAAGCATCTACCTTAGGAACTACAGTGGTATAATTTTACCAATTACAATTGGGCTAGGCAAGATTCCCGTGTAGGCAGGTCCTTAAAAATCCAACAAACCGACTTTCTCACTGTGCACAGTGCAGCGGTATGTGGAGGTGGTGGCACAGGGGTGGGCAAAGGTATACCATGTAGGGAATGGGCTACCAGAAAGAGACCAGGATCCATCACACAGCCACGCAATACTAAGCTCGAACAATTGTGCCAATCAAGGTAAATTCAATTCTAGGTTAGGGCAGCAAGATATGACAATGGTCACTGGCTATACAGGAAGAGGGGATTGTTGTCAACCTACAGGACAGTGGCATATTTTGTCCTGATTTTGACCGCATTCAAATGAAATCTGTTGGTGTGATCAACGAGACAAGGGAGAGAGAAAGGGTGGGCAGAACTTCAGGAGTTATCTAATCCAATCCCCTCTCTCAAGGTAAGGCTCTACTTGTCAATCAACCCAGACAAATGCCTGTCTAACTTTTACTTAAACACTTCCAATGAGAGATGCTACAACCTCTCTAGATAATATGCTCCAGTACTTAACCACCCTCTTAGTTAAAGAAAAATTTTCTGACATCTGGCCTAAACTTCCCTTGTTCAGTATGAGCCTCTTACTTCTTATCCTGTCCCCAAAACTGCCATTCTTGAAGGATGGTCAAGATGTCACTGTGGAGACAATACACAAGTAGACACATTTCTATTGGCTCCATCTTACACATCACAATTAAATAATTGCACAGTTCAGCATAACCAATGTTCTCTGTCATCCCTGGAATAGAAAAGGTGCCCCAACCCAAGACTAGGGAATCTTTTGCATATCAAGTCAAGTCAGTCCCAGAAGTGCTGTGACTACTGGGGCACCTGAGATGCTGTAACAACCCTTCTCCACTCTGGCCTCTGCTTGGCTAGCTTTGTGCACTGTTAGTTGAAGCCCCATCCAGTCCTTGATACCGG
>NW_005841968.1:321547-352248 GCF_000455745.1 Alligator sinensis | reverse complement strand
TTTCCCTTCACAGCTCCCTACGTGACGGTGTTGGCAAGGGTGTTGAGCCTTCTTGTGATGTGTTCAAACCATTGCAGCTTCCTTTGTCATACAACATCCAACAACAGTTCATAGGTTCCTATTTCTTGAACAATTTGCTCCTTGACAGACTCATTGGTCTGGTGCTCAGCATATGAGACATGCAACCGTTTCCTAAACCAGCGCATTTCAAATGCCTCAATTCTCTTCTCTAAGGTCTTATTAAGTGTCCATGCCTCACAGCCATAAAACATCATAGAGACAACCACAGCATATGCATGAGGAAAACTTCCAGAGAGTCAGCTGAAAAGAAGCAATTACAAAAGAAGCCTTCTAGTGGTGGGTTTTGTCCTTTTGCAAAACCTGCTAAATATCTTATAACACTGATTATAATGCTTCCAAACAACAGCAGAAAGCACTAGAAACAACGTGCATCCAATTCAGGAGATCACAGGTCCTCCTCAGGACCACCTTGATAGTTCTATCCACAGATGCCAAGGGCTTGTCAGCTGCAAAAAAATGCTGCAATGATGTTTTCTTGACAGGCTGGAAAATCATAGACTCATAGATAGTGAGGGGCTGGGAGGCACCTTACAGATCATCGGGTCCAGCCCCCCACACTCCAGGCAGGAAGACAACTAGGGTTAGGTGACTGTCTAGTCTCCTCTTGAAAACCTCCAGGGTAGGTGACTGCACCACCTCTGGAGGGAGTTTATTCCACAGTCTGGACACTGTGACTGTGAAGGAGTTTTTCCTGGTATTAAGCCTGAAGCGACCTTCCAGGAGTTTGTATCCATTGGTCCTGGTCTTCCTGTAGTGAACAGTTGTTCACCGAGCTCCTGATGCACTCCTCTGACATAGCAGTAAGCTGGGACTGGGGCAGTGAAGCTGCACCTGGTGCCTGGGACTGTACGTGCTGGCTTTCACCAGGTGAGCATTGTCCACCAGACTGGAATTGGCCATGGTGGTTATGGTGCTGCCTCATCCCACTGCACACTGGAGTTGTCCAATCAAAGGATGCAGTGAAGAAATTGGGTTTCATTGGCAGTTCTGTCATGTACAAGCTATTCAAGAGCTTCTTGGATGCTCATTATGAGATAAGCACTCTGCAAGTTATCTGAGAAGGGGCAACAAGAACCCCAATAATCATGACCAAGGAGTTGTACAAGGGCCTGAGACGAAGGAGCTGAAAGCAGGGAGGACAGGGTAGAGATTAGAGGGAAGAGTGGCAGAAAGGGCAGGGGAAGGGGAAGGGCACTTGGGGAGGATGTGGGGCTGATTTGTGGCACGCCAACCAAAAAAGTTGACTTCCACTGCTCTAGGCTGACGTGGGTGCTTTCCTGTGGGAGGCAATGGAGGTACCCTCCACTTAGGATTCCCAGCTCTGAACCCCTCTCCTGGAGTCTTCTCACTGAGGTCCTTTTTTTCAAAAACTTGAATACGACTCAGTCTTTTTCTTTCCAAATGTGGCTGCAAAAGGAGCACTTGGAGGAGGAGACGGTTGATAAAAGGGGCCACTGTTACCTTTTCCTCTGCCTCTTTTGGGGCTGTGTTTTGTGGAGTACTCCAATTTTTTGCTGAGTGATGCACATATTGGGTTTTCTGGAAACCTGAACCTTTATTTGGGTGGTCACATGAGAGCTCTTTGGAAAATCTGGCCACAATTATGGGTGGTAGGGTTTCCTGCTAATCTGGCTCTAAACAGCTCTTTAGCATTTGAATATTTCAACCCAATGCAATTTACATAGCTTTTTATTTAAGTTCCATGCACTTCTGTTTCTGTGTGAATTACAGAGAGACTGAAATAGTGACAGAATTGAGTAGCGAGATGGTGAAGTGTTACACGGGTCCATGTTTCAGGTGCGATTACTAGCTCAGGAGTCCGCAAGAAAGAAATGAGGGCTAGTTTATCTGACAAATCCAAACATTGGTCTGAGAACCACAAATGTGATCATTATAATCCAGTTCCAGGAGAGCTGAATATTTTGCATGTCAAAACGACCTTTAAAAAAAAAAAAAAAAAAAGACTGCCAGCAATCTATATTCTAAATTTTAAGCCTGTTTTCCTGAATACGAGAGTGAATGATGTAGCTCTAATCCCACTAGTTGCTTAGCAACCAGGGGGCTTTTCTGACCACTTTGTGGCAAGACAAAATAAAGTGCAAAAATCCCCAGGAAATAGACGCCTACACTGATTTATTGTAAATGAAATTAACTGGGTTACAAGCTACAGTTTATTGGAGACATTAGATGTGCCATGGATGTACCAGTAATGCAAGTCTCTCCTTAAATCAAAATGGCAAATGTCAAATAGATCATGAGCATCTTCATACTTCATACAAATGTCCTCCTCCTCTGACTGTGTGCCAGATCACTCAGTGAGCACTAAGACTTCCTGGAAGAAGGGTACAAGCCTGGTAACAAGTTGGTCATGTGTGTGCATTTTGCCATGAGAATACCATCCTTCTTGGGATCACTCCTGTGATGGTCTCTCTTCTTTACCAGAGAATCTAAACAATTGTGGAAAATAGTCCTTCATATTAAGAGGGGCTGATTGGGTTTCCTTATGTTCTGATGGTTAGCTAAGCGCTTGGTGTTGGGTTTGTTGGGACTGAATTAGGTATTACAGTGCTGAGCACTTCAGGCACTTTGTCACAACCTTGAGTTTGGCCCCTATGCAAAGTCAGGGGAGAGTTCATAGGAGAATGGGAACATAGGGCTGGAAGGGTCCACAAGTTCATTTAGGTTAGCCTCCTGCTCAAGGTAAGGTCATCCCTGCCTACATCATCCTATTCAAGTGTCTGTTCAACCTACAGTTGAAAACTTCCACGGATGGAGATTTCACAGCTTCTCCCAGTCACCTGTGCCAATGCTTGGCCACCGCCATAGTCAGAAAGTTCTTCTCGATCTTGAACCTAGATGTCCTCTGCAGCAGTTTGATGCTGTTGCTTCTAGTCCTCTCCCCTACAGGCAGAGAGAAAAGGCTATTTTCAGCCTTTTTATAATCTCCTTTTAGGCCTTTAAAGATTGCTATAAATTCTCCCCTGGAATCTTCTCTCTTCCAGTGGATGAGTTGGATGCCTGAGAAAGGGATTTGCAGATGGCAGGATGCTGAGCAGGGAGCATTCAAACAGCCTCCTTCTGCTCAGGATTCATGGCCAGGATCCCTTACCTGGACTTAGCTGCCCAAGTCCTCTCTTTGAAACCCATGTGAGGGTCAGTCCTTTCCCTCAAAAGACACCAAAGGAGATGGCAATGCTGTTCTTCCCTTACCTCAGTAGCCCAGCATGCAGTATACAGCCCAGACAGATGAGAGACCTACGTTCAAATTCCTTCTCTTCCCGAAGGGATTTTCCCTTACATAGCCCAGTTCACAGGGGGATGCTCTAGCCACCAGGCTATAGGGTATAGTTATTATTTTCTTGTTACAGCTGGGGAATTGGACCACTCAAAATTAAGCAGCTTATTCAGAGCAACATAAGGAGTCTGGGGCTGAGCTGAGAACTGACCCGAGATCTCCCTTGGCTCAGGCTATCATCTTAACTATAAGGCCATCTTCTCCGTCATGTCAGCATTTGTTGTGTTTTAATTTTTCATTACAGAGAATTTTGTGTTGGTGAAAAATTATCTGAATGGCAACACTAAGAGCTGAAGTCTTTCTGTTTTGCTGTAAAAAAGGGTATGGAAGGGGACTACTGGCCGATGTATCGCAACCCTGCTATAATAGGACCACCTTTAAATAAGAGTCCTGGCTTCTCTGCTGCAACTGATAATGACCACCAGCCATCTTGGTAATTTTCAGCTGCCTACTTGTAATTGCATTGAGATTCCCAACTCAGGTTGAACAAACATCCATCATCCCCATGAATGAGAGGCAAATACCATCCTGTCTGTTCTGTTCCTTTTAATCATCCAGCATTCACCATCGTTACTACTTCACCCTAAATAGGCAGACAAGAATCAACATTCCTCGCATCATGTTTTTCCTCCACACTCTGTTTACAGCTTTCCGTCATTCATATTCAAATTCAAGCACAAAATTGTGCCCTCGTTTTTAGTTGGCCTTTGTGACGCGCAGGAAGGAGGTCAGGTTGGAAATGACCTCCCGAGTCCAGCTAAGCTATTCCCCTTCTCTAATGGAAGATCATCCTCTGCACTAAACCCATCAGTACCTCATCCAGGCTGCTTTGCAACATCTCTAATGTTGCTTCCTGAACCCTGCGTTGGAAAATAATTCCACTACATAACTGACCTGAACATTTCCCTTTCTGTGTCAGCCCATTACACTCAGTAATTTATCTCTTCTTTTGTGTCATGCATTTTGTCCAGCAGTAGCTAATGGAGAATTGATCTTAGCAAGTAATGCAGCACATGCCTTTGCTTCATGGCTAGTAAACCATCCACCACTCTACTGGTAACACAGCTGAAATCACTAAAAAACAAGTTTATTTTTGTGTACTGGCAACTTCCTAGACCTGTTGCTTTGAACATTACTTAGAGCAGTGGTCTCCAACCTTTTTAAGTAGGAGATCACCTTTGGCATTTAAAAGCAACCCAAGATCTACCATGCACCACTGCGACCTCCGCCCTTGGGCCTCTCCCCTCACCCAACAGGTAAGTCTGTGGGGTGGGAAAGGAGGGGGTGCAGATCGAGGCAGAGGGAGAAAAAATTATTTGGGGGTGCGCCTCCCCAGCAGGCAAGTCCCACTCAGCCGGGGCCCTACTCAACTTACCCCTGCTCCTGCCTCTGTGGCACTGTCCCCCACCATGGGGGCCTCAATCCACCCCCTGCCCTCCCCCACGAACTGACCTGCTGGGCTGGGGCACACGCGTGCATGCACGCGGGTACTCAGCTCCCCACCCCAACCTCGGATCGACTCCAAGATCTACCGGTGGATCAAGATCCACTGGTTGGTGACCACTGACCTAGAAGGTGTCATTAGGGCCCCCTTTTTTACTAAATGGCTTTTGATTTGAGTGGCCTTCTAGTTGTCTAGTTTGGCATCTAGAACTGGAGATGTCCAAACTTCAAGACTGCCTTTTAAAACTGCGATCTTCGTCCTCCATGTAGCTGTCAAAAATCAGAAGGATTTTCGCAGAGTCCTGTCTCAGCATGGAAAGCGAGGTCCTCAAGCTGTAGAAATCAATATAGCTCCACAGAAGTAAGTGAAGGGTGGCTGGTTTACGCCAGGCTCAGAGTCTGGCTTAGGATACGGTACATGTGGCCTTAGGAAGCAATACTTTTTTATTTTTTCTGGCTGCTTAAAAATATCACATAGGGTCAGAAAGTTATTTAAAAAAAACTAGTACTTGAATCATCCAACTGGAGAGGAGGAAGCCCCCAACCGAGCACCTACCAATAGTCAGCAAATAGCTTTCTGAAGTCTCTCAGGCAAGCCTGCTCATATCTCCCGTCAGCCAGCACCTTCTCCACAGTAGGCTGGGCTCTGATAAGAGATGCTCTTATTTTCTATGAGTTCACAATGTGACATACTGTTCCTCACAGTCCTGGTGAGGAGCATATGATGCGATACATATTAGGCAATGGAGAAAGCGAACGGGGAGGGGAAAATAACTTGGCAACAGCTCCTCAAGTAGACAATCACCAGCAATCTGCTCGCTGATGCAAAATATAGCAGGGCAGAGTTGCATTCAGTCCTGGTTTTTTGGCATTTTCACACTAGATGGAAGACAGGCCTTGTGGTAAAAAAACACGAGTTTATATAAGACATTTATTTATTCGAGAGGATTTTAGGGAAGGGCTGAGGGGATGTCACTGGCAGATAGTAAAAGAGCTGTTTAATAGGCTTTATTTTATGTACGTATCACCATTTACCATTGTCAGTCTCATTGTCAGGGCACCAAGACTTTTTTTGTGAGTGTCTTTTCTTTTTTTTTTCAAAGGTAAATAATTTAAAAAACCCACCCCTCTGGCTTCTCCAAATATTTAGGACAAAAAGTTGACTAAAAAAGGGCATTGAGAGTTTGGCAATCCATCCCCCCACACACACTCACACTCACACTTGGCTGAAAGGTGGGATGGGGAGATTCATATACTCCAGTTGCTCAGCTATGACATAAAGAGCCAGGAATCAATCACTTTGATGTTTTATCTTATCCCTAAAGATAGAGTTTAGTGGCTTGTTTGGTGACTGCTGTAACACTACTTTAACAGGTCCTTTTGAAGTACTATAGAAACACTTTACTGCCTGTTGTGCAAGCGGAAAAGCTGACACCAATGTTGCCTTGTGAAATGGCCATCAGGAACACCATGTGAACGACGTGGCTATGTTGAATGGCATCTTTCCTCATCACCCATTGGTGTCACAGTTGCAGTTGTCAGTGGGCCGTTTTCTATGTGTGTCTATAATCCACGTGAACCTCTGCTCCAAGCATCTTTATAACTATAACAGTTCTTGTCCTAGCCGAGCTACAGTTGCTATTATTACTATAGGTAACTTGGTAGGAAAAAAAAAAGAGGCCAAATACGAATCTGGTGGATGTTGCATGATTAAAAGTAACTAGGACAGTCTGATTAAAGCTCAGCTGTAACAATTCTCAGGGATTTAGACAAGCTTTTTACTTCAGTTGCATGGGCTCAGATGTCTTATTTGCATTTTGAGCCACTAGCTCCTTTCTCACATGTTATGGACAATATTACTTGTTCCTCCAGTTACTCAGGCCCATAACCCAAGCATCGTCTTCAGCTCTGATCTCTCTCTGGGTCTCCAATTCAGGTTAGGTCCAAGTCTTGCAGGCTTTCTACATGACATTTCTAGGATGCAGTCTTTTGTGTCTGTCCACAGAGCTGAAAACCTCATCCAGGCTGTCATCATGAGTGCCTGCAGCATCTGTTTCTCTGACCTTGACAAATGCAATCTTGTTGTACCAATATCCACATAGAATACTGCTTCAGACATCATTTTTTTCAGCCCGTTATTTGGACCACCCTTCTCTTTTTATCCCACTGGCTGTTCCTTAACTCTGGTATCAGATGTGAGCTGCCTGTCTCTAGTGCTCTTTGTGGCCTATCCCCATCCTATCTAGCATCTCTTATTCAGTAGCATCAGCCTCAGATTGGCCCATCACAATCTAGCATCTCTTATTCAGTAGCATCAGCCTTTGATTGGCCCATCACCCCAGCCACCATAATCCACTTGTTACGTTTTCGATACAAGCACCTTTATGCTCTTTCCGATGCTGTCTTTGGCACGGAGAGGAACTCTCTTTGAACATTCACAAAGCGACATCTTCATCTTCCTTCCAAACTCTCCTTAATACTTTCCTTTGCCACAATACCTGCAAAACTTGGCAAGAGTTTGGTAGCCTGTGCGCCAAAATCACTGCCTGGAAGGCTCACCAATATTGCCTCATTGTTTCTTTCTGCACCCTGTATCTAGTTGTTATCTCTTGCCCTATACTCACAAGCAATTAGAGGTGGTATATTTTTACTCCACAAGAGTACAGCATGTAGCACTATGTAGTCATACGTGGGGATCTACCTAAGTTGTGGCAAGCAAAATAATTTTTGCGGGCTGCTAGCAGTACATGGAGCTGGTTATGCCTTTTTACGGTGAGCCTGACCCTTGCTGCTGATAGGCTGAGACGGCTGTCCGTTGTGTGGCCCCACCCCTTGCAGCTGATTGGGGATGAGGGGTGGGGCCCTGCTGTGAGACTGGGCTGCAGCAGCCTTGAGGACTGCTGGCTTCCCCTGGGGAGCCAGCATTTTATTTTTTAGTAAGGGGTTGGGTTTTTTTGAACGTGCAAACAATGCTCAATGTTGTGGTTTCCGCAAAATTGCAAGTTTAAGTAGGTCCGTAATCATACTCCATGACCTGGGCTCCTAGGCAGTGAAGTAATACAGTCATCCAGACACAACCTGAAACAGACCATTTTTATCCAGTTTAATCTGGAAGCTAAAATCTGCTAAGAGTCTTTCAGAACAGGAGATTAGTTACTGAGGCAGGAGATTAGTTAGTGAGGCAATAAAACTCAAGAGCATTGGTGAAATGGGGGTCTAGGAAGGGTGGTTGTTCCTCAAGGGAGCGATCCTATAGGTGCAGAAGGAGACAATCCCATTGTGAATAAAAGGGGGCAGAGGGGCCAAGAAGCCCTCTTGGCTGTACAGGGAAGTCCAGGAAAGCCTAAGGGCAAAGAAAGAGGTATACAGGCTGTGGAAACAGGGGGTAGCTACCAAGGAGGAGTATTCCTCTCTGGCTAGCACTTGCAGGGAATCAGGAAGGCCAAAGCAGAATTAGAATTTAGGCTGGCGACAAAAATTAAGGACAACAAAAAGTCCTTCTTCGGGTATATAGGGAGCAAAAGAAAGGCGCAGGGTAACATAGGACCCCTCCAGGAAAAACTAGGGCATGGTGACAGAGAGGTGGGGACAAAGCTGAGCTCTTCGCATCTGTACTCCTAGACACAGACCAAGACAAATCTCCCAATTTGATCATAGACAGACAAGGAGGGACACCAGCCCACCAACTGTTAGCACAGACTTAGTGAAGGGGCACTTGGAAGGGCTGAATGTGTTCAGATCAGTGGGCCTGGATGAACTTCATCCAAGGGTGCTGAAGAAACTGGCCGGTGTCACAGCAGAGCTGCTGGCATGGCTGTTTGAGGACTCATGGTGCTCCGGTCAGGTCCCAGAGGACTGGAAAAGGGTCAATGTGGTCCCTATTTTCAAGACGGGGAGAAGGGAGGAACCGGGAAACTATAGGCCAGTTAGTCTCACCTCTATCCTTGGGAAAACTCTGGAAAAAATCATTAAGGGTCACATTTGTGGGAGCCCAGCAGGGGAAATAATGCTGAAAGGAAATTAGCATGGGTCCATTGCAGGTAGATCCTGCCTGACTAATCTTGTTTCTTTTTTGACCAGGTCACAAAATGCTTAAACGCAGGGGTCGAGGTACATGTCATCTACCTACACTTTAAGAAGGCCTTTGATATGGTATCGTATTGTGTTCTTATAAATAAACTGACAGGCTATGATGTAAATGATGACACGGTCAGGTGGGTGGCAAATTGGCTTAGGGATCGCACCCAGAGTGTAGTGGTGGATGGGTCAATATCAACCTGGAAAGATGTGGGCAATGGAGTCCTGCCAGGCTCGGTCCTTGGACTGGTGCTATTCAGTGTCTTCATCAGTGACTTAGATGAGGGCATGGAGAGCACCCTGTCCAAGTTCACAGATGATACTAAATTATGGGGCAAAGTTAACACATCAGAGGGTAGGGAGCAGATCCAGGCGGATCTGGACAGGTTGAAAAAACGGGCAGAATGAAATAGGGTGCAGCTCAACAAAGACAAGTGCAAAGTGCTGCACTTGGGCAAAAAGACCCACCAACACACTTACAGGCTGGGGGATGACCTTCTCAGCAGCACAGCAGCGGAAAGGGATTTTTGAGTCATAGCTGACTCCAAGATGAACATGAGTTGTCAATGTGATGAAGTGATCAGCAAGGCTAACCGCACTTTATTATGCATTAACAGATGCATGATGAACAGGTCCTGGGAGGTGATGCTTCCCCTCTGTGTGACACTGGTCAGGCTGTAGTTGGAGTACTGTGTCCAGTTTTGGGTGCTGCACTTCAAGAGGGATGTGGAGAAACTTGAGAGGGTTCAGAGGAGGGCCACTCATATGGTCAGAGGCCTGCAGGCAAGGGCCTATGAGGAGAGACTGAGGGACCTAGATCTCTTCAGCATTCGCAAGAGAAAGCTGAGAGGTCATCTTGTGGCTGCCTATAAATTCATCAGGGGAGGGCGGCAGGGAATAGGAGATACTCTGTTTACTAGGGCACCCCTGGAGTAACTAGAAACAATGGCCACAAATTGATGTAGAGCAGATTTAGGTTGGACATTAGAAAGAACTTCTTCACAGTAAGGGCTGCCAGAATCTGGAATGGGTGTCCAAGGGAAGTGATGCTCTCCCCTACCTTGGGGTCTTTAAGAGGAGACTGGACAAGCACCTAGCTGGGGTCGTCTGACCCCAGCACCCTTTCCTGCCCAGGGCAGGGGGTCGAACTCAATGTCCCTTCTGACCCTAATATCTATGAATCTATGAAACTGGACCCATGTTTTTCCATGTATTGGATGCTGGGTAATAATATGAGACGACTTCATTCTTAGTTAACTCAGCTCATTTGTTATGTTGGCTGGCATGACATTTTCTTGGCTTGGACAAAAACTTTAACTCTTTTGGCAAAAAAAGAAACGAAAGAAAAAAAGCAGCAGCCAAAGACAACATAATTCTGACCAAAGTATACCATGATCTCCCCTCTGGCTCAGCAATTGTGTGGCATCAGGGAAGATGTACTTCTGCCAAGGTTTACCAGGCACCCAAAATAATAGCTCCCATGAGGCGTTATAATGATATTTCCAAATGAATCTTTGTGATTTTTTCAGCTGAAATGAAAAAGATGGTATCATTTTCTCATGCAAGCAAGGATTTCCAGGGGAAGCAGACATCTGAATGAAAACGTTGTTCAGTCAAAACCCCTACTTTCTGTGGAAAAACAGTTTTGACTGAAAACACCCAACAACCAGCCTTCCTTGCTGCTATATCAGAGCAGCTGTCACAGAACTGCTCCAATTGCAATTCACATTCTTAGTCACCTACATCACACAGCCTGGCTTTCCTTTCCAAACTCTTCCTTTCTGCAACCCATGCTGTTCCTCCTAGCAAGGCTGGGACATACTTCTTCTTTGCTAGGGGTCTCATTAGACACGATCTGTCACTGTTTCACATAACACGTGCTGGGAATAACACAATAGGCCTCCATTCCTTCCGTTTCCATCCAGACAACTTTCATAAGCTTGTATGAAAGATTTGCAGATCTCAAGATTCTTCTTACTTAACTTCGTGGATCGAGATTTAAATGTCATACAGTTGTGATTTCCTTTAGAAACATTCTTCTCAGCTCTATTTTCATTCCGTGTGCAGCGAGAAACCTATACAGATGACTGTCCTTGTCTCAAAATGCTGCCCCAAATATACCAACTACAGTTAAAGTGGAGCAGGATTAACAGACCACCTCCACAGGCAACCAGTTTTTGTCAGTCCCCGGAGTGGTTTAATTTTAATAAGTTCTAAGTAGAGGTTCCTGGCTTGAAACTGTATCTATCTTCAAATATCCTTCTTCAGATTTTGGTTAAGCTCAAGGTTGAACGTTGATTCAAACTTTAAGCTCAGGCCTGGGTTATGTCTCTGAACCAAACATCAACTCAGAAAACCCTATACACTTTGAAAGTCTTGAGTCTACCCTGCTAATCCAAACCGTAATGCGTACTTTTTCTATTTCTATGAGATTTCTTCTTTATTAGCAACAACCCTCTTAAAGTAGAACTCTAGCTATTTTCTATGGTTTTTGGGAGTTTAAGTGAGATATGCCATCTTATTTCCTATCCCTTTCCCATATCTGCTGTGCATAGAGTTAAACGTGAAGCAGTAGTTTTGATATTTAAAAGCTGCAAAAGTGCTTCAAATCAGTTTTTTGCTTGGTACTTTCTAGCTGGCGACAACATTTGATCAACAGAAATATCAAGGTACTAAATTCTGCGCTGGCTGTGATTTCCACTCCAATTACTGCTGCACAAGAATGCTCTAAATTATCTTTGTTTTCGAAAAAGCAATGGTTATGTCATGTTATCCTTTTTTTATTTCTGGGCAGAACAAATGCTGTTTCTCCTGCCCCTCGTCTCCATTTGAAGATTTTTCCTCATCGAACAACAACGTTTGAAAGGTGCTACAGGCCATATTTGGGGATTAATTATTATCACCATTTCTAACCCTAAGGAAAATGGATTTGGTTTTAAAATTCTGTTCTTTGGTGTACAGAGGCAAACTAGTTTGATAAAAATGAGAGCTGACCTGAATCTTCTTTCTAAACTCAGACTGGAGCTTTATGGAGAGGACAAAACTTTTGAATTGCATTACTATTTGAATGGCATTTCTTAAATGTTTTTCCTCCACATGCCTGAGACCAAAGTAAAAGCTTCCGAGTAGTATGGATGAGACACTTCCTGTTGAATTGCCAGGCAACAGGAAGTCCCTGAAATCAAATATGGGGTAGCTGCTACATAGAAAAAATCCTGCCCAGGTTACTATACTCAGGAAGGTTTGGACTCGCACATTTTTTCTATTATTTGTATCACTGCCTCCCTCTTCACTTACTCTTTCTGAGCCATATATTGCAATGTGGCAACCATGCATGGACCTCCCCAGATAAAGGCAAAGGTGATTTTCTAAGGCATAAATGAGGCTGTTAAAAGTCAATACCTTTGTAAATCTTCCACTATGGGATCACCAGAAATTACTTCATCTCTTAAATGACTGACATCCTTTAAGAGAATCACTTCAGTCCATAGGCTTGGCAGTCCAGCATTTGCTCACCATGCTGGACTTAATACTGCTCAGCTGGCCCAGGTATTGTCCTACTGAGGTCAGCAAGGCGCTTCCCATATGGTAAGGAGGACCCAACTCTGCCTGAGGAAGAGCAACCCTTCCTGGTTGAGTGAGCAGGCCCCAATACTTAAGGTGATCATATTTCTCACAAATTTAAATATTTCCAATATTTCCTAAGCATGACGGAGCAAGAGGTGGGATATGGAGTGGGAGCATACTGCAGGATGCCTGAGGATTGACAATCCCCTATCACACTCCTTGGCTGGAGGCTTCTGAATGAAAGTTTCTGAAAACAGGACAAAAGCATCCATTTGACCAAAACAGCATGATGCCCAAGACAGACACTTGGGATGGGACTGCCCTAACAATAATAGGATGCAACATCACCAACTCGCACTGGTCCTGTCACTGCCGCATCCAAGAAGTAAATTTTGCATCTCTTTGCTCCTACTTCTCTGCTCCCTCATTGTTTCGTCCTGCCTATTCAGAGCATAAGATCTCTGGACTGGGACTATTTCTCACTAGGCTTTTGGAAAGCAGAGTTGCTAGCTATCACAAGGCACAGTTTTATATCAATTCTCATGCTAAACGATGTTTAGCTTAAGGTCCTCACTTCTAGAGCCCGATGACACACACGAGAGGGTCAGCTTTCCTTTAAAACAACTACATCAGCAATGATGATGATGATGGACGTTTCTAGTGTTCATGGTTGTAGGGAAAAGCATGAAAAGGTGAACCCCAAAAGACTCAATAACCTTAGAAACCAAGAGCCAAAAATTAACATTCTTCCTTTACAAGCTCATTTTTAAGCCAAATTCATGATCTTGAGGAAGCAACACAAAATGAGGGTTGGCAATGGCAACAAGAGTACCTGGTGCCGTGGGGCTCCTGTCGCAGCTAGGACCCTCTGGTGGTCCTGTAATATTACCCCTGAGCTGCAAAGCAGAGTCAATCATCTTGCTTTAGAGGAAAGAGTCCAAAACCAAGAAGTTTCCATCTCTAGAAGGCAGAGGGCACTGTTTACACACACAACGGTCTTACAAAACAGAGAGTCGAGTTCATCCCTGATGTTTCTCCACTGACCTCTTTGCAGATACGCCAGCGAAGAATTCAGGCCAGTGTGTTTCAGTACCGCGACGGAGGCAGAAAGGACCTGGCAAGTGAATGGAGGCAAAGATGGTTTTGGGGCCAGATACTGATGGATCCACAAAATCATCAATGCTATTCAGGAGGAGACATGAAACTCCTGGAGCACACCTGGCCTGTGCCCTATTGGCTATCATCACCTGTGGTTTTGGATACCACTATAGTGGCAGCATGAAAACTGTCTCCTGCGTGAGCACCAGGTACCTTTCCAAACAGCAAAGTCTAGGCTGGATCCCTTCCTGCTACGCTAGAACTGTTGGAAAACGTCCCCTCCAGAGCGATTCCCTGACATCCGTATGGGAGCACTGCCCGCTGCCAATGAGTGCAGGCCCAGCTCATTAGCCCCAGAGCTCGTCAGGGATTTAGAGGAGACATAGGGGTTCTGTTCCTTCTCACTGTATCTGGAGCACCCACTGGCAGCGTGGCTTTACTGGGCGTTCCTGGATTGCGAGTGTCCCCCAGGCATCCCTTAAAACAGAGACCCCAATGAGGAGAGATACCTACGTCCCCAGGCAATCTCCATGGGGCTGTTGGGGAACAATGTCTGTTCTCTCTTCCCTGTCCAGTACAGATCCCTTTGTTCATGCTGTATACGCAGCCCATTGCTCCAGTTCCCTTCTGCCCTGGAGAGAGGAGGAAAAAAAAATCAGCATATGTAAAATCCCTGGCATGTATGCATATAAGGCACTGTCTTGCCTTTTCTCTAGATAATAGATTTTCTTTTCTCTCCTCCACTCTTCCCCCCCACAAACAAGCCCAGACTGTTGTAATACTCCTTGAGGATTAGTAAGAGGAAACTACTGCAAACAAGTGAGTCTGAGTTCTGGGAAATGACACCAGCTAATAGCATGTAACAGTGCACTTACAGCCTTTGAGTCATTTCTTCTCCAGTAATCTGTATGTCTGAAATCAATATGCTCACTGACCCCCACCAGTTTATCAGCAACACTGCTTCCTGTGACTCTCTGGCTCTCTGCTGTTCCCTGGTGAGCTGTTGGCTAGCCCGTCTGAATATGTATTGCCAAAGCAATAAAGAGCCTCCTCTTCTGTGATGAGAGGCACAACTGCTAAGCTGGAAAAGACTCTGCCTCTTTCAATGCCTGAATCAGAGAAGCTGGCCCTTGGATGAACACGTTAGAAACCTAATGCTAGTTTCTGAGCAGCTTTTCAGAAATTCAGTCTTTATTTACACATGCTTCAAGTAGTGGGTCTCAGCCAGCGGGCAGTTGATATGGGCAGCCCTGGGTGGGCTACAAAGGTAGATATGGGGAGGTCATGGGAAGCAGTCAGTGCCTCTGAATATTCCTGTGGTGCAGTGCTCTGCTCTGAACCAGAGTCAAAGAGAAGTAGGGCTGGAAGGGGCCTCCAGAGGTCATCTCGTCTGTGATAGGGCAGCAGTTAGGCCCTGCCACGAACAACAAAAAGGCAAGCAGCTGCCACAGAGCGGGAAATCTCCGTGTGATAAGATAATTACCAGGGTGGGGATGGAGGCCCAGAATGCTAATTATCGGCACCAGCTGCAGAGGGGAGAAACAGCAGCTTGGGTCAGACAGGCTTGGGCTGCCCCCGGAGAAGCGAAGTCTCCTGCAACCGCACGGAGGTGTAGCGTTTACCTGACCTGACTGAGCTGGTGACGAGGGAGAGTACAGGAAACAGTCTTACCTGATGTGAGACTTGATGCGGGAGTGTCCCTTGCAGTCCAACAAGGATCTTAGCAGTGAGTGAGGGCGCTCTGGAAGAATCACCTGACGGAGGGAAGAAAGCAGAGGGGAATGGATAAGGGTCAACCCTGCAGCAAGGGGATTCTCTACCAGGAAGGAGCTGATGAAGCAAGATGGATTATGATAAATGACTGACGGTGCTGGCTGCTACCCTGAGAGACTAACTGCCCCCGAGTTTGTTCGTGAACTATCTGCCTATGATGAACCTGGGGTACTATGGGAAACTGGGGACTAAGTAATTTTGTGGCTAACCAGACTGTGGAAGCCTTGAGAGGGTATGCCCTTTCATTGGACAAGCTTGATGCTTCAGGCAAAAGACACTGAACTAGAGAGTTAGACTAAGTGCATAAATAAAGTCCTTGATGAGGATTGCAACTGGAACATCTGGAGTGGTAAAGGGCAGGGGATGGGGATGGAGGAGCCCTGTGAAGAGGCCAAAGGGCTGGCTAAGTTGCAGTAAGATCCAGCTGATCTACTTCTCTAGTTTTACAACTTCCTTTCTGGTTTCTTTTAACAATAAGGCATGGCAGGAAGGTTCCAGAAAGGGGGACCATCGGGTCCTGGCAGATCGACTGCAATATATGACCATAAGAAGTAAGATCTTCTACATAGTCCAACCCCCTGCCTGAGGCAGGACCATCCCTATCCAAACCATCCTATACAAATCCATAATCTAAACTCTTCATAAAACTACCATCAAGCCTGATACAACACAACCCAGACATAACACCCTAACCTGACACGGGTAAAGCAGGGGGACCACCGTGGTTAATGTCCTGCTTCTGTAAAGGATGTTAATATACACTCAAGAATTCCCAGGAAGAGGGTCGTGCCCCTGCTACAGAGGAAGACAAAAATCTTCACAGTCCATGACAATCTGACCATGGGGTAGAATTCCTTCCTGACCCCAAATAAGGCAATTGGTCTAACCCTGAGTAGAGGGACAAGACCTTCTAGTGAGGAACCTCTGGCTTTAGGTTCCCAGCAGGAGCACTGGCACATCACAGTCAAAATCCCCAGCCTTGGCTGCAGCCAACACTCAATGCCTGAGGAAGACTTAAAAAAACCCCTAATACATGTTGCAGCAAGGAGACTGGTAGAGAGAAGAAATTCCCTCCCAACCCCATGTGTCAACCAGCAAAGCCCAGACACATTGGAAATACCCACAATGGAACATAGCTACGCCTAAATAATCCTTGACCAATGCTTATCCAGCCTCTTAAACACCTCCAGTGATGAAGAGTCCACAACTTCCCTAGGCAATCTATTCCACTGCCTCACTCTTTTAACAGTGAAGAATTTTTTCCTGATATGCAATCTAAACCTACTTTGCTGCAACTTCAAGACATTGGTCCGTGTCCTGTAGCAACAGAGAAAAGGTGTTTTCCCTCTTCTTTACAGCAGCCCTTCAAGTAGGATGGCCATCATAGAGGATGTTCTGGTTTTCTGCTACTCGTCCTCCATTGATACAAAACCCAGCGCTTTAAAGGTATCTGGTTTTGTATTAATAGAGGACAGAGGACAACTGGGCTGTCCTCTATGATGGCCACCTTACATTCAAGTATTGAAGGCTGTTCTCATGTCCCTTCCTGGCACCTTTTTTCTAAGCTGAACATGCCTAGCTCCTTTAGCCTCTCCCTCATATGACTCGCTTTCCAAGCCCTTTTTCATTTTTGTTGCCTGCCTCCGGACCCTCTCTAACTTTTCCACGTTATTTTTAAAATGTGGAAGCCAAAACTGTGTGCAACACTTACGGCATTGGGCTACTCTGAATATGCATGAACAGGAAGCAGCAAAGCAGAGAAGCAGACACACATGAGCAGCATTGTGTTTTTGTGGCTACACTGTTTCTGTCCAACATCAGGGTGTGCAGAACTAGGTTGGATATGTCTGCAGCATGTCTGGCAAGAGGACCACAAGATCAATAGGTTGTGTGGCTGCTAATGGGATTGGGTGGGGGGAGGTTGGCTACAGGACAGCAAGTGGGATTGGGGCTAGGTGCTGGAGACAGATTCATATTCATAGATTGTTAGGGGCTGGAAGGGACCTCGCATATCATCGGGTCCAGCGCCCTCCCCCCCGCTCTAGGCTATAGGTTGTGGGTCTTTGCTTGAGGCTTAGAAGGGTGGGCTGTGACATGGGAGAAGGGGGGAAAGGTTGTGCAGGGGCTGGAGATGGGCCACTGGATCAAAAAGTTTGAGAACGCCTGCTCAGAAAACTGGTAATTGTCCACCATCCTTGTAAATTCCAGCATGAAAAGCATTGCAAACCTGAAGTCCATTCCCTACAAATAGATTTGATAACATCCTAGCAGGGTGCTAACATGTACCCTGAAGAACTCTATTTGGCTTGGGTTCAACAGAGCTTCAAGTCCATAAAACTTTCCTTTGCAGCCCCCTCAGATAGTACACCAGTCCAGTGCTGGTGCAACCTTTTCCTGTGGCAACAACTGTATTTCATATCACAGGAAAGACAGAATGACTTTGCCTCTTCTATACGGCTGATTTAGGCCACCCTGTGCTTAAATTCAACTTTTTTGTAGTTTCATTGACAACATCAGAACTATGCCAGGGCTTCATTCACCAGGAAGTTTTGACGAGTTTTCAGAAACTCAGAATAAAGCAGTTGCATGTGAACTCTAAGTTTAAAGACAATTCAAAAGGAATTTTTGCAATTTTAGTCAGATACCCTACCAGGTGTTTGAATGCAATAATTACAATGCAGAATTTTTAGACATATCATAGAAAATTCGGGTTGGAAGGGACTTCAAGAGGTCACCTAGTCCAGCCCCCTGCTCAAAGCAGGAACATCTCCAGCTAGATAAATCTACCCAGAGCTTTGTTGAGTCAGGCCTTAAAAATCTCCAAGGATGGAGATCTCACAATCTCTCTGGGTCACCTGTTCCAGTGCTTCACCACCTTCCTAATGAGAAAGTTTTTTCCTAATATCCTATCTAACCCTCCCTTATTGCAACTTGAGACCATTTGCTCCTTGTTCTGTCATCTGTCACCACTGAGAACAGTCCAGCTCCATCCTCGTTTGAATTCCCCTTCAGGCAGTTGAAGGCTGCTATTTAAGTCCCCCTCAGTTGTCTTCACCAAGCTAAAGCCCAGTTCCTTCAGCCTCCCCTCAGAAGTCATGTGTCCCAGCCTCTCAACTATTTTTGTTGCCTTCCACTGGACTCTGTCCAACTTATCCACATCCTTTCTATAGTGGAGGGTGGTGGGGGACAGGACTGGACACAGTTTGTGGCCTCATCAGTGCAGAATAGAGTGGCATAATCACTTCCAATGATGTGCTGGCAATTCTCCGACTAATGCAGCAGACAACAAGGCCACACTGCTGACTCATATCCATCTTATTGTCCACTGTCACCCCCAGGTCCTTTTCTGCAGAGCTGCAGCCCAGCCAGTCAGCCCCAGCCTGTACTGGTGCATGGGATTATTTCATCCTAAATGCAGAACTTTGCACTTGTCCTTGTTGAACCTCATGAGGTTTCTTTTGGTCCAATCCTCCACTTTGTCCAGGTCACTCTGAATCCTAGCCTTACCCTCCAGTGTAGCTACTACTCCACCCAGGTTGGTATAATCTGCAAATCTGCTGAGGGTGCAATCCATCCCATTTTCCAGATTGTTAATAAAGATATTGAATAAAACTAGCCCCAGGGCCAACCCCTGGGGCACTTCACTTGATACTGGCTACTAACTAGACCCCGAGCCCTTGATTACTACCCATTGACCCTGACAATCCAGCCAGTTTTCTATTCACCTTACAGTCCATTCATCCAACCCATATTTCCTTAGCTTGCTTGCAAGAATGCTGTGGGAGACCATATCAAAAGCCTTGCTAAAGTCAAGATATATCACATCTACTGCTTTTCCCTCATCCATAGAGCCAGTTATCTTATCAAAGAAGGCAATCAGGTTGGTCAGGTATGACTTGCCCTTGGTGAATCCATGCTGACTGCTCCTGATCCTTGTCAAGAAGTGATGTAGTACTTTCAGGAGCATGTGTTACCATGCCCTTTTCCAGACAGCGCTCAACTGCAAAAGCTCTCTCCAGGGATGGACCAACATAATAATTACACTGGTATCGAGGTATGAGCTGTTATGACATAGCTGTTACAGCTTCATGTTCTAAAGCTCCCTGCTCCCACTTACTGGTGAACAGGGGGAAAAAGGGCACAGGTAAGTCGCTTCATTTCATTTGCTTAAACTATTTATCTAGAATCCCAGCTGGAGAGATGCTCCAAAGTGGACAGAGTGCTTTGTCCTTATCTATGGTTTAATAAGAGGAAGTCCAGTTACAGAGAATTCAATCAACTCCAGTGAGGCCCCTCCTAACCAACCATTAAATAAAGCTGAAATCGCTACATCTGGGTTATGTGGTACAGCCTCTGGATAGGACCAGATAGCACTTCCCCAGGGCACTGGCTTGCCCGAGTGCAGCCTGAGATTTGGAAGTACACTGCTTGTTGGCACCAAGCGATGAGTCAAGTTTCATAATATAGAAGGGACAAATGACATGGTAAAGGGACATTTACCTACCTACCAAACTCCAGGCAAAGTTATCAAGGAAAGCATCTGTCTGCTCATTCTGACAGATTGGCTATTGCTGTACTTTCTCGAGCCGATGCTATATTCCCTTTTCCCGTAGTGAAATCTCTCTTGTTGCATACAGACAGCGCTTTCAGGCAGAGATGCATTGACTGCTAAGGGTGCTCAGTAGGGGTGATATTTAATGACTCCAAATTTTGGGTAAAGGCTTGAGCTGCTGCTTTTTCCTTAAAGAGAGATCTCTTGCTAAATGAACCCAGCTATTGTTGTTGTTGAGACTACTTGATTGAAGAGGTATATAACTACTCAGGAGAAGCACAACTGCTTGGAAGCATTCTTCTGGAGAGGATATTGTGACTCTGCTATTTTCACAGCATTTTACACAAGATTGTGCCTTCAGGTCCAGTGGTCAAATGCTCCTTGCACTAAGCCTCACCCAAGTGCCAGCTTTTGTCCATAAATGACATTACGTGACACAGGAAGGCATAAACACAGATGAAAAACAATACATGCCAATATGCAAATAGTGTAACTATAGAGCTGCTCTTTGGAAGTCAATGAAGCTAGTTCCTTATTCACAGTGGTGGAAACTAGCAGGATTAGGAACACGGGATGGGAAGAGCCCTCCTGGGCTAGAGTCCTGGCTTGTGCAATACATTTTGTCCCCTTCATAAACTTATCCAGATGTTTTTTGGCATTTCATTTTTTTGCTCCTCATGGTGGTGGGGTGGTTGCTTCAGAACCTCACTCTTTAGTGAGCAGATGCCTTCTACTTTCCAGTCTCAAATTATTCATGGCAATTTATACCTATATGCTCCTTCAAAGAATCATAGAGGAGGAAGGCTGGAAGGGATCTCCAGAGATCACCTAGTCCAATCCCTGGCCTGAAGCAGGATCATCCCTACCCTGGATGTAGTCGGGGGCTGTGGGTGGGGTGTGAGGGGCACCAGAAGGGCTGGGCAGCTGTGGGTCAGGAATGACAGACACCAGCAGGACCCAGAGGGCTGTGGGGCAGGAGTAAGGGGCACCAGCAGGGTCCAGAGGGCTTTGGGTGGGGAATGAGGGGCAGCAGCAAGGGTCAGGGGGATCTGATTGGGGAGTGAGGGGCACCGGCAGGGCCGGAGGTGGGGGCTGTGGGTTGGGAGTGAGAGGCATTGGCAGGGCCCAGGGGGCTGTGGTTGGGGAGTGAGGGGCACCGGCAGGGCTAGAGGCTATGGGCTGGGAGTGAGGGGCACTGGAAGAAGGGGGGTTATGGGTTGGGGGTAATGGCACAGGTAGGGCACCAGCACATCAGGGCTGCTTAGCACCATGAAGCGGGGCGGGGGGAAAGGGGGCAGCCACAGTGACACACATCCTGGTGAGCGGCAGGAGGAACTTTGATTTTCCATCATAAAAAGCCCAAAATCAAACACCAAAATATATAGGTATTTAGAATTATTTTTTTATAGCAATTGAGGCACTGGCAGGCTTCCAAATTGCTTAAAAATTGTAAATATATAAAAAACCTGTGTGTTCAAAGGTTACATATTGATACATACATACACACATACACAGATATACATATACACATATATATATAGTGGAGTTTCATTTTAATTGCAAAAAAAGGTGGATTTTGTATTTTTAAAATCAGAGAAGTTGTGATTTTAAAACAGAGAAAACCAGGATCCAGGTTATTAGTCCCCAAGTGCTTGACCCCACATTTTCTACTGTTGAATTTCATCCAATTTCTATTACTTCACTCCTCAGGGTGTTTCTTTAGGATACTTCAGCTCCACCTCTGGATCAACCAAATTGCCTGAATTTCTTAAAAGCATACTTGCTGCCAGGCCTGTGATTTCATGTGCCAGATATCTCAGCATTCTGGATTGGGGATTATTTAGTCCTCCCAATTTAAACGCCTTAAGCTCTTTGAGTTGCTTGCGCTGCAGTTATGTTTATTTCCACGTCCTCATTTTCATTATCAGCTTGCCTGTGGCCCTATCTACCATCATCTTCCTTATAGAAAATCAAGGCAAAGCATTAATTTACTTGTTTGGCAATACCTAGATTACCTTTAAAGTCTGCAGCCCTCACTGGATATCATTCCCACCTCTGTTTTTTCTGTTCTCTTTCTGCATACGAAAAACATTTTTTCTATTTGTTTCAATGTCTTTCCCAAAGTCTATCAATATGTGAATTCACAACAGCTTTGGTGTTGCCGTCATCTTTTCTTCCTCGTCTTTGCTTTAACTCCCTTTCCTCTCTTCCCCCAACTCCCTCCATATGCACAAACAAGCCAACACTGCCCTTCAAACTCCCATCCTGCCTGCCGACCACTACTCATTGCTAGGCTTTGGCTTCTGGACGTGCAATGGTGCTTTACAAGTAATACAATAACACGGCTCCCAGAAGGGACTTGCAATTCATTTATTATTATGCGTCTTGTCAGTGCTCCATTTGAAATCAAGATGACCCACAAGTTATGCAGCAACTACACAGAATGACACATCCTATAATTCTGTTACAACTTAAATGGCTATTAACCAGGCATATTACTGAGCCAGTTCTATATAGTTTCACTATACAGTAAATCCAGAGCAATTCTACTGAGGTCAACAGTTAACCCTGGATTTACACCAGTGCAGCAAGGAACAAAGGCTTGCCCTTAAGAAAGTAATATGAGGAAAACCACAATACTTGAGTAAAGCGCTGTTTGGAAGTCTCCCAGTTTTCTTTCCTGTTCTACCTTTTCGTCCTGTCCTGTTCTCTTGCTCTCTTCGACCGCACAAAATTAACACCGTGGCAAAGCCCCGTCATTCTCCTATGCTCTGAGCTTGCGTAATGCCTCCTGAACACTTAACAGGTCTTAGAAAGTTCAGTTCATTAAGCGCTCAGACTGATTTATGACTTTGCACAATTACAGAGCGCAAATCAATCCCTCTACCCAACCTTATCCCTTTGTTAGCAGCTGTGACATGTGGGATCTGAAAGACAGCAACATAATGAAATGAGTATTGAGCAGGATTTCCCCTTAAAAAGCACAGTTCTGATTTTCAGTTCCAAATATAACTGTGGGCTTTGAAGAGGATTTTGCTGAAGATGACAATGTTTTTCCTTATGAGTCAAAACGGTTCAGAAAACAATATTGTTAAAAGGGGTTTCCAGGCTCCTTCATCAAATTGCTTACCTAAAATTTGCTCTGATAGTCAGTTAGTATTACTAGGCACCCATCACACTGACCTTACCTTCCCTAAAATTAGTCTAACTCAACTCGTTTCCAGCTGATATGCTGTTTACATATAGCTCCTATAGCTGTCTTAAGCAGCAGGGATCAAAACCAAGCCAGTTAATAAAGAATGGGATTCCTGAAGCTCATTTGAGGGCAGGCCAGTTTGTGGATGTGTGTGCGCACGTACCTGCTGAGAGTATGCTAGGGCTGCTAGCAAAGGACAATCAAATTTACCGTTTCCTTTCTGTCACATCATCCTCATTACCTCCTGCTAATGTTATTAGAATGAGAGAGGAGACAGAGGGACTTTCAGAGATGATATATTCAATGCTATCACCAGAGCACACAAGAAACCCTGAGTCCTTCCCAAGAGAAACCCCTGTGTCGTTCAGAGCAGTGGTTCTCAACCTTTTTTCAACTTGAGCCCCCCTCAAATTCAGATTCATGACGCGACTCTGGGGAACGCTGAGTATTTCCTGTACCTTCTTTCGCAGAAGGCTGACATCAGTGAAGGAATCCAACGTCGTCTCAAACGTCCAAATGCTGCTTTTGGATGCTTGAGGAAACGGGTGTCTGAAGATTGTGACATCAGATCCGAAACCAAGATCATGGTTTTTCCAGGAGCTGTGATCCGCACCTTTCTGTATGAGACGTAGACAATGTACAGGAAACACCAAGTCTCTGGGAAAGTACCATCAGTATTACCTGTGGAAGATCCTTTGAATCCAGTGGGAAAACATTAGCATCCTCTTGCAACCAAATACCATGAACATCTAGGGGATGATCATCTGAGATCACTTTTGCTGGAAAAGCCATGTCACTTGGATGTCCAACTCCAGGCTCCGAAGCTATCTTATTCTCCCAGCTCAGTCAAGATGCAGTCTCACGAGGAGGGCAGAGAAGGCGCTTCAAGGACATCCTCAAGGCCGACTTGAAAAAATGCAATATGGACCCAACTCGTGGGACCCAGGATCGCTCCAGATGGTGGAAGAGTCTGCTGCAAGGATCTCAGGATTTGAAACCTCACGATGCCAACAGGAAATGGAAAAGTAGGAACAGAAGGAGCGACATATCGTGGACCAAATCAAGAATCTGGAGCCACCCATCCTGCACAGAAACACGTGCCTGAATTCCAGCAGCTTCTATCAATCCTGGATTGGCCTCATCAGCCATCTTCAGACCCACAGATAAGACAAATATGGAAGATAATGATCCTTGACTGCAAGGGACTGCCAAAGACGACCCCTTGGAAAATGCCAACTCTGTCTTAACTTGTATTTTGACTACAGAAGTCTTTTGTTGCAAAACTCAGAAAGACCACAACAGGTCAGACTGTTTTTAACATTATGGTTCCCTATGAGAAAGCTCTGGGTTCATCTTGTGAATCATGTTTGCACAACTAACAGTGCTAACACTGTGCAGCACCCCACAGACCCCTTGAAAGGATGTCAAAGAACTCCAAAGTGCCATGGCATCCTGCTTGAGAATCATTGGTTTGGAGCAATAATATCAATATAGTGAATTCACAACAATGCTGGTGTTAGAGCAAGGAAGCCTATGGTTCTCCAGTATGGCACAAAAGGACCTACAAGATATTGTCGATCACAAGCTGAATATAAGTCTACAATTGAATACTGTTGCAAAATAAGCTAATTAGCATGCTAGGATGTATTGATTCTTCCACTGTATTCAGGACTGTGAGACCTCACTTGGGGTAGTGGGTCTAGTTTTGGACGCCACATTTCAGGAAAGACACGGAGAGATTGGAAACTGTTCAGAGAAGAGCAACAAAAATGACAAGAAAACACGATACATGAATAAAGGCTGGAAGATTCAGGATGATTTCGTTTAGAAAAGAGAAGACAGTTGCCAAATCCTCTGTCAGTCTTTGACCACAAAAAGGTTGCTATAAAGAAGATGGCAATTCAATTGTTTCCTACGTCTACAGAGGACAGGACAAGTAGTAACTGTCTTACATTGCAACAAGGGAGACTTAAGTAGGATGTTAGGAAGGACAATTCAAATATGAGGTGCTGAACTACTGAAATATATTACCTAGAGACATTTTATGATCTCCATCATGTGAAGTTTTTAAGTGCAGCTTAGACAAAACTTTGTCTGGGATGCTTTAGACAGGGAAGATCCTGCCCTGCAGAGGGCTGGGACTAGATGATCTCCTGAGCTCCCATCCAGCCCTGATTCTATGATCCTTCAGTATAGGGTTGATCATAGATAGCAGGGAGGTGCCAGGCAAAAGGTAGGGCAGGATGGCACCTTAGAAACTAACTGGTTTAGAGAGGCGTGAGCTTTTGTAGGCAACAACCTATTTTGTTCGATGCTATGAATGAACTGGACAAGCATCTGACAAAGTAGGTTGCTGCCTATGAAAGCCAACGCCTCCGAAACAGTTCGCCTTGGAGGTGTCGCTCTGACCTACCTTGTTGGTGAGCAGGCAGTGTCACGGTATAAGACATCTGTTGAAAGACTTAAAATGAAGGATCTGTGCATTGCTGCTGTCTGAGGGGTAGTGCTGTACGTGTGGATAAGTATTTTAAATATCCTGAAGTACAGGTTGGCACAGAAGTGCCTTGCTGAAGGTCCCACAGCAGACCAATGGTAGAACAGGAAATACCATATTTCTTACATACAATTCACCCTCAAATAAACACACACCTTCTTTTGGAAAGGTAGATTGTAGAAAACAAGGTTTTCCAGAGTCATGGACAACTGACAGAGGAAATCCTCACAGAAACAGTGGCCATGAAGTGTGGCACCAGGAACTTCCAGTGTGGGCAACTATATTCTGCACCGCCATACTTCCTGGACACCTGACATTCCCAGGAGGACTTAGTCCATGCCACAAACTCCTACAATGGGCACTAGCAAGACTGGTACTTGCTTACTGTAAGTAGTTTTTTATATAAGTTTCTGTAAGCAAAGCATTGTTTCCAAATCAAAAGCCTCATCAAGATACTACCAGCAGCTCACATGCTGCTTTGGATGCAAGCTGCAGCGGTCAGCCAACAGCTACGGCTGTGAGAGGGTTAACACACGACTCTAGAGCTTCAGTCTGCTGAGCAGACACAAGTGGCAGCACTCTTGGCAGCTGCATGGCATGTGCAGCATCTCCAGGAGGGTTGACTTCTCAACAAAGAAAACAGCTTCTCCTTAAAAGATTGACCTCAATTTGGGGGGACTGATTTTTTGGGCAAGGGTCCATGATGTATGTGAGCAAATACGGTAGAATCCAAAAATCCCAATTCCTAGTTTCCTGACCCAAAGACGCTCAATCAGAGTCCTTCCTCTACCATGTAAAGACACAATTAATTATTATCTATTCTATAGATGAGTTTCTTAGACTTCCATTTAAAAAAAATATGCCGTCACCCAGCACATCTCCATTTTGCAGTTTTGCGCTGGTGATCCTTTTTATTTGCCTAAAACATTTCCCTCTTCCACGCACAGCTTGTGCGAGGCTTATTTGGCTAGCCATCTCCTTTTGCTCAATACAATGAGTCACTATTCACACAATGCTAAATTAAGCTACTAATTAAATATGTGATTTTTATTAGGCTCTAGACACGCTGTACTTAGTCTGTACAGTAAATTACTTGCTTGTAATATTCCTTAACTTTTTTATTCTGCCCATACCCGGCCGACTGAGCTGAAAACAAGCCTATGCTTGCAAAATATGATGTACAATTCTCTTTGGAGTTTGTGGTTTTGTAAGCAGATACGAATTCATATCTAAGAAAGGCTAGAAAAGTAATTTGCTTGCCGCTTGCGATTCATTTTGTTACTCTGCAATACCTTAGAGTTTTAAAAGGAAACACTGAGAGCTAGACTCCATGACCTTTGCCCGTATTGAGTTGTGACTTTACCTTGCAAGCAGCTCCAAAACGTCACTGGAGTTACTTACACATGAGTTCCCTTGTGCACAAATGCATCAGGCAGAAGAGATAGCTTGTTGGTGGGAAACACATCTTAAGAGAGCAAGCTCCAGGGAGAGCCTCATCATGCACGAGGTACTTTGTTCCCCATCCCTTCCTAGGCCTAACGCAATGGTACCTTAGCCACTTCACAGCGGTGAGCTCATTAATAATGAAGCCACATCTTTTGCTGTGCCTGCTCAGCCGTTATTTTGTACCTTGTACTTGTCCACATGACTGGACATTAGGAAGAACTTCTTCACAGTTCGAGTGGCCAAGGTCTGGAACGGGCCCCCAAGGGAGGTTGACCCCAGTGCTCTTTCCTGCCCAGGGCAGGGGGTCAGACTCGGTGATCTACTGAGGTCCCTTCCGACCCTAACATCTATGAATCTATGACAATATAGATATGCATCATGCAAGATCAAGCCAGATTTGCGAGTTTGCAATGGTGCAGCTGGATCTACCAGCCATACTCATAGTGAGAGGTGCTCTGTGCTGCAAACAGTCCCATTTCAATCAACGAGGTGTTTTGCAGCCATGTTGCTCCCAGAACTCCTGTGGCCTGTTACACAAGGGGTAGACAATGCACTCTCTCTCGGTAACCTTACTTCTGTTTGCATTGGTCACCAGGAACCTTAACCAGATTCAAATTCCTTTCAGGTAGTCCAATCCATGGAAAAGGGATAGAAAACCCACAAGGTCAGGGTGAACCTCATCATGAGTCCCTTGTGGCAGAAGGTGACAGTACCATGGCAGGGCCGTCTGGAGGGCATGCAGATGACTATGTACACAAACCCTCTTTTGTCCCAGTTTGCAGAAACCCCTCAATGTACAAGTCTGCCTGCTGCTAAAATGTCTTTGCTTTGTGCAGATTTCTTCCCCAGGATCTGGATTCTTCTTGTACCCCAAAAGGGGGTGTATGGTGGGCAAGAAAGCAGAGACATAGGGGGAAAAAACAACAAACACTTTCAGCAGATTCATTCAGTGAATCAGTGGTTAAAAAGCAAATGCCAGGCACAGGATCACACAAGTTCAGCACATGATTTTTTGGATACAATACAGACCAACAACAATAAGAGAGAGGGTGTTTGTCAGAAAAATCCTTACACTCTGCTTCCCAGACAATGCACTTTTAGAGCGGGGATACACACTATTTTCTTATGGCTTTTAAATTGGTTCCTTGATTTGTTTCTTTATCTGCTCCCTGAGACTTTTCTGATTAGTAGAGATTTTTGTACTCCCTATTTGATTAAATAATGAATACATTTGTTTGATTTGCAGTTGCTTACTTAATTAAAATTTCTTTTCAGCGCCACAATTTTCATTATGATTTCAATTTTGCATTTAATCACTGTGTTATTCTGTGCTGCCACCTTTCCTAATAGAGGTCTGCTCTCCCATCAGCATGCCCGCAGAACTCATCTAGGAGCAACATGCACACAACCAGGGGAGAAAAGGCTCCAGTTTGTGCTGTGGTGGTAGCTGGTAGCAAGCACTGAGGCAGATCAGAAAGGGGGGCAAGGTTTGGGCTGGCAGAAGGGTCCAAAATATCTGTAGTCTTCTGAAACAGAGCTGGGCTTTTAATGCAGACAGATTATCATCATTTTTTAGGATCAGAACCACCACACGGCCTGGAAGCGTCTGGGGGAAAGCATCAAATGTTATATTTAACGATGGTCTGTGGGTCAAGTTTATAAATTCACAACTCTTCTTGCAATGCAGAAGAAAATAGCCACTGAAAACACTATGTGGTTTGCACAGAGATTGGTTGGAGAATAGCACCTTTATGTAGTAACAGTGAGGTATTTCTTCAAAGCCCTTCTGCGATCCTCATAAGGCGGTCGTGATTTTGTTTCCCCTTCCGCTCCTCCTCTGAGAGTCTGTTCTTTTTTCCTCTGTTTTCTCCCTTGCACCAATTCCCAATTTCTAACTCAAGTTGCTTCGGGTCCCCATCCTTTGCATCATTCCACCCAGTAAAACAGTCAGTGATTATAAGGTTAATATCGACACTGCAGTGTCATCACCGAGTTTTAAAGCCGGTGCTCCAAGCAGATTAGTAGGAGACACAGCGGGGTTCATCGATTCATTGCTGTGGGCTAGCGATAGACTCAGGCAGACGCTGCTGCAGCAGTTCACAATGTGAGGGTGCCTGGCAGCCGCATGGGATAGAAATTTGTATTTAATAAACATTTAGATCCTGGAGAATCTGACCGTTGCATGCACTACAGATGCGTTCCCTGGGCCTGACACGCGACACCCCGATCTCATCTGATATCCTGCGTAAGTGATCTGTAGAAGTCAGTAATTCTTAATGCCAATCAAAGCAGAAATGCAATAGGAAGAGAAGAGTGCAATACTTTCCATGATCTCAGGGTGCTGAGAGCATTTCGCCACTACATGATAAGCACAGACTCTATGGCAGGCCCAGCCCCCATGCCTGCTAGCTGCATCAGAGTTTCCGCTACTGAAGCTCCTAAGTTTGATCATTACCCACTGCACCTGTCTGGATATTTGGCCATAGCCCACTACCTTTGTGCTGAGGTGTGCGCATGCACACATGCTATTATTACTATTTTTTTAGTTTGGGTGATGCCAGAATGAATCTGAGGGAACGAATTTACAGGCATGATGATTGCTGGCAAAATCACACACATACGGAGGACAGATTTCTTTGAGCCATCATAAGTCTGATAGGCAATTTCTTAAAAGTCTCTTTAAACCAAAAAGCTGGAACGTGCGAGGGGGAAACCAATGTGACGTACACATTTTTAATCCTTCCCCTGGTGTCCAGCGACATTCCCACCTGCCCATGATTCTTACCATGCTGGTTTTAACTAGTACCCGCTAAACCACAACCTACATTTCACCGAGATGGACTTGTCTCAGACTGATACAGAGGCAGATGGGTAGTTTATCTATACTGATAAGCAAGATCTCCCCTGAGGAAGATTTTTTTTTTTTACTGTGTATTTATCATAATCCATAGCACTGGCAGCCTTAACCTTTCAAATTTAATTACATCTCCTTGATACAATTAATAATTCAGAGAGGTTTTTTTGTAAAAAAATCAACCACAACACAGCAATTTAAGGTCCTTCTAGACACTCACTTGGTGAGCGTGTATATTGTAGGCATAGCAAAAAAGGCAGCGTTTCAAGGCTGTACCATAGTCAAATGCAAGTACAAGCCAGACTGCAATCACTTGCAAATCAATGCATTCTTTTGGAGCCGTGTTGTGAAACCTGGACTAATAGTGTTCACAAATGTGTGGATAAATTTGTAATTGGAGGTACCTTACTCTGAAAGTATCCCAATAATTTTAATAATCTTTTCATGTAAGGAACTACTCATCAGAGCAGACTCAGTCAACGCACAGGTTCAGGACCTATGCATTTGCTATACTGCATCACTGATAAACTCAAGAGATGGAGAAGACGTAGGGAAAAGCTCACTACAAGCATCTGTGGATTCTGAAAGGCAAATCTAGCCTACTGAAATTAGTGGGAGTATTTGTGGAATACAGTAGTGTGATGATGGGTGGGAGAGCAGGCCACAAGCCCTGGGTGCTGCCTACTAGGCAGGGATGCCAGAATGGAGCTAGGGGATGCCTTACTCTCCTATCCCCATTCCCATTCCCCCAACTCCCACCGTAGCAGAGAGGGGAACACTAGCAGCAGCAGTGCAATGCGTAGGACCAGGAGGCTGAGGTTTGCT
>NW_005841968.1:311402-321516 GCF_000455745.1 Alligator sinensis | reverse complement strand
GTCATCACCCTTTTTTTGCTGCCAAAAATCAATATTTAAATACTAGATCAACATATGTCAGCAGCAAAAATAGGAGGTGGCAGTCCCCTTCATCCAACAGCAACAAACCTTTGGTCGCTGATCCCATACGAGGCACCACTACTGCCCAGGATGCAGTCCTGGACAGTCATGGCTCTGATGGAACAGGATAAACCCAAGTGTGAAGAAGAGTGGCAGGTAGTCTTTCATTAATACCTACACTCTATGGCATGGGACATCAGGTTGGCATAGCACACTACTTGTTTCTTCTACAAAAACAACAAAGATATTGGGCTTCCTTCTACCAAAGTAAATCATCCTCCAAAAGGAAGCTGACAGCTTTAGAAAATTCAAAAGGGACCTGTCAAGAAATTGAGGCACAAAATATCTGTTGGTAAAAATCAGTGTTTTCCAGCCTCATCCGGTAAGCACCACAGTTGATCGCTGTACGCCCATCTGCCACTCATTCATGTGGGTATGATATTATCTGCCACTAGCAGGATGAGATCCAGAGGTTGGGAACATCTTGTGCCGATTAGATGACCCAAAACTGAACTGGAGGACGGATACAGCAGTGCAATGGGGTCCCAACAGAGAGTCTTCATTTAAGTATGGAGAAAATTGTGTCCCACAACTCCTGTAACTCAAGAACCAGTACTATTGCACATGCTGTGGCTTTCCAGTTGTTTCAGGTAATAGCTTTACCTCAATATTGACAGTGGCCCTTGGGGACAGGATGGCTTATGCACCCACACGTAGGGGTTGGGAAAGTGCAAGACACACCTTTGATCCTGTGGGGTTGCTGCTCTCCTCCCCACCCAGGCAGGGTGTGGGGCACGGCTGGGCAGAGATGGGGCATGGCTGCAGCCTCAACTCTGCTCTTTCTCAGCACAGCTGAGCTTTCCTGGAGAGACAAAGTATCTGCACCCGGAAAAGGAATGACAGATTGCGGTCCCGCAACTGCAGAGCAAGCAGCCAGACTGCGACCACTTAACAGTCTGTTCCCTAGTCTGCTCTTGTACCAGTACCAAAGTGGGGAGGTCACGCTAGTGTGATTCTGCCATAGATTAAGAGGGCAAACACCACAGTAAGAGAAAAAGTCCAAACATTTATATGGGGATTAAGAGCAACTCACAAATAAGTCTGCCTTGCAAGATTAATTTGTATCTGCCAGTATATTTAAATCTCCTTTAAGAAAGGGTTGCTGTGGAGGGGACTGGTGGAGAAATGCTTGTAAATAATTGATTTACATATAGTACATGCACAGTGTTACTAGCTATTTTCAGTGAGAAAGTAGCAAGATATGGCAAGAGCTCTGGTTTGCCACCAGAGCTTTTTCAAATGCAATATATAACTTTCTTAAACTTCTATGTCTGTTCCCCTGACCAGACTCATCTTCTCAGCTCTCCCTTCCTTCCTCTACTTGTGCACCTGTCAGCCTGTTGGATACTTGGCTGTCTCAGCCTACAGTGAGTATCTGTAAGCATTTCATAGCCTCCAGTCTGTTTATCCTCATGGTAGGGAAATGCTGCTATCACCCCCTGGCAGTCGTGGAAGTAAGACACTGAGGCGGACTGACTTGCTCAGGAGCACACAGGAAGTCTGCAGCACAGCAGGGAACCAAATCCAGGTTTCAAGACCTAAGCTAGTGTGTTAACCATGCTGGGCATTTCCTCCCCTCAAGCTCATGTCATTCTGTTTCTAAGTTGCCATCCTATTTACTTTAGACCATCTCCATTGTCTTTCCATGTCCAACCAGTTTCTTGCCAAGTCTCTATCTTACTTTCAGAGAGCTGATATTAAGATATCAAGGACCACGTCACTGTCTCATTCTCTGTCCTGTCTCCATTTTTCTTGCCTCCTGCTGCTTCACTCCTTCCATTGCTCTGAGTTTTGTTTCTCTACGTTTCCATCAGTGGCCCATGCTTCTGGCTCATGGAGTGTATTCATTGCTCAGTAATGCACAGGTAAAACAGCACCAGATGGCTAGAAAATGGTATTTAGAGGTTTTCTTTTGGGAACTGGCTAAAGTAGATATTTAATTAAAACAATGGTCCAGGGGGGAATGGCAAGGGTTAATTGATTTCTAAAAGCCTTTTTGTGACTGCTTCCCCCAAGGCCTACTGAGTCTGAAGCCAGCAGACACACAGGCTGTGACATTGAAGACATGACCAGTGTACCCAAGCAGAGATAAGCAGCTTTGCAGAATTGGCACCAATTCACTGTGCCTACTGCAGAGCCCTTGGGAATTCCGGTTTTGGTAAACAGACCAAATTAAGAGGACACTGGAAAGAACCTAATTAAGATGTATGCATGTGATGGGTTTGTGAAACAAAAGAATATGCTGACAGGACAAAATGTGGACAGTATGACGATCACAGACACCAATCAACAATGCCAAGAGATGAAGAGTCATCAGATGGGGAGAAAGAATACAAAAGGAGGGATTTCCAAGTAGAAAAGGGTCCCTGAGATGGGAACCTGAGGCCACTATGGACAGAGGGCACACTGCCAGTCTGTCTCACCCACCCCACTGTGCAGGTGGGCCTTGGCCCTCTACCTCCAGACTGCTGAGATCTGACATTCAAGAAAACCTCAGGGTGAAGCTCATATAGTGGTCAGATGTACCTTGACCCTGTGACAGCTCTAGGACTGGTAGATGTAGAATTGCTTGCATTATTCTTATCTGCTTTTACTGTGTATCAATAATATTTGCCTATTATCAAATGGAGTGGTCGTGGTTGGTCTGAGGGTTTGGGCCTGTCTGGAACAAGGTATCTGGGTCATAAATCCAGTGCCAACAGCACCCAGCTTATCTGAAAACAGTTCCTTATGAATATGAAACAAAGCCATAGCAGAAGGCAATGCAGAAGGGAGAAATGGTGTCCTTCATGCATACCTTTCCACAGACCATTTCTCTACTGTTGCACGAAGTCAAGACCTGGGTTTTCTTCATCAGGAACAACAGGTAGAGCAAAACTACTAAATTAGTAAAGAAAAGATTTCTTATGTCCCACCACTATAGCTACACTTTGCTGAAATATCCTTCACTTAGAAAGCTTCACTCTTACAAGGAGTGCAAGAGAGTAGCAAGAGAGAGTCCAAGGAGTACTACTTACAAGGAGTAGCAAGAGAGAGAGAGTTCCAAGAACTGGTCTAAAATTTATTTTCCACAAAGCATGTCAATATGAAAATTTTACTCTCTCTTTGATGTTTGACTTTTGCAATGAAACAATGAATAGTTTTACTTCAAATCTGTGTTTATGTTTTCTGTTTTGTTTTGTTCCCTCTCTTGCCACCTCTTTCCATTGGTGGAAAACAGGGAAGTAAACCCAAATACGAATTTTTTTCCCAATTGTCAAGAATGGATTTAAAAAAAAATATTCTGGCCACAAAAAAAGACCTTTCAGCCAAAAGAAACTTTACTGCAAACTCATGAAACTGTGGTTGAGGAGCAATTCTTGTGGAAGTACTCTGAGAAAATAATTTCAGCCAATTCTATCAGTCTTTCAGGACTTCTTTGCTTCTTGTGCCACACCCAGGAGGCTACTTGAAAATGTTTCCTTTGATTTCATAGATTTCATAGACATTAGGGCTGGAAGGGACCTCGGAAGATCATCAAGTCCAGCCCCCTGCCCAAAGGGCAGGAAGTCAGCTGGGGTCATAGGATCCCAGCAAGATAAGCATACAGTTTGCTCTTGAAGGTGTTCAATGAAGGCGCTTGAACCACCTCCGGTGGCAGGCTGTTCCAGACCTTGGGGGCTCGGACAGTAAAGAAATTCTTCCTTATGTCCAGCCTGAAACGGTCTTGTCATAGTTTATGACCGTTCAACCTAGTCATCATCCCTTGGGGTGCTCTGGTGAACAAACGTTCCCCCAGATACTGGTGGTCACCCCTGATAAGCTTGTAGGTGGCCATCAGATCACCCCTGAGCCTGCGCTTTTTCAGGCTAAAGAGCCCCAGGGCTCTCAGCCTGTCATTGTAGGGTCTGCTTCCCTGACCTCTGATCATGCGCGTGGCTCTTCTCTGGACTCTCTCAAGCTTCTCCACATCCTTTTTGAATTGTGGAGCCCAAAACTGGACACAGTACTCCAGCTGCGGCCTCACTAGGGCCGAGTACAAGGGGAGAATGACGTCCCGGGATTTGCCTGAGAAGCATCTATGGATGCAAGCCAGCGTTTTGGTCGCTTTACTAGCCGCAGTAAGTCTTGACCCAAGGCGACAATTGGCCAGTTTCTCCAAGAGGCGATCATGGGAAACCAGATCGAAGGCTTTTTTGAAGTCAAGATATATGACATCAATCTCTTCTCCCTTGTCCAGGTGATAGGTCACCTGGTCGTAGAAGGAAATGAGATTGGTCAAGCAAGACCTACCCGCAACAAACCCGTGCTGGCTATCCCTTAAGATGTTGACGTCGGCCAGTCCATTAAGGATGGCCTCTTTAATAAACTTTGAGTTCTTGATCTCCAGTGAAACCTTAGCAAGGCCCTTCCTTGGTCATCTTAGGGTGGGGTATTGACATCCCAAGTACTTATTTCCTCAATAACTACTCCCTTTCTTACCCAAACACTAAGCACTAGAGTCAATTCCATCTATGGAACACCTACTTATATATTACTGTTAAGGCACTTACTGTTGTAACATGCCACCGTCTTAGTCGTAAGGCTGAATCGAAAAAAGCAGCTATCAGGAGGTTTACTGACTTAAGGGCTAGGGACAGACATTATGCTTAAACTGGTTTAAGTGATCAGAAACTGGTTTAAACCTGTAACAGAAGAGATGTTCAGTGAATGTAAACCACTTTAAAAATGGCTGAAACCGGTTTGAGATAAACCTGGTCGAATGTAGTATCAGACTTAAGTGATTTGGCTCAAACTGGTCTGTCCCAGACCTCTTGCTGCTTTAAGCTAAACCAGACACCCCCAGCATCCCAGCATGCTCTCTGGGCTGCGCAGGGCCCTCCCCTCCACACCCTGGCTAGAGCTCTGGCAGAGACTTGCAGGTACAGCAGGGTCTGCTGGCTTCCCCATCTCCCGCTCCCTGCCTCTCATCACTCACTGCTTGAGCAGAGATCCCTTTCTCCTCTCTCCCACAGCACAGACTGTAGCCAGCATGTGGTATGCTAGCTAATGCTGTGTAAGGCAAATAGGACAGTGTCTACTTTGGGCTTTTTGGAGATAAATCACCAGCTCAGATGGTAATGTCGCTGCACACTTTGCTTTGGAAAAAGCTGTTTAAGAAGAGCTTGTAATGAGTGAGGCTTTGTTTTCTGTGTTAGATGCTGATAACAGAGCTAACAAATGCTTTGTTATCAAGTGTGCATGTGTGTGTGGGTGGGGGCTCCCAAATCACAGTGTCCTGCTGGGGCCTGGCCACACCCTGCTCAGCTCAGCCCTGGTGAAGGGAGGGCTGCCCTAGCACCCCCTGGCTTCTAGCCTGAGTCACTGCAGGCATGTATTTGCATTTCTGGAATGACAAGGGAATGTCTATCCACCTGCAAATCACTTCAAGCTTTGCAGGTTAGACTAAGCTGCAAAGATTGAATCAATTCAAGGCTCATGCTTTTTGAATGTCTGTCCCTAGCCAAGCAGGATGGAATAGGATCACACTTAGGCATCCTAGTCTACTTTTGCAGCTAATAGGAGGAATAATCTCTGGCCCTATGGACATAGGCAATACAATACAGTAGAGTACAATACAGTACAATACAGTATGAAGATGTTTACAGTGATATGTAATGAGATAAAGGACATCAATAATGCCTGAATTATTTCCTGTTATGTGACTCTCTTAGAACATCATTTGTCATTGTGTACACGGAAATCAATCGTCGTGGTGCCCCTCAAGGCTCTGTCCTTGGGCCTATACTATTCAACATCTTCATTAATGATGTGGACATTGGAGTCAGAAGCGGACTGGCCAAGTTAACTGATGACACCAAACTCTGGGGTAAAGCTTCTACACCTGAGGACAGGAGGGCGATCCAAGCTGACCTTGACAGGCTCAGGAAATGGGCGGACAAGAACCTGATGGTCTTTAACACTGAAAAATGCAAGGTTCTCCATCTTGGGAAGAAAAACCCACTGCACGCTTATAGGCTTGCCAGTGCTACGCTGGCTAGCACTGTGGATAGAAGGGACTTGGGGGTTATGATTGACCACAAGATGAACATGAGCCATCAATGTGATGCTGTGGCTAATAAAGTGAGCAAAACGCTGGCTTGGCTTCATAGATGCTTCTCAAGCAAATCCCAGGGCGTCATTCTCCCATTGTACTCGATCTTGGTGAGGCCGCAGCTGGAGTACTGCATCCAGTTTTGAGCTCCATAATTCAAAAAGGATGTGAAGAAGCTTGAGAGAGTGCAGAGGAGAGCCACATGCATGATCAGAGGTCAGAAAAACAGACCTTATGATGAGAGGCTGAGAGCTATGGGACTCTTCAGCCTGGAAAAGCACAGGCTCAGGGGTGATCTGGTGACTGGCTATAAGTTTATAAGGGGTGCTCACTAGGATTTGGGGGAACATCTGTTCACCAGAGCACCCCAAGGGTTGACAAGGTCGAATGGTCACAAACTCCTCCATGACCGATTCAGGCCGGACATAAGGAAGAACTTCTTCACTGTCCGAGCCCCCAAGGTTTGGAATAGACTGCCGCCGGAGGTGGTTCAAGCACCTACTTTGAATGCCTTCATGAGAAATGTGGATGTTTATCTTGCTGGGATGTTATAACCCCTGCTGACTTCCTGCCCCTGGGGCAGGGGGCTGGACTCGAAGACCACCTGAGGTCTTTTCCAGCCCTAATGTCTATGAAATCTATGAAAATGTACACTTGCAATGAATTCAACTGAATAAACTCTGCTGCAGTTGTTCTGGAGTTTATTGCTCTTGGGTGCTACATTCACATGCGTGCCCAGGACTGCAGCACATTGAGCTAGGCTGAAGCAGTCCCAGCTGGAAGGGGGCCCGGGACTGCTCTAACCTGGCTCAACTTGCTGTGGAAGGGCTGGCTGTAGCACGAGGGTATTTCAGTGTAGGGCCAGCAGGCAGGCATCCCCTGCACTAGAGCACCTATGCGACCTAGCCAGCCCTGTCAGCATCTACACATGCATTGTAACACATTAAATAATGCTGCCACAGGATTACTGCGATTAGTAAACACAAGTACTAACCTACAGCAGCATTTATTAGTTTAATGCAGCCGAATAGGGCTGCATGTGTAGACACAGAGACTTTACTGTGGAACTAATTAGACAGCTCCGTAGTAAACATCTTGTGTAGATATACCCCTAGAGTGCATATCACTATTCATCTTTTATCATAAAGTACTAAAAGATGTGTTCCAAAGTTACTGGTTTTTGTACTTCCAGTCCCAAATGAAATTGTAAGGTTCAATATATGCTCAATCCTTCAAGCAGGAAGGAACCCAGTTTTAACAATCCTTTTCTATACCTCAAAATATGATGTTCAGCAGACTCCTAATCAGTATTTCTAAGTGGAAAGAAGACCTTGACTCTACTGAACATCCTTTTAAAGGAACAACACCTTTGAAATAAGTTATTTCTTTCCATCCTATGACCTTGCTGTTATAGCAAAGATCAAAGGTAGCCTTTTCCATTCTTTGGTAGTCTTCTGTTAAGGACGATGGGCTGTTATAACTCTCTGTTACACCTCTCCCTTCACCCCCTTTTCTGAGTGTAAAGTTTCTTCATGCATACCTCTTTGTCTCCTGTCCCCCTGCACCCACACAAAAGACACTTTTGGTTTAGTTGTTAGTACAGGAACTGCTCAGGATAGTCTGACCCACCACAACACAGTTGCGGGTCTCAGAGAAGATGCACCGAGACAACAGTGGAGAAAGCCTCTAGCCATCCCAGAGCTCCAAACGTGCAGGCCCAATTCACCACTGCCCTACACCAGTGATTTTCAAACTTCCAAAAGTTACAGAACCCTTTCATATCACTTCTTTTGCCATGGAAACTCGAGTTTTAGTTCCTCAGACCAGACTGTCAGCTGACACGGAGCCAGGCAACCCAGTCCAGCAATGGTGGTGCACCACCTCCTGGTCTGTTCCACTATTAACCCCAATCTCTTTCTGGAACTCCACTACCCCGCGGATCTAGAGAACACAGTTTGAAAACTACTGTGAGAAAGTGTGAAACTCTGGGATGGGAGCCTTTTCCTGCTCCCTTTGCATGGGTGTGATTTCATGGTACAGGGTGATGGTGATCTGGGGCCTGCCAATATGTATGCAACCAAACCAGTAGTCTTCATTCAGACATGCCAATATGCTTGTGTTTGCACCCACCTTGAATTAATAGAGAGGCCTACACAGAGTGTAAAGAGCACAGTATCACGCCCACTGTCCAGAGAGTGCTTCACTTTTCCCTGCTTTGGTTTAGAATTAGCAGAGAGATGGAGGCCCTGACCTGTTATAGCTCAGCATAGCTGCACTGATGCCAGGAGCCATGCCAGTTTACACCAGTTGAGAATTTGGCCCCTATACTGTATGTTCTCCACATTATTGCACATCTTAATCCATTTTCTTATCACAAGGCCTTGTGGGAACAGGCCTGTAATTTCAACCCATATTTGTTTTAATTGCCTTCTGGCTTTCCATGCCATTTGGCAAATGTACAAAAGGAGGATGCAAGAGCTTTTATGGGAGTGAAATTCTATAATGAATCACTTATATAAAAAACAGATCGCTCTACTAATGGGGGATTAGAAAGTTGCTTTGTCCATGGATTGGTTTTTGTTTCTGTTTTTGTTTTTTTTTAATCATTAACTCATTATTAAGCATCTCAGAAATGACTCAAAATCCTTCCCTCTCCATGAACTCTCTCCCTTACAAAGGCTGAGACTTTCTTGCTTATAGTTATGCCCCATTTTGGAGCTATAATAGCTGCAAAACAGATTTTACAGCACTAGTTTCAATACATTTTTCATCTAGGGAATTCAGTCATAGCTTTTACATGATAATGCTGAAATCTTATAAAAGGACAGAGTCAGCTCCATTAGGGCTCAGATTAAACAGCAGTCTTCTCCCATTGATATTACATATTTATTGCTAAATTCCTGTCCTATTGCCAGCCTTCTGCCACTGCATAAGGGGCACAAAGGGGCCATAGCCTGGCGACATCTGCATAGATGAGAATTCCCTTTAGAGGTTGAGTGAGAAAGGGCAGTCAGGTAGCACAAAGGTGGCAGAGCGAGCCCCTAATGCCAACTGCTGCAACCATTAGGTGTAGGGGCATATCCACACAGGGTTAGGCCAATTCATAGTCAGCTTATGCTGTTTTGAGCACCACAGCCAGCTGTTAAAATGAACATCAGGGAAATGTGCCTAGATGTTAAACAGTAGGTCTGTGCGAATAGGGATATATTTGATTCGGATTCGGCCAATTTGGAGGACAGTGATTCGATTTGGTGATTCAAATCACTGTCTCCATTCGATTTGGCTGAATCAGAATAGGAGATTCAGCACTGATTTGGATCGGCTGGGGAGAGGCAGACACTGGCAGGTGGCTGCAGGTCCTCCCGCAGCTCCTCCAGCTGTGCCTGCCTCTCCCCAAGCAGAGGGAGCTGCGGGAGAAGCCCTCATAGCTCCCCCACCCAGCCCCAGCCCCCCAGTATTTAAAAAAAAAGGAAAAGAAAAAAGCTTCATACTGACCGGCTGTTGCGGCAGTGATCAGGGCCTCTGGGGGCTCGTGGCAGAGCTCCCCTGCACAGCGTGGGGCAGTGGCTGCCAGTGGGGATTGTGCCCCCCCCGCTTGGCACCTGTTTGGCAGCTATCCCATAGTATGGGTGTAGCCTGGCTCGGCAGGGTGTCGCACACTGTCTGGGAGCTGGGGCCACTGGGGCTGAGTGATGCCGGGCTCTGGCTGACGCATGGAGCTGCCCCAGCTCCCAGACAGCGCGCGGTGCCTTGCTGAGCCACGCTGCATCTGCGTCATGGGGCAGCTAATGAGTGGTTGCCAGGCAGGGCAGGCAATCCCCGTTGCCCCCCACTGCCCTGTGCTGAATGGGGGGGAGCGCTCTGATTGCTGCTGCTGGTGAGTGTGGGACTTTTTTTTTGTTAAGGTGCTGGGAGGGGAGG
>NW_005841968.1:297405-310987 GCF_000455745.1 Alligator sinensis | reverse complement strand
AGCTGGGCAGCTTGTCCCAGCCCCAATCCCCGCCTCTCCCATGCCCCTTCCCCCTCCCCTCCCCCAACGCCAATAGACTTACCAGCTGGAGATGGCTGTGTCAGCTGCCAGTTTAGTCTATGGCTGAATCTCTGAAGCAGCTGAAGCTTTTTTGAAGCTTTTCTGAATCGATTCGGATGTTTTGAATCGACGTGGAGCTTTGACTTGGTCTCACGATTCGATTCGGATGTGGAGATTCGGTTCCAGAATTGGGCCAAATCTCCTCCAAATAGAATTGGCTACCAAAGCTTTGCACAGCTCTATTAAAGAAGTCATTCCCAACTTGGGCGACAGAGGCTTATTCAGCTGAATCCCCCATATTATTTCATGACAGGGAAGAGCGCTCCCTTCACAAAACAATCACTTCACAAAAGGGAAAGAAAGAAATGCAAACATGCCACTTTGTGCAGGCAGAGAAAGGCAGTATCACGCTGCTGCAGCATATTGTTAGGGCTTTGATTCTGTGTATGAAATAGAGTAAGCATGAGGGGCCAGATTCAATTCCACCTATTAGGCACCTAAATGCAATCCTATTCCACCCTGTTCAAGTCCCTGATCATCCATTAATGCATCTATTTTTGTAATGTGCTTTCATCTGAACCTAAATCACAAAAAGCAGCCAGGAGGAGGATCCACCCACCTTCCCTATTAGCATTTCTTCGGGGACTCAAACTGTGTGGAATAAGATCGCACTTAGATGCTTAAGTCCATTTTGGTGCCTACTAGGAAAAGCAGAATCTGGCCTCTTGTCTTTAAGCTTTGTTCTCAAGGAGGATTATTTTAAAAGCTAACTTTGGGATAAATACCATCATTTCCCTTCAAAATGCACAATTATAAGGTCAAGCTAAGTTTCAGGCCCAAGAGACTCAACTTATCATAGTCGTTTTAAATTTCAGGATGAGACTATGAAAGTTGCTAGCTGCTATATTTCTGACCTACATACACTTCGCCTTTATTATAATTGCTGCGCATCTGAAAACCGCTAAGAATAAACAGAGCTATGCAAACCCCGTGGTGTAGCAACGGCCGACGGCGTTCGCAAGTTGAACCCCGCCGTGCGGTTCCAGGGGCCCAGGAACAAGTTGCGGGTTTGCTTAGATTAGGGTTCAATGAATTCCAGCTTCCAGGGAAATACATTTCCCTATCTTCGGGATCCTTTTTCCTACCTTCCTCCTCCTCAGAATCCCCCACTCTCTCGCCCCCAAGAATAAATTTAATTTAAAGCACAGGGTGCCCAGAGCAGGATGTGGGATGGGAGCTGTTTTCATAGCTGGTTTTTGTGAGAGGGAGACTTACCGGTGTGGATGCTTTCTGCACGGTGAGCAACATGTTTTGCAAAAAAGGGTGGAGGGACTAATTTCAGCATGGTGTTTGCTAAACGCCAGCTCCTTCTAACAGCCCATCACACTCCTTGAACATGTCCTGGGACTCAACTTACCTACAATAAAGGGTACCTGTACATGAACGCGGAGGCTGTTTTGATGATTACCGTGCTCCAAAAGCCCCCTGTGTCTCATGTATCAGCGTCCCTGCTAACGAGCTTTAGTTCAAGCGCCCCCACCATCATTTTTAAGTGCAGGGATACCGATACATGGAGTTGCGGTGGTGCTTTACTTAGAGCGGCTCTCTGAGCTGCTCTAATTAAAGCACTGCCCTCCCACCCCCAGAGCACATGTAAAAGTGCCCATAATACATATGATTGCTAATTATGCTGTTTTGTAAGCTTAGCTATCTAAATGATCTTAGAACTCAAATTCACTTAAATATTTTTCTGCCTAGTTGAACATAGTGGATCTGAATGCATAGGAACATTGGACTGGGAGTTCCTCACAACAGGACATATATAGCAAAAGCAGGGTTACACAGCACAGGAGAAAAGTAGAGGAGATGGGGGCACTGCCCATGCTCTGCTATGGCAATGAAAGGAAAAATAAAAGTAGTTTGTTAAAAGATGCCCAGAAGAACCTAGGAAAAGGACCATGTCCTATGCTAGAGAGGAAAGACCTGGAATAAATTATTCCTTGGTCACATATGGTCAGGGATAATGGAAGAGGATAAGGAAAAACAAGTCAGATTATCTCCCTGTATACCCCAGAAAAGGAAGAAGTCATAGAGAACATTATATTGGGGTCACTTAGGGACTTGAAAGAAATTTTAAAGTCTTCTCTCAGTTGATAATTAACAGCCTCATTATTGCACAGTCACCAGTGTGCACCATCACAACTTCATGAATATTTAACAGATAACACAGGCATTTTTATATCACGTCCATAGGCTCTGCTCTTTGTACCTACAACTTCTTTGGCAATTTCAGTTCCCGCTAGTAGAAACCTCAGAGATGCCTGGTGCTCCATAACAGCCCATTCGATTTCATTTACATGTTATATAAAGCAAAATAATGTGAAGCTGCTTTTAAGTAGCCATGCAAGAGACAAGCCACAAAGACTGGCTTAACAGGGACAGCCTTTTAAAAAGGAGGATCAAATATATACTTGATACATTGAACGGATAGTGTGAAGTGATCTTTTCAGACAGGTGTCTCATAACGGGTGGTCTCTTCTATACAAACCTTTGTCCAGGGAAAGTGTAAGATAATGCTACCTTCAGTTCACTGAATGTATTCCAGATAACCCAAGGCCCACTTATCTTCATCTGCCAAATTGTCCACAAGTGTCAAAGCTAAACCTTAGCAGATCTCAGCTCTTAGTTACCAAAATGGCAAATCTTATCCATTGCTATTTAATCAGAGTAAGAAAATCTGAAATGCTTCATCTTACAACATGGATTAAGAAAACGGATGTAAAGGGGAAAGAATATAATTCAGCAGGCAAAATGTTTGCTCTTGGGTAACAATGAACATGGTGAATTTAAACCTTGAGGGTTTCATGGTAGGTAGCCTCTACCTGTGCTCATTCTGAAGCATAATCCTTTGATAGGAGGTCATCGTTATGCCATTGCCTTGGGGAGCGCAGGCCTAGGTGGTTGCCATCTTGGGACCTAATCAGTGCAATTCAGCCAGAACTTAATGATGTTGCTACAGCAACCTGATGTGAGTATTGTTGGGAACCTATGTGTATGCAGCCGTGCTGACTGTACTGAATGCTGTGTGCCAGGAATATTTAGAATTGGCCAAAAGACCCAGCATAAATGGGACCCGTTTGGACCAAAGTGAGTCAAATTCTATCCATTATGAAAACGGAGGTGTGGTGCTGTCATGGAGTTACTGTGGACTTGCACTGGCATACGCAACAGAATTTGGCTTTCAAATAAAGAAAATATGTAACTTTTCACCATTAAAGCTGGACTTTTTTATTATTTTTATTTATATTTGCCAGATTAAGGATTTGAAGTAAGGTTACTCGTGCCCTACCAGTTGAGCCACAGTCAGGTAGGATGCTCTGAGGTGGGTCTCTTCCGACTGCTCCACTTCATATTAACAACTTTCTTTATTAGTGAGAAAGCGCAACTGAGGCTCTAGTTTGGCACTTAAGGGAACTCGCCTGGGAGGTGGGATATAACGTGGGATAATATCAAACAGAAGAGTTTGAGAATCGCCCCAGGACTGGTGCTGTGGGCTCATCTCTCATCAGAAAGGGGAGGAAAGCCAATCTACATTTTTGGAGGGCACTCTACCTGCTGAGCTCCTCGATACAGGGTGAGCAGCATTAGCACATTTATGAATGCAGATTGTCCTTTTCTTGCAAGCATCTTAAGGAGAAGATTTTATTTTGGGTCAAACACAACCTTCTTTGGTAAAGAAAATGTCATTTTGGTTCTCTGTTTAGGGCAGGAAAAAAGTTAGCTGTAGCTAAACCACGTTTTTCTTGCAAATTTGTTTGGCTGCTAACCCCTTCTCCCAGCCCCCGTCCCCCTATAAAAACTGCCCCACAATTGTTCACGCAGCCTTTTTGACACCCATTTGTGAAACCTAGTGCTGCAACCATATTTTCCAGCAATAATGCTAGAGCGCAGGTTTCATAGCAGCAGAATCTGTTCCTGAACAACACGGAAAAGTTCTGTATCTGCTCATCAAGGAAAGAAGAAAAAGTCAATATTTTGCAAGTCAACATGTGTGTGTGAAGTGGATTTTAAACAATGATTTTCAGATTAGCCGAATACATATTTCCCCTCTATGAAAAGGTCCTGTAATTGCAGAACATCTGCTCTTTCAGGGGAGGCCTTTGTTTACTTGCAACTACATGCTAACCCTCCTCTCTTATAAATGTATTGGCAGAGAATGCAAATCCATTAAGACTCACATTTAATATTTACAAATCCCTATTTATCTCTAAATGCCCTTCCATCTCTTTCTCAGTCTCTCGATCATCTCCTACTTGTCTGCCTCCATACATAATGTGTCACATTGGAATACAATTAGGCTTTGGAGAACCTGCTGGCGGTTTGGGTTTTGGCAAAGCCTCTACAATATTTTTATTGCCTCCAACTGTTGCAAAACACTTCAGCCTTTTCACTTGAGCTTCTGTTTTTACAAGGGAAACACTGTTAGCTAAAACATATTTCCAAACAAATGGAAGCCCAGACTGTGTAACGTGTACCCAGAAAGCAGGCTTTCCCCTCCTCCTGGAAGATTTAGGACATGGGCAATAAGGAACAAGCCAGCCAGCAGGCCAGAACTCCAGTTTTAGCAGAATTCAGCTGGAACCTAAACCTCAAGTGTCCTGGGATCTATTCTGGATCTAGAGCCAGTCATGAGGAGCCCCAGAGGGGGCAAGGGTTTGCTTCATGGGCCTGTTTCCAGAAACAGGCCCATAGCTAAAACAACTAGGAAAGATGCCATGGGCCAGCTTGCGTGAACTTCTGCATTTGCAGAACAACCTTCAGCTGAAGAATTTACACCCGGAGAGTGAATGACGGCATCGAGATCAATCGATTATGACATTTACAGAGACACTCAGCATTTGGGACATGAGCCCCACAGAGTGCCATGTGGAGCAATGCGCTCAGTAGCAGCTTATGAGTGAGTGCATGGATTTCTACAGGCAGACAAGGTTCCTTGGGTGAATTTGATATCTTTTATTAGACCAACCCTGGATTGCTACAGGGAGTTTTGCATACAAAGTTTCTTAGGTCTAGCATAGGGATCTGTTAGAAATGTGCCTCCAACTGCTCTTGAAAATCATAAGGGACAGAATGGGAGCCGCAGCGTTAGTGATGTGGCACTACATGGCACCTCTGGGGGAGCAAACAGCAGTATTTCAGGTCATCCACATGGAGCACCTCTATTTTCCCTATGCACAGCTTCCTGGCACCCAGCACTGGCATCATGACAAGTGTTGCAGCTGCACTCAGTAAGGAAGCTTACAGCATGTGGCAAGAGTCAGTGCTGCCTCAGTTAGCCATTTAGAGTCATGCACCCAGCACGAGTCAGTTCCCCAGTCTCTCGTGACCCCATGGGCTTTCCTGTTTGCACTGAGCTAACCTCATAACCCTATGGAGGGATTGCTACTAGCTATACAGTGCTGGAGAAGACTACCAACCATTTGCCTTTCCCATCTACATTGCTCCCCTCCCTTCACTCTTGTACTGGGTACAGAAGCCACGGCTTAATCAAATGCTCTTCTGAAAAAGGTGCTTTTGTAAGAAGATCCCTCTCAGTCTCTCCTCTCCTCCTTCTGGCACTCCTGCTGTGGCTTGCAGTTCAGGACTTTGACCCTTTTCACAGCAAGAGCTTGAGATATCAGAGAGAGAAGATCGTGACCTTTAAGTGTGAACAAGTCAGAGGAGGAGATAAGTTATGAGAAAGTTCCTGGCTGGAATAATTCAGTGACAAGGTGTTTTGAGGCACAAAATAGCCATAAATATATAGACCGTAATTCCACAATCAGCCTCTCAAAATGTTTCCCAAACTGTATACAGCCCCAAAATGATAATGCTGGAAGTGGCACTTTCTGATTTCAATCTGAATGAATATAATGCTAGTAAATTTTAGCAACAACACACACAGAAGCCAGCAATGGCTTTTTATCAACATACTATGCCAAAAACATAAATGTGTATGATTTAGGCTTGAGAGGCTCTTTACAAATTTAAATATGGTATTTCACACTAATTAGAAGTAACATTAGTACTTTAAATGGCAGAAAAGCCTGTGTGATGAAAAAAGTGAAAAATACATAGAAAAAATAGAAAGATAATGCTGTAGGTGGAAATGTAACTATGGATATGAGATCCTGGAATTAAGATTCATCTGTTGAATCATATCCTACGTGAATATGTAGAGGACCCATGTGCCCTTACAGATATTAGGGAGTTTTTACTGAATCATATAGCAGTTTTATAAAGACTAGTCAGATGGGTTGTGTGCGCCTTGCTGCCAAACTGCTCGTATGCCTGACTCCAGACCTTTATTAGCAGTGGACCCACACCAAACCAAACCCAACCCAACCCAACCCAAGCCACGCTCCTATGAACTTTGAAGATCTTTAGATCTGAACATTACAGCTTAAGCCTGTCTAGTGGATGAACCTTGGACAGCACATGCAAAATAACATGGTTCATAGAGAAGTTTGGAGTAGGATCAGAAGGTGGCCTGAATTTCTTGCTTAGACCCCCCACTGTAGCTGTGGGTCTGGACTGCGAACTGTTACTAAGCAAAAATCTGAAATGAAGCCAATGACTCGGCTTCAGATTGACATGGCTGTGGTCAACAACAGGATCAGTCATTTTTCCACTTGTATTCAAAACTGCAGATTTATTAAAAATTCATTTCCCTTTCACAATAGTTATTTAAATCCCTACTTCCGTTAAGGCCGCAGCCTACTCCTCTTGAAACGAATGAAAGTTGCGCATGGGGTTTCAGTAGGAGCAGAATAAGGCTGTAGGAATAAGGTTTCTCCATGTATTGGTATCAGGAAATAGAAATAGCTCAATGCAACTTAAACATGTATTTTGACTTTGGGTTAAAAATGGTGCCCTGTGGTTAAGGCAAGGCACTGAGATTCAGAGCTCAGTTCCCAGTTCTGCTACAAGCTACCTGTGTGAGCCTCAGTAAGTCATTTGGGGGACATCCACTTGGGGCAGGGCTGTGTAGAGGCATCTGGCATCCCTGAATGTGCCCGCATGGGCATCAGAAGCAGCAGCGCCATATGAAAATGGTACCTTGCCTGAAGTAATTAAACTTGCAGAGAATTTTTCAGAGCTAACTTGGTTATGCCTGCCTGCCACTGCGTTGTGCTGTGTAGAGATACCCGTAGTCTCTGTACCTCAGTTTCCCCAGCTGTAGAACATAGGGATTAGTTTTCTATTTTTCACAAGGTTAAGCCACTGGATAATCTGAGAGGAGGGGGGTATAGAAATCCCTACGCAGAGCTGGGGAAAGACAATGCTTATGTCACAGCCTGTGGAGGGGAGGCCTCTTCTCAGACTCAGCTCCAGGCAGCATTATTCCTTGCATTTCCTTCTTCCCATAGTACAGGTTTGTGGCGCAGCAGTGCCATTACAGGCAAGAAACAAGAAAATGAATCCAGCTATTAGCTGACGAGTGCATCACTCATTGGGCAAGCCCGAGCTTTCTGCTGCAGGTCACAGAAAGAAGATCTGAGTTGAGGTTTTCCCCATCTTGGGAGTGCCCTAACCACTGGTTACAGGGTATAAGGCTGGGAAGCCCCATTGTCAGTTTTGCAAATGATGCCTTTTGAGCCCAGCCTGTGGGGGGGAGAGAAGAGGGGGGAATTGATCAAAACAGTTCAACGTTATCTTCAGCCAAAGCTATCAGGAGAACTCATAAGAGGTGTTGGCTACCCAGAAACCACACTTTTCAATGATTAATTGATTTGCTTAAAAGTAAAAGAAAGGCATCATCTAACACTAACTGGAAGAAAGAAAAAAAAAAAGACCACAGTGCTAATTAGTTATTTGAATCATGTCTAAAATAGTTTAACAGCAGTTGGCTTCAGTGGCATGCATAAAAAAAAAAAAGAGGAAATTTAATGCGTCTGTATTAAGTGCTGACTCAGCAGTGCCCATGCTTGCCCATTGTGGGTTAAAAGAAAAATCAAGATTTTGCACAAATTGATGGAGGAACTGAACAAAATGAAAGCAAAATATCAACTCAAGACTTCATCCCATCTCGGCTGAGCAAATCTTTGTGCCCCTGCAGAACCAATCACTGAATTGCAAGCCTGATCATTACTTGTCTAGAAGGTGACCTGGGCCATTGGTTGCTTTTTAAATCCATGTCATGGGGGAAACAGAAGGCACTGAATAACTTTGAATACTCCATACAAACATGTGGGCTTTGACCAATACTGCCCTCCGGTGAACCTTTTATTACCCCAAAGGGTGTATTCTATTGAAAGACATTGGGTTCCTGCAGCAAAGACTCTCCCCCTTCTTGTGGAGCAACATGGATTGTAATAGAGCTGTAGGACTGTAGACAATTGGTACAATAGCTGATCACATACCTTGTTTCATTTCCTGCAAGGGTTATATAAACCCCTTCCTCGGCTTGATCATAATTGGCTGCCAATAATGCCGTGTGCTTCTACAGCATCTTTCAGGTGAGAAGCTCCAAATGCTTTATAAACATTAACTAATTATGTCATGAGAACCTGCAACACCCTCTCAGAGGTAGGGAAGGATCTAAACACTAAGATTAACTTTTAGTTTTGGCAGATATTTTGCTGAAAATGAATGACAAATTCATAAATTATTCCCCTCTCATAATGACTAAGACATCTAATATACCAGAATAAGAAATAGCAGTAGACAGGTACTGGGTGCTCTTAGTCACACTTGGACCCAGCATGGCAAGTCACGCATCATATCCAGCATGTGATACACCAGTATGTTTCATCCTTTATAGACTTGAGCCCTTGCCCCACCTCCTCTGGCCCCCGGCTTGGAAAGTGCCAGCTCTTGGCTTTCACTCATTTATTGATTATGGAAAAATAATAGTGCAATTCTTCTGCTGCAAAGAGCTCAGAAAGCCCACAACAGGGCAATGCTTTTGACAGTATGAATTCCTCTTCGAAATCTCTGGGTATATCTTGTGAATCCTGTGTAGGTGTTTGCACACTTAACAGAGCCGATATTGCATGGAAGCCTATGGCACCCTTCAAAGGATCTCCTAGCACCCTGCCCTCTCTTGACGGGGTAGGGAGGAAGTGGAGTGGGAGAGCTCAGCAGAACGAGCACTAGGGGACAGCTCTAGCCAAGCTAAGAACATCTCTGAGATTGCTGTAATTCAGGCAGGGGGGCTGGGGGTGGCTTGGTCTCTTCAGTTTAAGGTCAGGATAAGGGTGTCTTACAGCCACTTTTGATTCCCTTCCCACCAGCTCTGTTGAGGCCAAGCCCAGCCCACAATGTTTTATGAGCTGCAACAAGTCAGGCCAAGGATGGCAGCCGCCCCCATCAGTGAAGAATTTCAACAGCCACCATGATGTCAGCAAGCCCAACTCAACAGCTCCCTTTAAGCTTTTGGTTTCTCTGTCACTTTGGTATCGCCCAGAGGCACGAAAGCTGTTCGGTATCACGTCTGCCTGTCATCTGGTCTGAATCAGGGTGTCAGAGCTGATGGCCTGGAAACTTTGGAAAGTTTTTCAGCTCACTGATAAAAAGCAGCAAGCATTCTCAGTATTACACATTCTGGAGCCCCAATCTTATCAGCAGCACTTGGGATGCATTCTGTATACACACTTCGGGCCAGACAGCTAGAGCACTGAGTTGAACTATGTGGATCATGCCGATGATGATGGTGAGGGGTTTTATAGCTTTCTTTTTTTATTTGAATAGTGGGAGCCAAAAGAAACAAAACCAGAGGGCCATCCCTAAGACAGGCACAGTGCCATCTTCTTTGCACAGATGGACTGAGACTTACCAGCAATTTGTCACTTCAAGGTTAGGAGGTAGAGCCCCTGAGGCTGCCCTTTCAGATATGCTCAAGGAACAAGAGGAGGAACTGGAGACGTTTTGGGGGTTTCACCTGTACACTCACACATAGCTCAGGCCTGTTGGTATCAGAAAATCTGCCTATACAAAAATCATTAGGCAATCTGAGTTTGCATTCCCAGCCTGGAGTTGGAACTTGGATTTGGAGCGGAGACGGAGAGAATCAGAGCTATTGCACCTACATCAACATAGCCTGGTGCAGTAGGAGGTAGGGAATTCAGAGTCCCCCCCTGCATATAGCCCTTAAAAAAAAAAAAAAAAAAGTTTAATCCCAGTGCCGTCAGCCCTTGGAGTGCAAAACTCCCGAGTCAGAACCCACACCTCTCCACCAAATACACCACATGAAGTGAGCCTAATTTTTGCTTAATTAAGAAATAGCAAGTCTTTTTGTCTGCCTTCTGGCTTTTGAACTCCCCTGCCTACACCCATGTGCACAACAATGGGCGTGTGTTAAAGTTCAACCACAAGCGCGTGCAATTGGGGCACGTAAGTGTTGCTAGGGGTTTGAAGCCCCATTCAGGTCACACAGGAAAGTTTTGCTTTTACAGAACATTTCTGCAACTTCAGAATAAACACCTGCATTGTTAATCAAGGCTGCTAGAATGAAGCTGGGCCAAACTGATTTTTGGAAAAAACAAATAATAGTTGCAAGGAACAGCTGCAGGGGCTCAATGTTTTGCTTTTTGATAAGAAAAACAGCTCCCTGAATTGTGCACAGTCAGAATCCTGTTGGGGGCACTGGGGAGGGAAGGGGTCTGGTTTTTGTTAAGTGAATATGGTAAAAGTGGAAACATATTACATTCAATAGAAATAAATGTGCAAGAGAAAAGATTTTTAAAAAAAAGTGAAGTTTAAAGTGGTTCTGGGAGGTGTTGGAACCAGTGGATGGAAGGACCTACAGACAACTGAGCAGTAACATTGCTGGGCCTCCTAGTAGGTGGTAAGATAGCTCCCATTGCATACGGTACTCTGTAGATTTGCATAATTGTGTTGTCACATAAATAGTTAAGCTTGCCCACTCTTTTAAACACCCTCTTTTCTCTTCAGCTGCCTAACCTTTAGAAGGGAAGGGGAAGCTCCCCGACACCCTCCTCCTGGCCTGACCTATCCAGAGACAACATTAGTGCTCGCCTCCCCGCCAGCCAGCTTTGTCAATACCCACACTCAAACCCAGCTTTCCCATTTTGAATACAGGCAGTCCTCAACTTACAATGTTTTGCACTTACAGTGTTTATAAATTGACACCGTTTCAACTTTCTGACATCAGTTTCGACTTTACAACGCTTGATCCGATGCGACGCCATGCCAGCAAACAAGTTCGCTGCATCGCCCATCTCCCTGGAGAACATGTGTGTCCCAGCCGCCTGCGGAGGGTTCGGGATTGAGAGTGTGGTCGGGGGTAGAAAGGTAAGAAAGATGTATTGACTTAACAAAAACACAACTAGCATAGTAACAAAACAAACAATGACAGACAAAAAGCAATTCGTGTCGGCAACTTATCGGCAGTCCCCTCTGATGCCCGATACACAGCAAGCTTCTCTTCCCACAAAGTTCAGCGAAGTCAGGTGTCCCTGAACAACACTGTCCGAGGGGTACCGGGAAGGACCCTGGAATGCAGTCCTTGGACTCCTCGAGGTCCATGGGCCCACTGACCCAAGCAACAGCTAACTAATCCTTTTCACAGAGCTGTATCTTCCTTCTGAATGGTTTCCAGATATTCCAGCCAATTTAAAGCTTCTGAATGATACTGATAATGAACGACCACTCAGATTTCTTTTACTTCAACTGTCCTTAGACTGACCAATTAGCAGTACAAGCCTTGCATTTCTTTGATAAAGGTAATTTTAAGTACGCCACAGGGCCTTACTACTTTTAGGCTTTGCTAAATTTACTAGGCCTTACTTTATACAAGGCCTCACTACATCTTAATCTTTAATTAGGCTTTTAGCAACAACATATAGCTTAATATCTAAACAAATACAGAAAAAACACTTAGTTTAATCTTCATAGGGCCTTCAGCAAGCACCTTTATCACACAGACATAATTTCAGCTGTCACACATCTGTCCAAATTTCCTTGGACACTTTCTTTAAGAAAGCAGGCAAGACTCCAGAAAACCCTACAGCCAAGACTCCTGAGAAGACTCCAGCCAAGAGCCCTTCAAAAAGTCCAACCAGGAGCTCTTCAAGAAGTCCAGCAAAATCACCTCAAAGAAGTCCTTCCAAATCAATACGATTGCTATTTACAATAGAAATACATTAATGTAGCTGTATTACTCATCTACAATTGACCGAGTACAAAATTCTGGGGTATTTTTGGTGAAAATAGGGCATCGGGCCTTGGTTCAGGAACCAGTCCCCCATTTATAACATTGTTGCTTATGAGAAAATTGGCTCCAAGTTACAACACTTCGACTTAAGATGTGGTTTTCAGGAACCAATTATGTTGCAAGTCCGAGGACTGCCTATATTTGCAGAAGGCGGAGGCAGTAGAGCATGAGTCTAGTATAATGCAAATTTGTTTCAGAAGCAGACTGAAAACAAAAGCATGTGGACTATAATACAGATAATCATATCCCCCCCGCCCCTCCTCCCTTAGTTCCTAGCATGGTATGCTTCAAGGCAGAGAGACCCTTTTCCCCATACATCCATACAATGCCTAGTACAGACAGGCCTTGCTCCTGGTTGGGAACTCTAGGCACTGTTCAACAAATGTTTAGTGTTAAATGGGTAAGCGTTTGAATCTTGTGAAGACATTTTTAAGTCTGCAGGTCCAGATGCCCTCCACCCAAGGGTGTTGAGGGAACTTGCAGGGGTCATCGCAGAGCCCTTGGCCCGGCTGTCTGAGCATTCGTGGTCATCTGGCCAGGTGCCGGGGGATTGGAAACTGGCTAATGTGGTCCCAATGTTCAAGAAGAGGAGGAAGGAGGACCCAAGTAACTATAGGCCTGTAAGCCTCACCTCAGTGCTGGGAAAGATCTTGGAGAGAATCATCAAGGAGCACATCTGTGGGGGGGCCTGCAGGGGAGATCATGCTCAAGGGCGATCAGCATGGGGTCAAAGGCAGGTCCTGCCTGACCAACCTGATTGCTTTTTATGACCAAGTAACTAAATCCTTGGATGGCGTCGCCATGGACGTAGTCTTTCTAGACTTTAAGAAGGCCTTTGACACTGTCTCCCACCCCATCCTCATCAATAAATTAGGCGACCGTGGCATTGATGCCTACATAGTTGGATGGGTAAAAAATTGGCTCATGGGGCATGCCCAGAGAGTAGTGGTAGATGGGTTGTACTCAACCTGGCGAGATGTGAACAGTGGGGTACCCCAGGGCTCGGTCCTTGGGCTTCCACTGTTTAACATCTTCATCAGTGACTTGGATGAGGAGGTGGAAAGCACGCTGTCCAAGTTTGCTGATGACACTAAGATGTGGGGCGAGGTGGACACACTTGAAGGGAGAGAGAGGCTTCAAATAGATTTAGACCAACTACAAAAGTGGGCAGACAAGAATAGGATGGGGTTCAACGTAGACAAATGCAGGGTGCTGCACCTTGGGAGAAGGAATCCACAGCATACATACAGGCTGGGGAGTTCCCCTCTTGAAAGCACAGAGGCAGAAAGGGATCTTGGAGTCATT
>NW_005841968.1:295022-297356 GCF_000455745.1 Alligator sinensis | reverse complement strand
TACTGGGCGCCACACTTCAAAAGGGATGTGGCCAGCCTGGAGAGGGTCTAGAGGAGGCCACCCACTTGGTGAGAGGGCAGCAGGACAGGCCCTACGAGGAGAGACTGAGGGACCTGAACCTGTTCAGCCTCAGCAAGAGGAGGCTGAGGGGAGATCTGGTGGCTGCCTACAAACTCATCAGGGGAGATCAACAGCAAATAGGTAGAGCCCTTTTCTCCCCAGCACCATCTGGGGTGATGAGGAACAATGGTAATAAACTGATAGAGAATAGGTTTAGGTTGGAGATCAGAAGGCAATATTTTACAGTTAGGGTGGCCAAAATCTGGAACCAACTTCCCAGGGAAGTGGTCCTTGCCCCTACCTTGGGCAAATTCAAGAGGAGGTTGGATGCTCACCTGTCGGGGGTCTTGTGAACCCAGCATTCATTCCTGCCTGTGGCAGGGGGTTAGGCTAGATGATCTGTTCAGGTCCCTCCTGACCCTAGCTACTATGAAGCTATGAAGGGGATGCCTACATTGCCTGTGATGGATGGAGAAAGCAACACAGCAAAACCACAACTTGCACACTTCCTCCTACTCCAAGCTGAAGGCTGCATGCTTTTTGTTACATGGGGACAAGTGGGAAGGGTATGTTTCTACAATGGGGCCACTCAACATGGTGGGAACTGGTGCAGTCAGGCCTCAAGGCCTCCTGCCGAGATGCTGCCATTTGAATAAGCAGAAAACGCAGAGCCCAAAACACCACGGGCTTCTGTAGCCAGTTCTTGATTTAGGTATTTTCTTGAATGGTTTGCTTTATTATTTACATTATGGCACTCCAGGCTATTTAGTCATCATTAAATGATCCCCTGCCTTGAATTTATAATGTAAACAAGAGTCTGCCAAGATCTGACTCACTAGACAACACAAGGGAAAAATAAGGGAAGAACAGGCTGTGACATGGCTCTTTCCTCCTTTTCTTTCTCATTCTGTTAGCAATGTACCTATATTAGTCTTAGCCCTAAGCCTGCATTGTCATCTTATATAAATCAATCAGTCTTAATTCTGATGCATATCAACCTTGGTCTCCTCAGCCTTATTTTCTTCACTTCCCATGAACAGTTCATCAGTGTCAGTAATCTAAAAGCAGGTTCTGGGACTAGGCTGGTTCACACCCCCACCACCACTGGCCAACACCTTGATTTGCTGGTTCCTTTGGTGGATGGGCACCTGGTACCCTATGATCTGAAAGGTGATGGAGATTGCTATCAGGGGTGACTGGTGCCTCCTGAGTTTGGGGAACACAGTTTGTGGGTGGACTAAAAGCCCCATATCCACTCCTATACTTCTGCGCCATGGCTTAGTGCCCCCCCCAAACACGCCGCTGGCCTGTGGGGCAAAAAAACCTGCCCCGTCCCAAGCTATGCCAAGTCAGGGGCCAATATCGAGGGGGACATGTAGCTTCCCATGCCCCCCTACCAGTCGCCTGTGGTTGCTACTGGACATGTTGCTATTGGACACAGTTGTGGAGAGAAATAGGGAAGAAAGTGGTGCATCTAAAATACCGATTCCTCCTGCTTCTTGATGTTTCTTTTTCCTGAGGGGATTTTTCATAGAGAAAGCCTATTCAACCATTCTCTTCGGATTTCAAACTTTTCTTTTATCACTGTAGTGCCATTTCCTCTATGGGCACGTTTACCAATGCATTTGCCATGTTGGTCTCCATTATCTGAACAGCAGGGAGACAAAGGAGCCTAACATTGGAACACTAGGAAGGAGATGAGCAATCCTGAATGTAAACCCTCATGTTTCCAATACCTGACACATGGTTATTCTATCTCTATATTCCTAAAATATTTAGAATCTAAGCTGAGGCAAGATTAAATTCATAAATAACATTGGATATGAAGAATATTGTGCGTTAAAACCATATGTACCATTTAACCTAGACTTTTATAGGAGAAAGATGAAAAGAAAGTATAAATCCTTTACTGAATGGGGACAGGAAGCTAATAATGGATGATGTGGTAAAGGCTTCAGTATTTAATGCCTTTTTACTTCAGTTTTCACAAAAAGGTCAACTATCATAGGACAAGCGCAGCTGGCAGTAAGGATGTGAGCATATCAACTTACAGAAGGGAAAAATAGGTTAGTGGTTTAGGCAACCTGGATGCATTCAAATCATCAGATGAAATCTCTTGATGAGATTCATCTTAGAATACTAAGGGAATTGGTTGAGGAAAATGCAGAGCCATTGGCTATTAACTTTGGGAACTCATGGAAGTCAAGGGAGATCCAAAAAAAAACCTGGAAAAAAGTGCAATGATGGTGTCCATCTTTATAAAAAATGGGGGGG
>NW_005841968.1:287513-294991 GCF_000455745.1 Alligator sinensis | reverse complement strand
AATCCGATCAGAGACACCCCCCCCCCCCATGTTATGATTTTCAAACTTTACATGGGGGCTTTTGTGTCTTATGCAGGGGCTGAGACCCCTTGAGCTCCCCCATAATTCATGCCCTGAAGACAACACTGGAAGTTACAGATGAGTTGATCTAATTTAGATACTCAGAAAGATATCAGAGCATATAATGAAATAATCTATTTCTAGGCATGACAACAAGGTGATAAGGAACAGCCAAAATGGATTTGTCAAGACCTAGTCATGCTTAACCAACCTGATTTTCTTCTATGACAAAGGGATGGGCTTTGTAGATGCAGGGAGAGAAGCTGATGTAATGTACCTCAAATTTAGCAAGGCTTTCAATGTTGTCCCTCACTCTCTCATAAGCAAGCTAAGGAAATATGGTCTAGATGAAACAACTATTAAGTGGCTGCTCAAAGAGCAGTCAATGATGCACTATCAAATGGCAATTTCTTAGGGGTCTGTCCTGAGTTCAATGCTGTTAAATATCTTCGTTAATGACTTGGAAGGTGGAATTGAGCATACACTCAGGCTATTTGGTGAAGACACCATACTGTCTTCAGTGGAACAGCAGATGCTTCACAGGACCAGATTAGGATTCAAAACTACCTTGAATAACACATTGGAAAAATGCCATTTGGGGTATTTCTATTAAAAATAAATAAAAAAACCCAAACAAATAAATAAATAAATATATATGGACATAATGTGCCTTTGGGGACACTCCTGTGAGTAAAACACAAAGGTCTGGAAAATATTACATACAAGAAAAAGTTGGAAGAACTGAGATTATTTAATTCATAGATGAGAAGAAAAGGGTAGGGTGGAGGAGGGAAGTGATGACTCTTTTTTTATTAGATGACTGTTATTATAAGGAAGGTGATCAATTGTTCTTTCTGTCCATGGGGGGCCAAACAACATAGGACAAGCTTAATTTGCAACAAGGGAGATCTAAATAAGATATTAAGAAGATTTTTCTAGCGATGAGGGTGGTTAAGTACTGGAACAGATAACCTAGAGAGGTTGTGAAATCTGTCATTGGCAGTTCTTAAGTACAAGTTAGACAAGCATTTATCTGGGATGGTTTAGACAGAAAAATAGGTCTGGAAAGGGTCTTAAGAGGTCATTTAGTCCAACTCACAGCTCAAAGCAGGATCATTTCAATGATTCTAAAAGCAGACAGAGAAAAAGGGCATAATCTCCAACAGCTCTTTAAAAGGCTTCCTTCTTAAAGTATCAGATCTTTTCTCCCCCAAACAGAGGTGTCAGTGACCTGCTGTCCCTCAGAACTAATGAGGTATTTATAGGCCTATGAGAGTGGTTGCTGCCTCAATTTCTGTTCATCCTCACAAGATGAATGTGATTTAAAAAACAGGTGTGGAATCGAGGCGCAGGGAGACAGAGCAACCAGCCCAAAGTCACGGAGGAAGTCAAACAGAGCAGGGAACTGAAGGTCTCCCTACTGCCCTAACTACTGAATCATACTTCCTTGCTCCTTTGCATTTCTATAGGACACTACATCCCAAAAAATCTCAAAGCAATTTAAGTCTGTCACGTAAGTAAAAGGAGATCAACTCTATGGTAACTGGCCAAACCAGGAATGCAACCTAGGCTGCTCAGTCCCAAGACCTATTCTGACATTGCTAATAAGCAAAGAAATAGGCAAATCTGGCAAAGATTGAAAATTCCCCCTCCATCTCTGTAAACAGCTCAGTCATAAATAAAATGCACAAACACTTCTGAAGCAGTGCAAAGAACAGAATATATTAGTCACACAATCCCACGGGCTGTGCTATCGTGAGTACCACAAGGGGAACCACTAAGATAGTCAGTCTGACAATAGGAATAGAGCAGCAAATTCTAAGACTTAATTCCCTTAGAGTTTATATTTACAGCCTCTCATCTACCCTTACTGCAGAGAGAGATAAAACACATCTTGTCAGGAGTTTGCAAAAAAGAGACTGAATTGCCAAACCAAATACTTTCCTTGTTCAGTTAAACCAAAATGAGGGCTGAAACCATGCTTTGCAGTTTTTGCTATTTTTTTTTTTTTTTTTGTTTCCTCCAAGTTTTCCACCTTTTCAAAAATGCCAGACTATTTTGAAGAGGCTGACAATCATGAAACATTCCAGATAAAAGACAACTATGGGGAGGCCTATCCTACCCCTGCATGCAAGGGACTGCTGCTGAAAAGTGTGCTCTACCTATCTGTTCCCACTTGGCACACGTGTGACAGAGCACCTTTGGTGCCTGTTACTTTAAGGGCTATTGCAGGCAGCAAGACATCTGGCAGGTGCAGACCAGCCCTGATGGGGATGGGGGTGTCACATGACCATAGGAAAGTCACATGATTGGAGGAAAGGGCCAAGCAGATTCCATTTTGGCTTAGGCAGCAGAACAACATCTGGCTGAGCAGCTGCTCAGGAACATCTTGGAGATAAGAGCAGGAGCTTTAGGGATGGCAGGAGGCTCCTAGTCCTGGGCATGACTTGAGGCTGGACCCTGCTGGTAAAAGGTGGCTTGGTGGGGCTGCTGTGGCAGAGCAGCTCCTCAGAAATGCTAGACCAGTTACCTTGTCAGTGAAAAGGTGGGTAGGGGTGCCTTATAACCCCAGCCCCACTACCTAGTGGTTATAGAACAGACAATGGGGCCAGGCACACCTAAGGAGAGGTACTTGGGCCCCTGGGGGAGTAAGACCCCAAGCCCCAGGAAGGGGGCATAGAGTCAGCCTCAGTGTGGGGGTGGAGAGTGGCCTCAGGAAGCGGGAGGTGGGCAGGAAGAGCCAATTGCCTGGAGAGGAGCTAGTGGTTAAAGTAAGCCTAGTGTTAGGCATAAGGACCGCCACCCATAGAGTAGGGTGCATGGGGCGCCCAAAGGGCTGCGGGAGCATCACCTGGAGTATAAGTAGGCAAGCCTGATGGCCCAAGCACTGGGGATCACACAGTATTAACACTTTGTTCTTGAATTATTGCCTGCACTAATATGCTTATCCTTCCTATCCTCAACTGTTGTGGCAGTTCTGCTAGGCACCAAGCTCCACCGCAGAAGTGGCTGGACGTCACCAGGAGAAGAAAGTAAATTCCAAAACCATAAATCACTCTTGGGGTAAAAGGCAAAAATCAAAATAAGATAACACTATGCTCTGCAGGCATTTCCAAAGGCCACTCAAAGGAGCAGGGTGGATGGAGAGAGGCAGTGTGAATGAGGCCCTGTGAGAGGGGGTGGTATATGTGTGTAAGCTGCGAGAGGCCCAGCTTCTGGTCAAACCTATTACAATTTTGGATGCCATCTGAGGCATGGATCATGGTAAGGGGCGGTTGGAGTCATATGTAAACCCCTTGGCATCGGGGTATTAAAAATGGGCAGCCTTCTGCTAATTACATCAGGTTTATCCCAACAAGTCATGGCAGGAGAGACTGGGTGGACTGTCCTAGATAGGGGGTGGCCCGGCACAGTGACAGGCCCCCTGATCACCCTCCGTCACAATGCGCACCAGATCCTGGAAGTGAAGCAGTATAAAAAGCCTGCAGGAGTACACACCCAGAACTGCCTTTAGGCTCTGCCTCAGCCATGATCCTTGGCTGCATAATTGATTTCTGCCTCATTTCTGGGGTTTGGCTCACAAGCTCAGTGAGAGCGAGTGGTCAGGGGCAAGTCCTGGTAGTATAAACAGGGCTTAAGGATGTGGTTTCTTATAGTTGAAGCCACACGTTTGGTCAAGGCAAATTTCCCATTAATATATGTTCATGTTGGCAGGAAGAGCTGGGATTGGTGCAACCAAGAGCTAGAATAAAGTGAACTGTGTATTGTCCATCCTCTAAACCTGGCCATGGCACTTGCTTTTAACATCCTTTAGCACAAGCCACACCCGATTGGTTCATTTTCCCCCATCATCTCCTGCTTGTTGCTCTATGGAGAAATAGTTTTTCAAAAACACATTTACAAAGATTTGAGATAGCAAACAAACTGAACATTTGTAGAAAGAACGATGGTGAGCACAGGAATACTGAATAAGTCTAGTAGACCATTAAGGCCACTAACCTGACTCGGAGCACCAAGTGCAAGAAACCCAGCAGTAGGCAGTTATTCCAGTGTACCCCACAGGAAGAAAAGTTTCCTTTTAAGCTTGAAGAATTATCCTCAGCTCTGAAGTAGAACATTCTTATTCCCAAGTAAAATTCAAAGCTCACAAGAGTATCTGGCTCTGTAACACCTGTTAGATTACCGACTACAGGATCTTCATTGGATTGATTTTTTTCCTCCGCTACTTCTGAGTGTTTTTTTTCTAGGACATTGTATACCAATAACTTTCTGTCTTCATAATTGTACATGGGATGTTGTGATGCATCACTTACGATTTTTAGCTTCTTCCTTCCTGCATAGCTGCTACTAGTTAGGAATGTGCCTCCCCCCTCACTACAGCTTATTTAGAGCCTGCAGATGGTGGGGACGGTTTTTATTAGAAACGTACTGGTGTCTTGAGACAACGGGCAGTCCTTGAGATCCAAGACCTCTTGTTCAGTTCTCAGCTCCATCAGAGAGATCTCTAACTTTGGCAAGTTACCTGACCTTCCCATCTCTCAGATCTGAGGGGACAGTACATCTTTTGTTAGTCATCCCGACTGCAAGTTCCAGGACGGAGAAAATAGCTTACAAAACGATGTATAGCACTTTGAACAAGGCCCTCCATGAGGACTGGTAGCCTTTTGGCATAAATGCGTCTTCCCTCTGCAAGTGTGCCAAGAAGTACTGTTTTCAGAAAGGAAGTTGAAATCCAGTTTCTTTTAAGATGGTGATGAACTCCCAGCTGGACCACAAACCTGGATGAGCAGAGTCAGAGGGGAAAACTCTGCTGCAAGAACTGCCTCTGGAGTGCTCATCAAGCTGTTCCAAAAACAGAGGTACTGGGAAAGCCAGCATTTCACAGATGTATTTAAGGCCAGAAGTAACCACTGTCATCTAGTCTGACCTTCATATAGCAAGCCAGCAGCACAACTAGAATAGAAGCCATGTCTCCTCGCTTCCACCTTACGCCCCAGATCATATCACTTCCCTTAAGTCTGAAGGATGGGTTTGGTCCTGCCCTGATGGATCCTGGAGAACCATCTCTGCAGTGGCCAAAGATCCTCACCTAAGCAACCAGTCCCTTGTGTGGCTGCCCTTGGCAAAAATACTTCAGCAGATGTTTTGGGCCCCACTGTCAAATTCTGATATTAGCAGGGAGGACCAACATGAGACGATGATGCCAAGTTGCATTATCTGTGCGACTTTCTTGGTACAAACTAACAATGGATTCTGCAGGAGGCAGTGATACCCCTTTATATCCTTGCCCCAAATTTAGAAACAGCCCAGGCAGAGGTCACTTAAGAGGTGTTAGGAAAGAAAGATGCCAGGAAGTCTCTCAAAGAGAGGGAAATAATTTATTTTTGGAAATTATTTCCCAAAATCAGTTCTTCCAGCAGCGAGATAAGAAACTACTGTTACCCCTCACATGTGCCCCAAGTGCCATACTTGTATTTTTACACTACCTCTTTTCCTGCGCTATCATCCCATTGCCACGGAAGGTAAATCTTGCGTCTTGACATTATCCCTGATCCCATTGAGCCGCTTTATTTTTAGCGGCTCAGCTGCCATTAAATCGAACCAACAATATCCAAGCTATTACAGAGATCATTGCTAGTGATTATACCATATTGACATCTCCACTGAAGCAGTATTTGTAAGTACTGCATCTACTGGCCACAAGAACAGCGAGGCAAATGCATTAAACATGTACATTAAGGATGTTAAGTCTTTAGAGCAGCAAGACGGGATGGCATTGCCTCTTGTTGGAATGGTAAGATGTTGCACAATCTTGCATTCAGAAAGCCCAAGACCCACTTGTATCTGCTACTTTAGGATACCTTCTCCTAAGCCTGTGACCTTTGCTTCTGGTACTAGAAATATGGGTCAACTACTTTTGTCGAGGTAAAACTCGAGAGCAATCCCATCCTGGCTCTTAAATAATTTCAGCGCATGAAAAGTCAGAGCAGCTGCTGTTGCTTCTACATCCCCAAGCAATGCGTATTGTTCATTGCCAATGATACTTAATCCTCTTTGAACTCCTGACTCTAAATAGCAGATTGTTGCTCTATGGAGTAATAACTGTGTATCATGGTCCCTTCACTGTAAGCATTTTACAAGGTGATACAAAGTCAGGAAATGCATTGTCAGGAGCCACAAAGGAGTCACAGAAGTTACTGAACGTAAATCGGGTATTTGTGTTGGCCCTAGCACCTAAGATATTTGCAACAAAACTATGAGCAGGGTATCAAGTGTTAAAATGGGAAAAATTCCCCCTGCATCCTGTGAAAATGTTGGCAGCTGGAAAGCAGAGCATGCTTGCGAGTGTGGTAATACAGTATATGCTGGTTGCTTGCTAAACAAAGTAGTGGTTTCAAGCACCAAATAAAGGGACGGGGCAATTCTTCCAGATGAAACAGAGGCTGGCAATTAATTTGAGGAGCAGCAATAGAAATAGGCTCCTACATCTGCCTGTTACATGCAAACTATTCAGGGTCACTGGCTCTTGCAAGTTAGAAACCACACATCTTGCAATACCTGGTGTTTGCTTTAAATGTGGAGCCCTGTGACTACATGACGCTTTGTTTCAAATATGATTAAAAAACCGCCAACGTTTCTAACACTTGAGCAAAGCCTAATGACTGGAAAAACCAGGAAAAAAAAAAATTAAAAATACAAGTGGGATTTCTTTAACTCTCCATTAACAAAACACTCTTTTGAGGAGGACAGAAAGGAGGTCAGGAAGAGCCTGACTCTGACTCTGGAGCCTTGTGAGTAATTTTGCTCAGTAGGGGCTTTTTTACATATATTCCAGGAGGCGTGGGGGGCACTTTAATTAGTGCTAATTAAAAGTGCCTGAGCATCATGTGTATTGGGGTCCCGCACACTGAAAAATGGTGGTGGAGTGCTTTGAACTAAAGCTCATTGAAGAAGCTTTAGTTCAAAGCACCCTGCTGCCATTTTTCAGTGCGGGGCACGCCGATACATGGGATGCTAGAGTCTGTTGGTGCGTGCTTGATTGAGCCTGCTTCGACCTGCTGGATTTTCAGCACGTTGGAGCCAGCTCCTGCACATGTATAGAAGCCCTAGGGGCCCCGTTTTGCTTCCAAAATGCTGATAATTTTTGCAGGAGTGGCACTAGAACTGGTCAGAAATTGGGTTCTTTCTAAGCATGAAAAATTGACAAAAAGTTACGTTTGTATATTTCCTTAAAGTTTTTTTTTTTTAATTTTGTTGAAGCAGCAGCTTTAGAGGAGGGGGCCTGACTTCCTTACCAAACCACAGCAGTCTCCAGCAAGCAGTGGTTTCCTGGGAAAGCACCTTTATTTGATAGCCAAAATCTTTTGTCAAAAACCCCCAAAAACAAACAATCAATCAACCCCACACAATCCTTAGGG
>NW_005841968.1:201197-287482 GCF_000455745.1 Alligator sinensis | reverse complement strand
GATTTAAGAGCAATACTGAGGAACATCCCAAACTGCCCAGCTATGCCTGCCCATCACACGACTCTCGTATCTTCCTCTGAAGCATCTGGTATTGTCCACTGTCAAAGACAGCCCCGAGGACCTGCCACGCTGGATCAGACCCGTGTACTCACATCAACACGAAGGCATTTATCAGTATAGCTCGTTTCCAAAACAAGCTGGTAAACAATAACCAATAGCTACAGAATGCCATCCTCACTCGAGGGCTGCACCGATTTAACTTTTTGTGAAGACTTATTTAAATCAGTGCAAGCATGCTGCAATGACCAGCTCTAATTAGCTGTATATTCATGATGCCAAGCGTTTCAGATAAAAAGTGCCCTATCTATGCCAGCTGGGCACTGTTCTAACTAGAAGGTAGCATTGAGAGCTCCCCGGGAGGGGAGGAGGATTGTTTTATGCTTTAGAGACGAGATCCTTTAGGATGATGCAGCCTTTACCCTCCAATTGCATCTGGCCTACTACATAAGAGTCAAAACCTCAACTTTCGTCCTCTGGCTCCTACCTCCTCACTCCTGTTAGGTTGCTTAGTGTTCTCCAAAGGCTATGTAGGAAACATCCCTGTGCTCCCATAAGCATCATGATGTTTATGGTCCTTGCCTGGGAACAGTCCCATGTGCCTTCTTGCCCTGCCCCAGTGTCATCGGAGCCAGCCTCTGCTCGAGGAACCAGAGTTCTGCATTTTGGCTTGCATTGTAGAGGCCCATTTCTGATGGGCTGCCACCTTACGTTTTACCCGATGCAAATAAAGCAAGCAGCACAGCAGTTTTAAGCACAGACAAGAGGAATTACCCTTTCATACAATAGGTTCTCGCTATGAGGGGGCAGGAAATTATTTCCTACTGACATAGAACAGGTGAGACTTCTCTTTGCTTCCCAAAAACCTGCTGTAGAAAGAATATCCTACTATCGCAGCAGGGCCAGCCCCTAATGAAAGGTCAGGACAGCCAAGCTCCTCCTGTCATACAGGCTTAGCCACCGATCACAATCAGAACATTTTCATAACTTTCTCACCAATGAATCTTGAATGACACGTGCGCAGCTTTATCATCCCGACGCGCCTCTATGGATTGATGCGATGCTTAGGAAGCCTGGCAGTATATTATATCAAGGAACAACTTGACATCTGCATCCTACAGACAGGCATTTGACATCAGAGTTGCTTTAATAGGGCCGTTGCAGGGTGTCAGGTCAAGTATGCATCCTGAAGCATTTTTACAGCATACCTTTGCCTGAAATAGAGAGCAAAAGAGAAGGAGAGATTCTGCTCTCAGCCATGCAGGCATGCATCCAGATGCGGTCCTGTTTCTCTAGATCAGGGGCCAGCAATCTTTTACTAATGGAAAGCTGCAGCTCCCAGCTTAGCCACTGATCCCCTGCTTCTGTCTCAAACATCCCTGCTGTGTTCAGAGGGCTGCTTCCTTGTGCCCCCAGTGCAGCCTCCACCGAAACGGTGCGCGACCCAGAAGACATGGCGAGCGATACCTGGGAGAGGCTAAATTTAGTCATGACAGTAAGGAGAACCAAGAGGATCGTAAGAGAGCAGGCAGAGTTGCTGACCCCTGCTCTAGATTTACACTGATGTAAATGGACAACCAAGCCTGTCCCTTTTCAAGGGAACAAAAAAGGCTGTGTCTTGGAAATAATGGTGGGGATGAGTGTTGAAAATTATTTGAGAGCGAGAGAAGGCTCAAATCACTCTTAGCACTGGGCATCACACATCTTCTCCCCACACATCTAGCATTACACTTTGTTCCTGAATTATTGCCTGCACTAATGTGCTTCTCCTTCCTATCCTCAGCTGTTGTGGGAGTTGTGCTAGTCACCAAGCTCCACCGCAGAAGTGGCTGCACGTCCACAGGAGAAGAAAGTAAATTCCAAAAAACCCCCAAAACTTTAAATCGCTCTCGGGGCAAGAGGCAAAAATCAAAATAAGATAACACTGTGTTTTGCAGGTGTTTCCAAATGAACCTTTACTTACAACTGACAACATGTGGAGGAGAGAGAAGATGGCGTGGTAAAATTACATGAAGTGAAACTATTAGTAGTTTATACCATTATACACCAACCAGCTTATGATTAAGTCTTTGCTGGGTAGCTGGTGCACATATTAAGAATGATTATGTTTTCCTTAAGTGAAAACACTAAAGAAGTTAACACGCACAAAATTGAGAAAACGGGAAAACTGAGGTAGAACAATATTAATGCAGGTAGTGCCTGCATTAACAGGCACTCTACTGACTTTGATGCCTCTCCTAATGCAATCTTCAAAATACTAGTTTTAGTGATTTATTATTCAGGCCAAGTACAGGCTTTACATGTTACTGGTATAAGCGATCAGAAACACACCTATACCAGTAACAGAACAGAAGTTCAGTACACATAGACCAGGCTCTGCCATTTTTAAACCAGTCTGAGATTTACACCCTCCACCCCCAAAGAGCAGATGCATGTTCAGTTCACTATGGATCTAAACTATGCTGCTTACAGTAAACCATGCAACTGATATAGATTCAGCCTCAGGCTTTTTGGATGTCTGTACCTAGCCTCAGTGAGGCTGCAAACTGTAAGGCTTTAATGTATTGGAAAGAGTTTCTGCAAGGAACTTCCATGATCATATTCTTTGAAGAGAAGGAAAAGGCACAATATGGCACCAGGTTTTAATACTAAATTTGGGAACTTCTCATTTAGGAGACTGGCTTTCCCAGTAGTCTTTCCCAGTTTTTTTAGTTACCTGCTTGTTGGGAAAGAGGGTGAAGCAGTCACCGACTGTTCTCAGTAGGATAATTAGGCTGTCTGTCAATAAGCATGGGCAGGGCCCTCTCTAGTCGGAAGGTGTTACAGACCAGCCCCTGCAAAAGTAACTGGCAATTGGAGGGACATTTAGTAAGCTCTTCACTCAGGCCTAACAGAGTTTAAATCAAGGGATCCTGGAAGTGGTTGTTAGTACTTACTGCCCATTTACTTTTGTGCTTCCCTTCACAGATCAGATCATCACCTGGTATAAACTGGCACAGCTTTGTTTTCAGAGCCACACCAATTTACATCAGCTGGAGATATTGCCCAGAAGAGAGTGGCTAATATTTGTTCCACCTTTTTTCCCTCCTTCAAGGGCGATTGGGGGTGGGATTCAAGATTTGCTACAAACTGTAATGCAAACTCAAACTTCAACTATTTAGGGCCAGGTCTTGGCCCTGGGGGGAGGGGGAGGAAGGAAAACCAATGGGAGTTTCAAAGAGGCAGGGTTTGAACTTCATCATCTCTCAGCTAGTTATTATTGGCATCCTTTTGTCTGCGAGAGACTAGATATCACAGCCTATGGTGTAGATGGTTTGCAGCGTCTTGCGTGACTGGATAGTCCAATCCAAAATTTGCATGATCTGTGGCAGTGGTTGCAAATGTATGTGTGTGGGCCGGGAGCGACCCGAGCCCTTTTCGCGCTGCACGCGGGCTGTGGCCAGCCGCCCGGGCACACCGGGGTGGAGAGGGAAGGCCTTCGAGCTGGAATTAGGCACAAACGCGTAGTGGTAGTTTTAAAGATTGTTTACTTACACCGAGATGGCAGTGGTGCAGGCTGGAAAGCTTGATTGAGTTGCAGTTACAGACAGACAACACAGACGGTCTCGTGGAGGTTGCTAGGCTCCACGGTGCAGAGCTCCGGATGCTCGGGGTGAACGAGCCACCAAAATAGAAATCGTAAATACGTCTTATAAAAGTCGCGTTCGAAGACGGGAAGAGGTGGGCGGTGGATCAGGCTGCCACGCTCCTCTGGATCTCACACAGGGTTTCTATTACCCTGCCGTGTACCCAGAGTCCCCACGAGATGGATGTGGAGTCCTCTATGGCTTTGGCAGAAACTGCTCAAGCCTCTTATACGGCTAATAGGCCAATCATTAGTCACCACGTGTGAATAATTTAGCACTAGACAATCACGGGGAACAAATTTGCATACCGGTGGCGGGAACTCTTTTGCACCGTGCATTCCTCTTGCAACATGAGCAATGCACTCTGCAAAAGAAGCTGCAGAAAAGGCGGGAAACGCGTCCCTGCACCGGGGTTTCCTCTTGCTACAGGAAACTCTCCCGTGCAATGCTCTGCAACTTGGCGGGGATAATTCTGGTGCCGAAGCGCACACACAATCATGCCTTTTGGGTCATGACAGTATGTTGCAGTTGTGTGGTTTGAGAGCTGCTTGCTTCCTACAGACTCTTCTCTTCAAGCTGTTAGAGCCAATTCCCATCATAGACTCTGTTGTGGTGGAGATGGTGACAACACTTGTCCAATTGCTTGCCAAGGTTTCCCATTGGCCAGGATCAATTCCAAATGCCTTCATATCTCACTTGCACGTGTCTTTATAGCAAAGCTCGGGGTGGCCTTTTGCATTTGTTCTCTCTGATAATTCCCCGTATACCAAAGGATATGCTATATGTCCATCTTCCAATCTACTCAGACGGCCTAGCCAGCTCAGTCATCTCTGCCTGAGCAGGGCTGTCATGCTTGGTAAATTTGTCCTTTGAGGAACCTCTGAATTGGTAACTTAACATCAAATGGCAAGATAGAGTATGCAGTGTAAACGGCACAGGTGGAAGCTGTTTAACCACATCTCTTGATGTGCATAAGTTTTTCTCCACCATACATGAGAGTGCCGAGTATAAAAGCTTTGTATACTAGCATTTTGGTTTTGATGGTAAGCTTCGAGTTATTCCACGCTCTTTTAGTTAGTCTGCTGAAGGTGGTGGCAGCCTGATGCGAACATTAAGTTCTTCATCCAGTGAGAAGTTGGGGGTCATTGGAGAACCTAGGCAGCTGAACTTTTGGACTACTACTAGCTCATTTTCATCAAGGGCAATCGATGGATCCTGTGGAGCTCCCGGTCCTAGTACAGCCGTTTTCTTTATTATGATAGATACAGCAATCTCTTGAAAGGCGATCCATGAGTTCCTGTAGTAGGTCTTCATCATGTGCTGTAAGGGCAGCATCATCAGCTAATAAAAGCTTCCCAATAAGCATCTTTCTAACTTTAGCCTTTGCCTTGAGTTGTGACAGGTTGAAGAGTTTCCCATCCAATCTTGTGAAGGCACGCTCCACCTCCCGCGTCTTTAAAAAAAAAAAAAACACACTGCTCGGGAGTACGGAGAAGACGACGCCAAAGAGCATTGGGGCAAGAACACAGCCTTGTTTCACTCTGCTTTTTATCTCAAAGCTGTCCAGAGTGGACCCATCAAGCTGAACAGCTGCTTTCATGTAGTCATGCAAGGAACTGATAAGACTTAACAAATGCAGCTTTAGCCATTTCATAGATTGCAGCTCTTAAGCCTTCCCAAATTTCCTCTGCTTTTTCTGGTAGTGACTTCCCAAACATGCAGGTTTTGAAAACCTTCACAAACTCTTAGCACTTCCTCTGGTTCTTGGTGTCAGCAGTATTGATTTTGGGCTTGCTCCTAGGATTTCCTCTATGTAGTTGCTTGGCTGTAATCTTGACTTGCAAATGATCAGGGAGTGGTTGGTGTCACAAATCGGCATTGTGGAACATGCCGGTCTTCTGCACTGAAGGTAGGTCTTTCCTCCTAACAATAATAAGATCTAGTCGGCGCCAGTGGCCTGATCGTGGATGTCACCATGACACTGTGGTGATCTTTTCCAGAAAAATATGAATTGGTAACGCAGAGTTGGTTTGGATGCAGAATTCAGTAAGTTGTTGGCCATTTTCATTCATCTTGCTGATGCCAAAGCGTCCTAAGCAATCTGGCCGTTGGTTGTTTACACCAACCCTCGCACTGAAGTCTCCAAGGAGGAATAGTCACTTGGTTAATGGTATTCTTTGACAGCCTGGTGCAGAGTGTTGTAACATTTATCCTTCTCCTTGGGGCTGGAGTTGAGTGTTGGTGCATAAACACTGATGATGTTCACAGAACTGATGGTAGTCTGAAGTCTAAGTGAGATGATGTACTCTGACTTTCCAATGAGTGTTTCTATAGGCTTTACCAACTTGTTACTGAGCAAAACTGACGCTGTGAAGATTATTTTTTTCAATCACTTTTACCTTCTCTAGGTGTGAGGTTTCCATCTGCTTTTAAGCTGTTGGCCTCACTCCATGCACCCAGTGAGGCAGTCCAACTACGGTGGGTCAGCACCTAACTGACTGGGGGCTTCCTGGCATTATGGTGGGCAGCAGCTGACCAGTGGGATGCGAGGATTCCCCCCACCATCAAAAGTAACCCATGGCTCTCTCCTCTATGCCAGAGGTTCCCAACCAACAGGCCGCAGCCTGGTACCAGGTTGTAGCAGGTTGGCTGCAGGGTTGTGGCACAAGCCCCCTGCTTGGACCCCTGTCTGTCTGCCAAGCTGAGCAGCTTCCAAATGAGCCTCTGGAGTTAAAACCAGGTGACAGGGGAGCCCTAGGGTGACAGGCATGCCCCATCACGTTTCCGCCAGGCCACGGTAAAAAAAAAGGTTGGGAATCACTGCTCTACGCCGATCACGTGACAACTTATGGTCTGTAACTGCCACCTTCTGTGTTGTGTCCATGCTGCCAGGAAGGATGGAGCATCCTCTCCATGTGGTGTGGCTGTAATAGCCTGGACAGTTGATATGGAGATGCTGCTTTGCCCCTGTATCAGCATCCCCCTCTTGGCCTCACTGGTTTGGTCCAAAGGAAGGGTTGAAGTTGATACATTTGGAACCAGCTATGCTGCAGGAGTTGCCAGTGCAGAGGAGGTTTTCCATCTGCCTGCCTTTTGGGGCTCCACTCCTAGATTGGCCGTCAGTCATGTCTAAAGAGCCCAGTCTGCCCTGTGTGGATACTGTTGGCAAACAAACAAACAAAAATCACCGAGTGACTATGCTTATCCTTCTTTTGATGGCATTTCCTCCATCAACAGTTCCACCACCCTCCTCAAACACTCTTCCACCCAAAGCCATTGGCACTTCCTGAGGTTGCCAGGTTAATTAACTACCGCCTGGCACTTGGCATTGACCAGTACAGATTGCACTGCTTATGGTCGTAGTGGTAGCAGGTTCTCAGTCCTGACCTGATCTCTCAGCTGGCCCACAGAAATACAACACACCCAGGCATGAAGCTTTTAGCACTTAGGAAACCAGCTGATGCAGAACGCTGTTGAGTGTCCTTGCAACACTGGCTGCTGTGCACGCATGTGGCCTAAAGCTCCAGGATTGGAGACTGCTCTATAGCTCCACTCTTCTGGAAAAACAGAACTTTCCCACAGTAATAGGGTGACCATATGTCCTATTTAAGCTGGGGCAACCCTGGATTTTCAGAGGCTGGTCCTGGTTGGGTGTTGAGAATTATAACGCGCGTCCTGGAAATGCACGGGCATGTAGCCCAACCACTGCCAACTTATAAGAAGGTAGGTGAAGGGATAGGGGGCACAGCCCCAGATGTCCTGGATTTCCACATGGTCAGCCAGCACAGTAAGGAAAAAGTTTGATGCAAGAGACTGCTTTCTCAGCAGCCAGCTCAAGATTGCCAAACTAACAAGCCCATGAATAGGGACCTGCATAGCAGCTCCTTTTAATTTTACTTATTTCACCAGATGTGTCACTCTGGCCCTGTCCCTCACCCACTGGAGGGGTCCCAGCAGCCCTGCTGATCATCTGGGGGGGGAGGAGGGGGGGGAAAATGCATTTTAAAATATGCCAGGGTTTTTGCCTCCCAGCCAAATCACCATTGGAAGGCAAAAACCACAGCATATTTGACAGCATGGTTTTTGCCTCCCAGGCAAATCAGCACCAAGGAGCAAGGCCACTGGGGCTCCTTTGCCAATCAGGGCTGGAGGGCGGCAGTGGGGGGGGCGAACAGCAAAATAAGCAAGATTAAAGGAGCCGCTGCGCAGCACGCTTCTGCCGCGATTTTGGTAGGTCCCTACTCACGAACTACAAGGCTGCTGCAGATCGCATCACCCATCTGCTCCAAGCGTAAGGCACGTTTCTGTGACCTGGCTGTGCACACAGCAACAAGAGCATGTTGACACAGGATGTGGATAAAAGAATAAATTCAGAACAAAACACTCTGCTGTGCCCACTTCTCTCTTAGTAACGGGATAAGTGAACAAACACGTGCCAGCTGTTGGTCACAGCGATGAATGGACTAGTAGGAGGGGCTCCTATTGTATGTGGATCAGTTTAGTATTACCTTGATGGAGTGTAGAATATGCACTGGAAACCTAGTTTTTCCTTCCTTAATAAAAGAACTTCAGTTCACATCGTGGGGCGCTGCCAACTCCTCCTTGCCCCGATTCCTTTAACTCAAGTCCTATGCGACAGAGACCCAGAAGACTTGGGAGAAATGCAAATGCCTCCATTGCCGAGGTCAGTCTCCTTTGCTTGCACGCTAAGAGCCGCAGTGGCGATAACAGCTAACGAGTTCACGGCGTGTCTTGTGTGACGGGAGCAGCTGCAGCCGATCGCGGGGACACGTCAGAGCCAGGCAGTGAGTCGGCAGAAACGCTAATCCCAGAGCATTAGTGATCTGAGGAGGAAACGATGGAAGAGAAACAGGCCGCTGCGTGATTGAAGTGACAGGGGAGTCTCTCATAACCACCTCGCTATGAACAGCTCCCTTCCCCTTCCCACAAAATATGCCCGAGATAAAAGAGCCACGAAAGCCGCTTTCTGGTGCCTGCATAGGAAGTCAACAGGGATACCAAGCGGCAGTGTGCTAACTCTTACATTTTGATTATTACAAGACAGCTTCTATAAAGGATTTAGAGTCTTTTCCCATAGCAAGCGATTCTTCCCAAAAGACCGGCTGGCTTTAATTAACATATGGAGTCCCAGTCTTGCAAGACACAAGCTTTGCTCCAAATTGTTTCCAGTGTAAAGAAAATACATCCCAAAGGAAGTACATCTGATGCATGTAGCTGCTCCTTAGTTATGTACCGTCACAGGTGCAACATTTCTGGTAGATAGTTCGCTTCTCTGCCCTGGCCTTTATGTCCAGCATGCCTCCAACATGACCACAGTGCTTGCAGAAAGTTTGCCTTCAAAATTAAGTCAGATGTGGAAGGACAGCAGGGTTGCTCCTTTGTTCACTCCAGTTCAGGTATGCCACAAACCAGCTCAACCCAGCTCCCCTTTTAGTCTAGAGGAGCTGTGGTATCTTCCAGCATTTTATTTAACCCTCTGCATCCCATGGTGGGAGGATAGGCAGAATACTTCTCAGCTCTGCTTAATAAAATCTGAACCCTGGGGAAGACATGGCATGAAGTCAGTCACATTTTATGGCGAGTGGAGCCAGATCCTGCTCTGCTGTAGCCTTGTCCCACCCCTGCTACTTCCATCATTGACCAAATCTCAGTTGTTCAAAATACTGACCTTCCCCACCATTTCACGAGACATGTATGCTGTTTTGCATATTTAAATGCCCCTCAGGAAGATGATACTTATTAAAAAGTCAAATACCAAAGTCTCTTTCATCAGAGCGCATGCTAACAAGCACCACATAGAGAAACATTTGCATCAAGAAGCCAGCACAGTACCCGATTCGCAGAGCTAAGCAGCAAATGCGTACCCGTACACGAGAGGCAGCTCAGACCCTGCGTGCAACACAATAGATTAAGGTTATGGAAGTAATTTTCACTTGTGAAGACTCTTAATAAACAACATCAAGTCCAGACGTTGCAGTGTGTAACGGGGATGGGTTTATTACATTGTCAGGTCGCAGGATTGCCAGAAGGCAACAGCAGCTACCTCAATATGCTAGAGAACAGCTAAAACACAAGGGACCACATGATACCTCGGCCTAAAATCTTCCACAAGTGACTTTAAATTTTGAAGTGCCAAACTTGATGTTTTTCAGAAGCCCATTTCCAGAGAGTGCAGGACTGGCACTTTGGAAGAAAAAAGTAAAATAAAAAATAAGTCACTCTCTCCCACTTTAAAGGTTCTTGCACCTGTTGGCTCTGGATTTAGGACCCAGATGCCTTGTTTTGGGGTGGGGGTGGGTAGACTCAATGCTCAGACCTAAATTTGTCTATTATTGAATAGAAAGGTCGTGGTCTGTCTGAGGGTTGGGTCCACCCCAGAACAAGGCATCCGGGTCCAAAATCAAGAGCCAACAGCACCCATGCCCAAAACCCCATGGTTGTACATAGCTCCAACTTCCTTCCAGCAGCAGAACCCTGGAGGCAGACAGACAACTTCCCCTTCCCCTTCCCCTCGGGACTAGAGAAATGCACCCCCTCACAGCCTGGTTCCTCCACTTTTGCAAGCTTTGTCGTCTTGGCTGGCATACGTGCAAATCAGGAATCCAATCCTGGCTTGAGAATTGTACACATCACACACGAGGTTGCTAAGATGTTTCTATATAAAATGACCTTGCTTCAAGAATGATATTGTCCTCCCCACATGTACTTCCAGGCATCTTTTCCTGGGTGAATCTCAAAGCTTTTAGTTTAATGGAGATCACTGCTCTATTTACTATGTTGGAAACAAACATTAATAGAAATTTCACTTTCATCAAGGTCAACAGATATTAAGTTGCTGACTTTCTAAGGAATTTTAAGTTACTGGGGCTCTTAGGCACCGTGGTAATACAAATCAGTAGTAATATTTTGATACATATGTCATCTCTACCTTACTCAAATGACTCTTAAAGAGCAGTTGCCAGAAAAGACAAATCTTTTAAAAGCAGTCCCATTTCAAGAGGCATCTAAATTCTATCACCACAGCGCAGAGCAGCAGGCCCGGAAAGAATAAGCCATTGAAATGGAAGCTCCCTCTTCCATGGTTGCCAGCAAAGACATTACTGCAGCAGGACAACATTGCACAGGCTTTTCTTAGCCTAACAAAACAACCTCTTTAAGACTTAGCAGCACTTAAAAAGGCTGTCAAATTAGGGCAAAACAAATTGCAACTGCATCATTTAGAGCCTTCTGGAAAGCGATGGGAAGTGTCTTATGTTTTGGTCATGCTTGCATCAGTTGACATCTAGCATGACTGGCCACAGTTTACAATATCCTTCCTTTTACAGATACAAAGGAAAGAGAAAACACATCTCTCTTAATCCGTTGGGCTTTGGGGCAAATCCTGTCAGCACTTCATTTAAAGCACCGCTGTTTTCCCCATCAACCTTCACATAAAGTCCATAGAGAGGCTTGTAGGAGATGAGGTTTAGCTATGTGTTGAAATCTGTATGTTCATCTCCAGAAAGAGGGTTCAGCTGCCACTGTAACCTAGGCCTGCGCGAAGTGGCTAGTATTCACTTTGAATTTGGCCGATTTGGGGCACAGCGAGTCAAATCGCTGTCCCGAATCAATTCGGCCAAATCTGATCCAGAGATTCGGCTGCTGCCAAATCTCGGAATCAGTCAGACCCATCCCGGCAATGGCTGCCCTGCCCGCCCCAGCACCTGGCACTTGGAAAAGAAAAAAGCCCCAACTCAGCGGGTGCTGCTGTGCAGGGAGCAATCCCCACTGCCCCCCACTGCATAGGGGGCTCTGCATGAGCCCCCTGACCCCCCAGCCCCACCATGGTGCCCCTTAAGAAAAAAAACAAAACAAAAAACCCCCCAAAGAACGAAAAATGAGAAAAACCCCACATTCACTGTTCCTGCCCGGTGGGGGGTGATCCCCACTGCCCTGCGCCATGTTGGGGGCTCTGCAAGAGCCCCACAAAGCCCTGAGGCTGCTGCAGGAGCTGGCAAGTCCCAGGGCTTTTCTCTGTTGTTTTTTCCCCCCCGACCCCTTAAAAAGGGCTGGAGCCGTGACAGGCAGGGCAGCTATGGAGGAGGGGCATCAGGGGGGCAGCAGGGATCACTCCCCACCTGGCACCACGTGGTGAGCACCAGGGCTTTTCTTTAATTACAAGCTCCGAGTCTGGTTGCAGCTCCCTGCTGCAGTCACCGGGGACTGCCTGCATCAAAGCTCTCCGAATCTTTTCTGAACATTTTGAGAGCCTTGAATCAATTTGCAACTTTTAATTGGTCCCCTGATTCCATGCCGATTCAGAGATTCGGCCACCAAATTGAGCCGAATCTCCTCCAAGTTTAATGACTACCCGAAGCTTTGCACAGCTCTACTGCACCCCAGCTTTTTTTTTTTTTTTTTTTTTTTTAAATGGAAATGAATCTCCCACATCAAGTGGTAGCAATTCATGGAGTAAGTATTTAATGGAGACTGAGAAGAAAGTGTGCATCTTCACTTAATAACTAGAAGAGGGGTGTAACCAAGTTGGCTGAGAATTTTCTGCAAACAAGTCTTCTGATGCAACCACCAGATTAGTACCGAGGGCAAGGACGCCACTGTATAATCCCACCGGCTGTCCCTTAGGATTGGCTGTGCCAGGTTATGATAACTGAGAAAGAATAGGGGATATTCCATCAGATTTATAATTATGGATCTAATTAATTAAATAATGTAAGATGGCTAATTTCTAGTCAAGAAACTAAAAAGACTTTAACCCAAGATGTAGATATTAGGTACATCTCCCTGTAATTCTCAAACCAGGATTGGATTCATGATTCGCGGTGTGCCAGCCAAATGAGAGCCAGGTCAAAAAGCATCCACAGGTAAGGGAAACCAGGCTGTAAAGGGGGTGCATTTCTGTCCTAGACCCAGTGCCTGCCTGGAGGAGGATGGTGGAGTTCCCTTTCTCCAAATCTCCTGCCAAATGAGGTGTCGAATCTAGTCTGAGAGCCACCTCTCCCTCGGAAGGACAGATCAAATCTACCTGATGTTTGCCAGATATCCACAAACTCAATTTGTTATAAACAAAGTGGCCAATAAACCCAGCAACGAAAGGACAGTAATAACATATGTCACCATTTACAGCCCATGTCTACCCACAGGGTGGTAGGGGTTAATGCAGTTTAGTGTATTCCAGCCCGTAGTGCTTGGCTGCTTTTAATTAAAAAGAAAAAATAAAAGGATTTATGTTGGGATTAAATGGGATAATTATTGATTGATCTCTGCCTTGTAAATTGAAAAGCATTTGGATTAATCAGCTTTTAAGTAGGAAATCACTCTTTGCTCTGGACAGGAAACTAGGTTTAGGTGCTCCACTTTGCCTTCAGTCGTTATTTGTTATGCTTTCTTCACCCACTGAAAAGAAAATATTTGTTTCTGCTTTTTCCCCCCCTGGCTATTTAATCATCCACACATGAGTTATTGTGAAAATAGGCTCCGCTTCACAAGTACCAAGACCACATTGTGCAATTTGGACACTGCCTGGAGCCAGACTGGCTTGCACTGCTCTCCCAGAAAGATCGGAGGCTCTGCAGATCTCCTTGAGGATGCTGCAGGGGGATCTCTTCCAGTTGAGGCAAGGCTGAAATATCCAGTGTGGCAACAGTGGGGACGGCTGGTAAACATCTTTGGACAAGATGGAGCAGATGACCTGGCTACTCATGCTTTTTAGGGGTCCCCAGGACTTTGAGCATCAGGTGTAAAACCCTGCTCTAGTTCCAAGCAGTAAAAAGGCCAGATATTCCCCTCTGCTAGATGAAGATACAAATGTGAGCTGCTGGTTCAGAGCTCAGCGACTGTGTTGAAGGGGAAGTAGTAGGCTAGAATGGCAATTCTGACTTCTCGTGGATGAGAAACATTGGCCAAAAACGACAGGAACTCCAAATATTCCCCATTGAAATCATCCCTTTTTGCATATTTCAAAAGGGGGAAAAAAAAAAACAGTTCCCAAGCAGCAAGACAACACTGTAGCTCCAGACTGACTGGATGTGTAGAGAATGGAAATCTGTAAATCCCAGAATGAAGTGGCGAATGGGCAGCACAATGACAGATGAGATTCCTTTACAGATGCAAAGCAATTTCTATTAATAGAAATCCTAGAGAAGCAGGGCTGGAAAGGACCTCCATTGGTCATCTAGTCCAGCCCCTGGAGGCAGATCGTCCCTATCCAAACTGTCCTATCTCACTGTACCATAATCTTACCTCTGAGTAAGACTACCATCATGAACCCTGACACAAGACATAACACCCTAACCTGCCACAGTTAAAGCAGGAGGACCATACGAATAACCCAGTCAAAAATCCGCGGCCTTGGCTTGAGCCAACATCCAGTGCTTCTAAGGAAAGCTTAAAAGCAAGGGTGTTTGTGCCCAAAAGCTTGCAAAGAGCATTTTTTCTACCTATTTAGTTGGTCTAATAAAAGACATCACATCTACCCAAAGAACCTTGCCTGCCTACGTCCTTAGATCAACACGGCTACAACTAACAAACATTAAAAGCACCCTGGCACATGTGGCAATAAGGTGGGGAGGACATAACAAGAAAAGCCAAGCAGCATGGGAATCACCCATAGATCTCATCCCCAACCAGTGGCTGTCCAAATGAGTGTTCAAGAAGAGGTTGGAGTGATGAGATTTCAGATGTAGTTATATATTTAACCAATCGGTATTGATCCCTTGTCAGCTGTAGTCAGTTAAAGGCTAGTGATTTTGGGATCCCCATCTTAAAAGAGCCTAATAGAGTGCTGAGCATAAGCCTTCTGAATATTAGCTCCTTCCAAGAGATCTTCTAGAGAGCACCCATAAATATAATCCCTAATCTTTTTATATATATTAGTGAAGAGACTAGTATGCAACATGGCAGGGGTTTAAGAAAGTGAGTGGTTTACAGAAGGTAAGTTGGAATCTCTCATTATAAAACTTTTCTATAAAAAACAAAACAAAACAAACAAACAAAAAAAAACTAAGAAGAGCACAGCTCTGGGTCTTGAATTAGAAAATTCTAAATAAGCAACTTATCAAAACACAACGCCTCCCCAACTCATGCTTATACTTATTGCAGAACTCACTGCTATAAAAGAACTACTGAAGAAATTACTGATAGGATTGAAGTGTACATAGCTTAAGATAACATCCAGAGTTATGTTAGCTAGGATAAATATTTTGCTAAGGCATATTGCAAGGCATGCACCAACTGCTCACTGTCTGGTTCTAGACAGAGGCTCTCTCTCACACTTATCTATTGGAGCAATTTTTCACCTTCTGAGGAACCTGCTGCTGTTGAAACCTCACCCTGCAAGTCATTTAGGAATAAACGTCAGGGATGCCAGAGTAAGAGGATCATTGGCATAGCAGACTAGATCTACTCATATGAACATGGGCACGAAGTTCCTGCTCCAGCTGTCTCCTGGTTCCTTCTTAAAGGCAGGAACCTTGAATAAAAACTATGAGATCAAGTGGAAAACACTCATTTTCTGTAGTTGGTCAGAGAAGTGGAACGGATAGCTGGCCAGGTATTACGTCAACAACCGTCACTTCCGTCTTGGCTTTTAGCTCCTCATCTGCAAAAGCTAAATATTTCTGTAGACTTCCTTAACTCACCTGTACAATCAAGAATTTAGTGTTAGGAGTCCTACTGAAGTCAATGGAACACCTAAAATGCTTGTCTTCATTCAGAAAGGACTCTAACTGATGTTATAGAGACGCATTGGAGACCCCTTAGGAAGGCCAAGAGGGTTGAACGAAGGCTGTTGCACTAGACCCAGTGGAAGAAGTAATGCATGCTTTTCTAGGAGTCCAAAAGTTTAAGAGCTTGTAAGATATCTGCAGTGTGGAACTGAAACCTAGAAGACCAGGGCAGAGCCAAGGAAAAAACAAAACCAAACCCCACCCCCAAAGGGACATAGGATGTCCCTGTTTGGTGGAAATTCTCAGACGATAACTGTTGCTGTACTACATGAGTGCCTTCCACATATAGGTTATGGAGTGTAGTTAACAGCTATCGCATGTTGGTTCTCTCATCCTGTCCGCAGGAGAAGAGTGTTCAGTGGAGCATTATAAACACACACGCACAGTTTTTTCTTTGTTCAGGGAACCAAGGTCAAAGACGTACCTTGCACCTAGAGCAGGTGATGGTGAGGTTTGCAGTGGCCCTTAGTTCTTGGTGAAGCTTACTCCCTAGCTGTGGCCTGGATCCAAAGAAATGTTACCCCTGGGAATATTTTACCCTTTTCATAGGAGGTCCACTGAAGCAAAGGAGTGATTGTAGACTGTGGTCTTCATCCAACTATGGCACATGTTATTTTGGATATGTACATGTTTGTCCTACACCAGGGCTACCAGCTTTGGTGGGGCAGGGACCACATGGTGCCTGCAGCTGGCTTCTGGGCCACACATTGTACAAACTGCATAGTGCAGCAGGTGGCCCACCCTGGGAGGGCCTGATCTGGAAGCTGTGCTCAGAGTGGATCTAACATCAATTGCCAGCACTGATATTGGAGGCCACGTTCCTTGAAAGGTGGCGGTGGGAGCATTATAGCCTTGATATCAGAGCACTGGCCCAGGGAGGGGGAGACTTTCTTAGGGCTGAGGGGGGAGATGTGGTTTTGAACCCATGTACAGCACCCATCATAATTAAAATTTCCATACAGTTAGGGCTCTCTGACCCCTTCATAAAGGAAGTGATCAACTGTTAAGGTCTGATCTTGTTCCAAGTAAAGAAATGCACATTCTAGTTCTGAACATTGAAAGTATAAATAATAAAGACTGTTGATAAAAGAGAAGACAAAAATATTTAGAAGAGATGCTTCTTGCTTCTCACATTGAGAACTGAAACAAACAATTCAGGAATCCATTTCATCCCAGAATTCAACTTGTTTCTTCAAAAAGGAACCACGACTCCATCAGATACATGCTGGTGAAGAAGGTGGAACAGTGCATCACATCTAGGAAATTTGGTTGCTTCATAGTCCATACAAAATTGGTTCAGGATACAGAACTGTAGCCTAAATATGAACCCCAAGGAAGCTGCTAATCCTGGTGAACGTTAGATGTAGAGATCTTTTGAGGAGGTCCCCATGAACATCTGCAAAGCTAACTCACCTCTTCTCCAAATTCCTACCTTGCCAGGATGTTAAAAACAAACAAACAAACAAACAAACAACCCCCCCCCCCCCAAAAAAAAACTCCTGAACAAAGTATTGACCACTACCTATCATGCTGATCAACATGGTCTCTTCCGTGCCTCAGAAGTGGTAGCACAATGTAAGTGCGGCACCTAGGTGGATCCAAGCCACAACCAAGTCCTTTTTGCACCTTCCTTTTCTCTGGGCTTCTCTATTCTTTTGCTCTTTTCTCCAGCCCCCCAATCCATTTAAATATAAAGCAACCATGAGCTACTCTACATTTTGAGCTCTACAGCATACTTATGCCAGGCAACAACATCCTCAAACATAGATTCATAGGTATTAGGGTCAGAAGGGACCTCAATAGATCATTGAATCCGACCCCCTGCATAGTCAGGAAACAGTGCTGGGTTCAGATGACCCCAGCCAGATGGGTCTAGATGACCCCAGCTAGATGCATATCCAACCTCCTCTTGAAGACCCCCACATGCTGCACTGCTCCACACAGGTTGCCTCCTACCCCAGAAGCAGCATAGCCATGATGTTGCAGCGCTGCAGGCGAGTGAGTTAGCAGTAACGCAGAGTGCTAATTAACTGCATCCATAGCATACTTCATGCAGGCTACCCTGCTTTAGGAGGCAGCCTACATGGACTAATGGAGCATGTCCAAGGATGCCACCATGCTAAGTTCCCCATGTAAGCATGGCCAAAGTTATGGCATCTCTTTTCGATGCCATACCTTCTGCTCTGCAGTTTTTGGTGACTGGGAAAACACGTGGTTGCCTATGCTATAGGGACCCTCTTCCTTCCTTCCTCCCCTCTTCTCTTCTCCACTCCCCAGTCCAGTTTGCATAACCCTTTTCTCATTCTTCTCTTCCCTTGTGTCCCCCCGCCACTTAAAACCTCTGTTCAGTCATCCTCAGTCTCAACACCCTAATTGACCGTGTCCCTCATTCAGGCCTACCAAGATCCTTCTGGGGCAGACCCCCTGGCTATACCAGCATAACTGAACAGCATCAATTTATGCCAGCTGAGAGATTGCCCCTCCATCCCCTTTCTTCTCCTTCAGTCCCCTGGGTCTTCCTAGCCCCCAATTCTCTGCAGTGACCTTTGCACTTGGCACTCTTCTTTCCTATACTCCAAGTTTCTAAAGACTCCACCTGTGTGATGAAAACAGCCATTTTATTTCCAGGAACGCTGAAGCCCAGCAGAGAAAAGGCACACTGTAGTCACCTGGAGACTTTGCTTCTGCCACTTAATGCAAATTTAAGAGTCATTTACACTGCAAATGGTAGGTATTTCCTACCAAGGAGGCATAACGGCACCTTTCTCTTTGCAAGGGTTTTAAAGCTGTGTAGTTTCTCTATCTAAACCCAAGTCCCCAGAACTGCACATAAAGATCTCTAAGTTGCAGGAGACATTGGGACAGAGGTGTGTGTGTTGCAGGAGGAGAATAAGATGCTCTTAAAGCCAACCCATACCAATGTTTTAGTGATGCACAACAGGAGATTTTGGCACCTCTTGCCTGGAACTGTTACACCACCATATTTCCCAGACGCTCCTCTGGGGTTTGGAGTTATGCATTTCTTTACAGGTCAAATTAATCCTGGACATCACTCCAGCATTGTTGGTGGAGTTCTACCAGAATAGCTGAATTGTGCGCAGTTGCAGATCAAAGTCTCACCCACAGTTCAGCATGCTGCTTCCCAGCAACTTGAATCAGATGCGTAGGAGCTGCTCACTGTTTTTAAAAGGCAGCAATAAAACAAATTCCACAATTTGAAGTGAGTTGCTTTATAAACCCTCTTCAGACAGACAGTCTCAGTTTAATATTGCTCACCATTTTTATTTATTTATTTATCTTAAATAAGAGCTATTTTAACCTCACAACAAATCTGGCACATAGGAGTTTCCTGCATTTCATCCCACTGTCTCCTCTCTCTCCCCCTTTTAATTTTGCAAATTCCTAAGTCAGGTCTCTCAAATAATTAAAAAAAAAAAAAAAAAAATACTGAAGCACGAGTTGAACTATCAAGTTAATAGTTAAAACAGAGCAGAACTATAGCAGAGGTATTCCTGGAGAATATCAGCATTCATGGTGATATGCTTAGTAAGGAGGGGTGAGGGTAGGAAGAGAGATGGGGCAAAAAAAAAAAAAAAAAAAAGGTCTTCCTCTCCTGCTGTGGCAATGGGTTTTTTTGTTGTTTTTTTAACCCACACTTTTAACATGCTCCATGCAAGCCAATTGTGCTTATATAATATTGGCTCCGAAATAAATGCTACCATGTTAGGGCTGGGAGATTATAACTGGAATGCACAACTAATGGAAGCTCTCCGACAAATGCAATCTTCCCTGCCAGCCGGAAGAAAGCAGAGACAGTCCTGAAGTGCCTCACTCAGTGTGCCTTTCCAGAAGCTGTGAGATGACTTGTTCACTCTTCTCAGCATAGACTTTACACCCCCTTCCCCTCCACCCACCTCTTGGCATCTCTGTTAACTGAACAATTTTTAACTCATGTGGATCAACGATGGGATTTTTCCGCAGAAAACAATCCTACAGAAAACGTTGCATGTGGCTGGGGAAAAGAAGCCAGGCATTATTCTCATCACAAAATCTACATCATGAATGCCAATGAGTGCATTCAGTGACAGACAGAGGCATGCAAGTTGTGTTTGGCAAGTAATGGACTGTAACAGTCGTCAGGCATGGGCGTATCACTCAGAGGAAGATTGTTCATGTGCGTTCACGTGGTCAAGTATCCGACTGAATATTTGCTCGTGTTCCTTTGTGTTTCACCACGTTTGGTGTATCAAGTGTCCCGTTAGGTTTTTCAGGTTCATGAGTTTGCTGTGTGGCATGTGCAGCATAATGCCAACATAAAAATGGAATGGGCCTTCACCACCGAGGACAGCTAAGAAATGCTTCTCAAAACACTTAGATATTGAAATGTTATCTTAATAGGACTTAATCTACTCCAACTATGCCTCAGAAAATACCACACTTTGGAATGCTCTGCACAGGTATTAGGTTTTCCACTTGCACTTATTTGTATTATGTAGCTGTTAGATGCCAACCAAGCTCAGAGACTCAGTGTGGTCGGCATGCACGCATTAAGAGACCTACGCAACCTAAAAAAGTTAAACCATGTAGATATGACGGGTAGAGGACAGGACAGTAGAAGTACAGCAAGGCAAGGGAACTATCACTTACATCACACAACGGGTTGCTGTGAAAGTCAGGACTGAACCACAGGACTTGGGTCCCAGTCCAACGTCCTGTCTGCAAGGCTACGCTGCTATATGAGCATAATAAGCCAGTGATAAGTGGCCAAAACGCTTGCTTACTGAAGAGAGGAAGGATAGGATCTGCCAGAATTGCTGTCATCCCTGCAGCACGTTGAGAATATACTTGTTCCAACATCTGATTTTATAATCGCTATAAAGATGAGCCCAAGAAGATTGCTGAGGTCCTGTGTCTACACCCAACGAGGCTCTGTAAATGCACACTGGACATCAGTGGCTTTAAACCCACAAGAAAGACACCCCACAAAGAAACAAACCAGAAAAACCCAACACCTTATTACACACATCTAGATACCAGCTCTGTCTGAGAAGACAAATATCAGCTGGAAGCGAGCAGTTACCGAAAACACTTGGAAAGCTTATTAGCAATATTACTTATTTGAGCAAATGTGTCCCATCCCTAAAGGGCAAAAGATATTAGGGGGGAGAGAACTGAACCCTGAAGGATCAGGCCTTGCACAAGTCAAATGCAGACCGAGTCAGAGCAGCGAGTGTGCAAATTCCCTAAAGGGTACCCTACCTGCCTGTACCTATTAATACCCATCTAGGAGTTACTGGGAGCCTCCTTCCATTTGACTTATACACTCCACACTCTCCCCTCATTTCAGTGTGTGTCAAGAGTCATTCAAATTTATCTAGTTCTCTAGATGTTTCCACAAGCAGATACCAACCCTCTTCCATACAGCCAGAAAGTTAGTGAGTAGTCCAGCCTCCCCACTGCCTCCATGAAGACCTGCTGGGCTCTACATGGAGGCCAGACAAACTACTTGTATATCAAGAGTATTTATTATTCCCACTAGACCCTCCTGTGCTTTGTTGACTCGAGATGGATTAGGTTTTCCACGGGTATTGGGGAAACTCATTGACAAGTGACTCTGTCCATGCTATAATTGTTCAAATCTCAAGTTCTTTCAACACCATTCAGCAAAACTTAAGCAGAGAGGGCTAAATATAAAACGATAGGCTTCATGTGTGGTCAAGTCTCTTGCCAGGGCAACTGAAAGGCGAAACAATCCACATGGTGATGTTAAGGTATCTTCCGCACAGCCAGTACATATGCTTGCTTACTCCTTTTACCTTAGCTACTATGTGAATGCGAGTCCGTGAGGTACCTCTCCCACTGTTTCTCTTTCCTCTCAGGGGAATCAGTCCAGGATGCCAGGACAACTGTTTAGGGGTTACAAGGAAATGCAAGAAACCCCCATATTTCTGCTGTGCTTACATGGAAAGAGAGAAGTGGGATTCTCGAGCTTTGCTTATTGCTTGGATAAGCACACAAGTCAGGGGGGCCTTTCTGTAAGACTCCATTTAATGCCTGCTGTGCTATGCTGTGGCCTTGTACACGGCAGTATAACTACAAGTGAAAAGACTTATGAATTCTTTGCCTTGTATTTAAGGGGCCATCTTTCCAGAGCCCCTCTCAGCAACATGAATATCTGCACCTTGCTGGCAGACTGTCTGATCCCATTAGCTTCAGACAGATGAGTGTTTTGAAAGCAAGTGCTCACTTTTCTCCATGCAGGCCAAGAAGATGGTATCATAAAGGGAGCAACCCAGGTTCCAAGACCAGAGAGTGAGCAAAGGAGAGTCTATGTCCCATGGTATGCCTCACACATGCCTTGATACTATCAAGGCATGTGTGAGACAGTCTATCCCATGGTATTTAAAAATGTCAGGATGGATCTGAAAGCTCAGTAGATGGAGAAAGACTGGGCCTCCTTGGAAAATGGGCAGCCTCCAAGACCTTGGTGCTCATTTGCCAAGTAGGTTAGAACAGTAACTCAACACCCCTGGAGACAAGAGAAAATCCTGAATTGGGACACTAGTTGCATTAGCATGTTTTGGACACCAGCAACCAAAGCATTTACATCTCCGCAGGAGCAACAGTCGAAGCTCCTTAGTGCTGGGTCAGGCCATGGGCTAGGCTTGGAGCTTGAGGGATTTGGACAAGGCTGATACCGAAAAAAGTCTGCTGTTTGCTTGTGAATGGCAACTGCATCAAGAAAGAACAGGGGTAGGAAGTGAGAAGACAGCTAAAAGACAGCCAGCCATCTTGACATTATTCCAGTCTCCGGCTGAATTCAGTCAGTCGGTGCTTCCTCCAAGAAGCTTCCACTGGCTTTGTTTGGAGGTTGCCTGAATAGATATCAAGCAAGAATTGGATTCGGGCAACTGGAGGGTTTAGCCCTGGCTGAGCTCCAGTCTGACAGGTTAGATCTCATGAGCCCCCATTATACCCCCTACACAGACTTCCTTGCCCAAAGAGTGGTTTTGCGCATCAAATTGATCCCACAGTCTTGGGCTAGGGACAGAAGTTACATGTAAACCAGTTTAAATGATTTAAAACCTGTAACAAAACAGACGTTCAGTGCATATAAATCTGTTTCAAAATGGCTGAAACTGGTTTAAGATAAGCCTGGCTGAATGTAGTATCAGACTCGACTGTTTTGGGTCAAACCAGTTGTGTATAGTAGAAAGAAGTTCAAAAATTATGAACCATCAGAGTAATGAGTTCACAATTTGGCCCCAAAACACTAAGAGGGAACTGCTAAGGAGCATTTCACTGCTCTAGCAGCTCAAAAGACTCAAGATGCCATAGGCATCCATTAAGTTAATGGCACTTCTTATGGGGGCTAGGGGTGGAGAAGAGGAGGGGAATGTGGATGCACTTTAATAACCAACACATTAGCCCTTAATATTCGAGTCATGCTGTCATAAAGCTGACTGCTGGTTTCACTCTAAAAACCCAATTCCTTCTTCCGTCTGCTTTAAAGGATAAGAGCTCTACTTCAGCTGAGCCAAGAGGATTTGATAATCAGTTGTGAAGTGGGGAAAATTGGGATCACCTGATCCTAAGCCTGGTCCATAGCCCATTTGTTCAAACCTTCATTAAGGGCTTGCAATAAAGCACAGAAAGCCTCTTGTCAAACAGGCTGTAGGGTGTGAGAAGCTACTTGATTTTACTGTGAACCTGCAGTACCAGCTCAGAATTGGACAGACTTGCACATGTTTTGCTCTGCATGACAGTCTGAGAGTTCACGGTGAGGACGTCGGGCACAAACTGCAGCCCTGCTCCTACTCCAGGGGCAAACGCTTGTTGTCTCTAGTTTAATGGCAACAGAACTGGGTCTTGGAGTACATGACACCTAGCCTTTCTGGTGACATTGAAATTTATCTTGTTAGCTGTGGGAAGCTCCCTGTTATACAACCGTATCAAAGTCATGGTACAACACTACCATTGACCATTACTAGCTTGTTTTGGTGGCTGAGCACAAAATGCTGCAGGAATTGAACAATGTTATTCCATCTCCCCTTTCCCTTAAGGATGAAAGGTAAATGCATATGGGTTGACTTGAAACCGAGCCCTTTGGCTGTATCCGGAGTTAAAAAACCAAAAATAAGACAACCCCCCCCCCACAAAAAAAAACCCAAAACAAACAAAAAAAAACAAAAAAAAAAACACACACAACAAAACCAAACCCCTCCAGCAGGATGTGACTGACTATCTGGACTTGTCAACCTCAGCTCCCTCTGTATTTCTAACTTATTCCCGCTGTTTACTGATGCAGATCTCTGGGGAGAGTATCCCCATTGCTAGCTGAAGTCTAGAGGGCAGGGCATAGGCAGAAGTTTGCTTTTTCCAGATACATACCAGGAAGTGAGTCTCGTGGTGGGAACGGGTGCAACCTTACACAGTCAAACCTGCAGTGGCTGGCTTGCCCATCTGAACAGTAAGGCATGTCTATATTTCAGATCTGTATCACAGCAACAGCTGTACTGACACATAGCACTTCACACCATTGAGTGCCCACGGAGACAGGTGCTGCAGCATAGCAGACAAGAGTCGGGAAGCTCCAGAGCACATTGATGCCATTATTTTAAACTGCTTATTTCCAGGGGCATGGGACTACCAGCGGTTCTCTTCTCTCCTCTCCTCATTTACACAGCTATGGCATAGCAGAGGTACTCTAGCTCCTGGTTTGGGAGCACGCTTACTTATCCTTGCACCCAGCCAATACAGCCTTACAACACAGAAATGTCTTTGTAACCTTGACTTTAACTCAGTTTCCCCACCTTTAAGGATTCAAATAATAGCCTTTTGCCACAGCGGGTGGGAATTAGCTTACCTTTAAAGCATGCAGCAGTCCCAGGTTTTCTGCTGAGGGTCACATCCAGGCTGATAACATCATTGGGCTTTCCAGCTAAGTCCGCCTCTTGCAGGAGTCCATAAGCCTTTTTGGGGTCTCTTCCTAGGGACTATTGAATTCTTCCCCGCTTGTATCAGAAGAGAAGCCTTGAGGTCCCAAATCTTTCCTATCCTCCCCAAGGTTTGCACATCACCTCTATTGAGCACACCACAGAAAGAGGCCTCCAGCCCACTTCTCCACAAGCATCAATCACAAAAGCATAAAGTTGCTTTTTGCCAGGGTCACTGCAAGTAGCATTTCATGGCTTTAGAGCCTTTCAGCCTGTCCTTGGTGCCTTTGTAATACAGCAAGCCAAGCCATCCTGCTCTCTAGATCTAATGAGCACAGGAAACTGGTTCCTCCCTTTCTTGCTTCAGCTGAGCAGTTACTTGAAATGAGAGGAAAGCCAAGCACAGGTGAGAATGGGGCTTGCAGTTCAATTAAAGGCCTAGTTCACTCTGTGATAGCAGGATCATATCCTTGTAGTTGTGCCATGGACTCTGTGCAAGTAACTAAGTTATAATTTCCAGCAAACAGAGGCTCAGCAGCATGACCCTAAATGTGGTAGGTGCATCCTTGAGCATTAGTGCCTACTGCTGCCTGCCCAGGGACACCCCACGAGTTCCCAAAGGACACTTACCTATCAGCCCTTCCAGTTTGCCACAGCTGGAAAAGATCTGTGGGTTTCCAGTGAAAGAAGTCAGTGTGGGAAATGCAGTCTGATTGTTGCCTTCCCACTAACAATCATGTATTTGGGGAAGGTGCAGCCTATAGGAACGTGCTACAGGGTAAGACTCTGAGCAAAGCACTTCTGCTGCCCTAGCCCTTAGGTTGCGTGGACATATTTACTGCCCTATCCTTAAAGGAAGGAGATAGCCTTCCCACCTCTCCCACATACAGTGAGATGCCTAGCTCAAGGGGTCTCAACTGATGTCAGCTCTGGGAAGGAGCTAGATCTTAGCAGTGCAAAAAAGCCCTCTTCAACACCTGCCTGTGTTTTGCCCTGACCCTGGCATTGTCCCAGGTAAAAGCATCAGAACAGCCAGCTGGCACTGACCCTCTTGGCCTCTTTCAAAGGAACGCCCCTTCCTCCAATTCCAGTTTCCTCTAGCTGAAAAAAAAAAAAAAGAAGAGATATTTCTGGTAGGTCTCTTCAGTGGCCAGCAAGCTGATAAGCCAGGTCCTTGCACATGTGTTCAGGACAGCTTGGGGAATGGGAAAGAGAAGAGGGTAGAAGCAGGTCAGTGCACCTGGTGCTGTGCAGGCAGGCTCTGCTCCCACAAGAGTCCTTCCCAAAACCAAATACCAGTCTGTGAGCACCCCTGGGTGCCTGCAGCCTCCATCCAGCTTTGCTCCCTTTTGAGCCCCTCATAGCTCCAACAATAACCCTTGCTTCAAACAAACAAGCAAGCAAACCTTCATGCTTTCTCCAAGCAGCAGGAAAATGCCATTTAATACCAGCTCTTCCTAGAAGCAATTGCCTCTGGATATCAGTCTGCTTTCACCCCGATGCACAGTGCTTGTTCTTTCTCCCCCTTGGACTTTTAACTGCCTGCTAATCACCCACAGCTGGGTTCCTACCCCAGGGTTATCTGCCTCCCCCGAAGGGCCACATTGCTCTTACACCATCATTGTAACTTTGTGATGTTGGTACCTTTGCAATCCCAAACATAACTTAGAGCAGCCTCAGTGTTTCTCTGCATTATGACAGCTGTCCAGAGATACAATGATACCGTCCACAGCGAATTCCCATTAGGGATTGCCAGAAACAGCACAAAGCAGCCACGCAGAGGGCAGAATTTCCCTCCGAGGTTACCTATCAGCCCTTTTTTATTTCATTTTCAAATCTGCAGGAGAGAACACGAGAAGGACCTGCTTGTTTCTGTCCTTCCTGAACAACCAGAACAACTTCAGCATCTAATTCAACGACAGGAGTGCTTGTGGCTGTGACTTAGGAGTGAATGCCACCGTTCTGGCTGGCTTACCTTGACTGAATGAGGAACCTCCAAACGGATGACAGCTACTCCAGTTCTTCGGCTGGGCCCTCAGCAGATTCACGTGTACTAGGGATCAGGAACACATGGCCTGTAGTACATGTTCACTTTCGGAGTTGGCACTGAAATGGATTTGCATTTAAAATAGGGCTTTGTTCTGCAAAGTGACTGTACATATGGGACAGTGAGGGTCCGGATGCTTGTCTGTTGATTCCAGGTGACAAAGGAAACCAGCCCCATGCAGCGTACCTGGCATCAGACATCATCAATCTTAAAGGTTTTGCAGGCCAAACGACGCCCTTTATTTCCTTCTACTCTGACCTGGTTGCCTTCAAAATGTGTTTCTGTGAAGGGGTTTGCACACTGAGGGTGTGAATAGAGCTTTATAACCAAAGTTGCTGATGGTGCACAAACTTTGAAATCTCATAAAGGCAGCAATGGTGATCAAACGTCCCAAACACGGGGAGAGGAGAGCAAGCGCTGTGCTACCTCCTGCTGGCTCTGGGCACTGTTGACAGATGGGCTGACACCTCAGCATAGCGGTAACCTCTCTCCTGAGTAGGCTGGACTAAATTTTGACAGACATCTCTGGGCTTTGTAACTCCTTAACTTTGACCATATTTTTACTAATACATACCTCATCCCAGACCAATGGAGCTCTTCCAAAAAACCTCCCTTCATACCATACTCATAGCAGTGAAAATAACCCTCATTGTGTTAAATTAAAATACCATCACTCTTTCTTAAACTGAATGAATTCTGCAAGGTTAGGGAAATAAAGGCAAGTACAATATATTTTTGTCATTAAGGTAAGCAGCTAGACCTGTGCATACAGACACAAGGGATCATGCTTTGACATGGCCAACTTTCATTAATACCTGTGGAGCCAGGATTTCACCGCAGAAGATCTCCTGAATAAGTATGTGACAGTGTTCATGCAATAGCATTGTAGTGTTGTATCCACAAGGATCCAGGGAAACAGCGAAGAGCAAGATCTGTTTAGTAATATCTTTTATCAAAATAAGAGTTAGACATGCTTTCAGGCACAAAATGCACTTCTTTAGGCCACGAAGCGAGAACCTTGCACTGTCATTCTCCTTTTTTCCAGCTCTCAATTTACTGTAGGCATTGAAATACTCAGTCTTTTGCTTAAAGCCCCAGCTCCTGAAATCACTGTCTGTCCTTGTATCTCAATTTTCCTTTAGGGGAGAAAAAAATCTACCCCCCATGGCTGCAAAGGGAGACTGGAAAAAAACATGACCCAAGGATGTCCTAAGGGTTTTGAAAGCAGTCGACAAATAAAATGTACAACAAAAAGCGATTGCTTAAAAAAAAAGGAAACTGGGTTTTTGGGCTAATCCCGTGATATCTGAATTCAGACTCATCATTTTTTTTTTAAAGGCCCAGGATGATGCACTACCGTGCGGTCATTTTTCAGAAGAAAATCACACACTAATGAAATCCCAGGTTCCTACTAAAAGGCAATATAATTTGGACACCATAACAATTTCTACCATGACTGCGAGAATCCCACTAACCAGGAAAGTGGTTTGAAGAGCTCCGCTGCGGGAGGAGTCCATGGCATGTAAATTGACTGAAACGGCTGGGTTGTCAGCTTGCTAAAATAGCTCGTATGGAGGTGCTGACAAAAACATCCTGGCATTGCAGTCCAACACCTCCAGTCCTCACAGGGTTATCAGTGACGTTTGACTCCGAAGCATTTTTCTCTTGCTGCCAACAGCCATGCCACTTGAACTATTTGCTTTCACATGCTTTCCCTTTGACACGGGTGCTATTTCTTTGTAATATGTAAACACTCAGGAGGATTTCCATGTTTGTTCTTTGGGGAGATAGGGGGGAGGCCCTTCTTTTCCAACGATATGTAGAAAATGACATGAAGAAACTGCCTCTTTCACTTCCAGTTTCAGCGTTATTTGTGGGTGACGTTTTCCTGCCAGCCTTCTCTCCTTTTTACCCCCCTTTCCCAGCATGCTGCTTATAGCAGGAAAATTCATTGCTCTTCTCAGGAATACAACACTCTTATTGTCACTGCGCACGGAGTCGTATGATACCAGAGCTTGGTGGCCGCCTGCTTCTGATTACAAAGACATGGACATTTCTTTTCTTTCTTTGTGTGCTCCTACGCTTGCAGCTGTTGATGATTATGAAAACTCCCCCTAAGAGCAAAGCAAATGGCCATAGCATCCTGTAATAGATCTCCTTGAGCTGACCTACACTCATGTAACATTAAGAATTGAACCCAACTCCTGGATTTTCAAAGCTGCTCAGAGATTTGGTCACGCAACTACCACGGAGGAGCAAAACAATGGAAAGTTCTCAATCAAAACCCTGATATAATTCTGAGCATGCTGGTCTGGTCTCGCACTGATTTTACTCAAGTGTGACAATCCCGTCAGATTCTCCAGTGCTTTGTGCCCTGGCTAATCAGTTCTGCATGATCAGAATAGGCCAGGTCCTCAGGTTGTGGAAATTAACACAGCTTCATTAACTTCAATTAAGCACCAGCTCCTTACAAGGAGGATCTGCCTCACCAGCTTCTTTTCTGGAGCTAGCCAGAAAACAGGAACTTTGTTTTACCCAAAATGCCAAGGTTTCAAAATGTTCATTCAGCACCAGAACAAAACTGAGACCTTTTCAACATTTCCACCAAGAGACTCGCACTCAATAGTCAATACCCCAGTATTTAGTCAGGTGAATGGGACAGGGAAGACCCAGGCCAAAGCCCATGCTCTGAACTCTGCAAAGAGGACGATGTGCATGGGTCGCTCACCAGTGAAGGAGCTTAGTCCTGGCTGTTCCTTCTTGGAGCTAAGACATTTTCACTGGAATTGATACCGTTTCTCCAAATGTTTCCGTTTCAATGAACAGCCATTGGTATAATGAAAAACAGTCTGTCATAAAACCACTCCACTCACTCTCCTCTCTAAACCTGGCTGCTTGGATGTTACCTATTTTAGTCAGCTGAACTAGGGTAAGTTAGGATCTTGCAGAAGGCAAGGCAAGATGGTGCTTTTTAGAGTAACCGGTTATGTGTAGGTAAACTTCCCATTAAAGGTGGAATAGGACCTGTTTACATGTCAAACTGCACCAGTTTAAGGTAAAGGGAGAAGTTAAACTGATGTTCTTAAACTAACACAAAATACTGCCTGTACCCAACCCAACCTTATTGAAGATGATTAGGAGCAAGATAATCTTATGTAGAAATAAGAGTGCCCAGACAGGGATTGCATTAGTTTAACTAAACTGGTGAAAATCTATTGATAGATAAGAATTGATTCAGTCAAACCAGATAGAAGCTAAGGCCCTGATCCTGGACTTAACTCTATGTATGCAAACCCCGAGTCCATGCAGAGCCTTACCGAGGCCAGTGGGACTCTTTACAGTGCTCTGGACTGTTGAAGTGGAGCTTATCCCTTGGGCAGGATCTCCAGCACCATGCTCAGTGGGAAATGTCTTGCTTTCTGTTTTGCGCCCATTTTACTATATGACCGAATAACAACACCAACATGACTTAGCAATCTGATGAAACAGGAAAGAAACCTGCATTATTATTAGTGAGGTCTTATTACCTCTTGCTTGCAAAAAATATTTTTGATCACTTAGGCTTGATGCCTGGTTAACAGCATCTCCCATTCCCCCCCAGGCCTACTGGGAAGGAAAGGCAGAACTAGTCATGCCAAATTGGTCCTGTACATAACTCATTTCAGAGAGAAGCTTTTAGGTCTGATCCAAATCCTCCTTAAGTTAATGGGACTCTTTCAATTGATCACAACCAGCTTTGGATCAAGGCTTTAATCTGTAGCAGTTAGCCTTACAATAAAAGAACCACTTGAGTGGATTTCATTGATTCTTCACCTCCTAATATACGTGAAGTTAGATGCCCTCTACTTCCAAAGCCTAATTTGCCTGCTGTACAAGAGCTGGAGGAATCACATCAATGTTGGTACAGGAACAAAAAAGATAATGTGCCACAGAAAATATTTGTTATCCTTATTTATTTAATAAAGAAACATAATAAACTCGACTTTTTCCAGGTACAAAGAGCTTCATATGTCCTGTGATATTGGCTATCTTTCCCTTGCTCTTTTTATAGCTTGAATGATTCATGCTGTACTCTTTATTGAACAGATCAACAGAAAACGACAGCGCCCATCATGCTTATAGTCAGTATGCGCCATCTATCCAGTCAATAGCTTTAAACAATATCACTACATTGGGAGGTTGTACCATTGCTATATTGCAATCGATATCTCTGTTAGCAAAGACTTGCCGATAAGGTTCCCTGAAGTTTTGAAGGGAGATCTGCATATAATACAAATATAGCAATTATGCTTCAGTGCTAAAGAAATGCTCCAGAAAACAATAGAAAACCCAATAGAAAAACCAACATTCCATTTACAAAGCTTTGGAAACTAATTTACAATTTATTTTTTAGAAAGTTGTCCTGTAAACAGCTACAGTTAAGACCCTCTTTCAGATTCACTTTACAGCTTTGGGTTAGGACACAGTACAGTTTGTAATTACATTGATACTATAGGGTCTCACAACAATGAAAATAGATATTTAGCTCAGGGATGATATGACTGGTGGAAGAGCTCTCTTGCAGTAATGTTATCAATGGCCAGCTAATTTTCCTATTACATCCCTCTCGTTATTTGGTTTCAATGATTTTTTTATTATATTAGGAAGTTACAATTTAATATACTATCTGCTAAGTAAAGTAACAAATAATTAAAATAGCAGTAAAAGAATGTGATCAACTTATCACTGCAACATGTAAGCTAGCAATTTTTTTGTTGCTTGATATGGTTTTTGTGTATGGAAAAATAAGATGAGAAATACCCATTCACTTAGCATTTTTTCTTCTTCATTTTATTCTGAAACTTTGAAAAGCAAATAATCCTCCTACTAGTTGTCAGCCAATAAGTGTTGCTTTGTTCAGCATGTACTAGTTTCTGATTAAACTTTCTGCAGTTAGAGGCAGCAGCTCATTTCTAATGACCAAATTTCTCTCGGAGAAGAAAACATTTTTACTAGTTAATCATGTCATTTGAGTGCCAGCCACTCTTAAAAAATTCATATGATACATACATATAAATATAAAACTTGCATACTCTTTATGGGTGTTATATACAATCAGAATAAAATTACAACATAAATACACATAGATTCTGCTCCTCTAATTTGAGATGGCTTGAGCAAAATTTAGCAAGGGATAGGAGAAAAGAACATTTTTACTCCAAAGAACACGTCTGGAGTAGTTCCCTTAACTTAGAATCTGATTATGTACAAAATTCAAAGGCAACAAAATCCTCAAAGGAAAAGCCCTATGGAATATGCAATAAATACAGGGTTAAGAGGACAAGAGAGGATATTTATAATAATACTTATTAGAGTGCCTTCCATGCCCTCATAGCACTTTGTAATCATTCAGTCTTACAACACCTTTGTGAGGTAGGTAAGTATTATTATCCCCATTTCATAGATGGGTAAACTGAGGCACAGAGAGGTTAAATTATTTGCCTAAAACTCACATAGCAAGAACCATGAATAGACTCCAGGAATCCTGACAGCAAGTCACCTGGATTAACCGATAGACTAGTCTCACAATTGAATGCTCCTCTGACTGGATGAAGATAATGGACTTATATATTATATTTATATTATATCTATGTGTGTGTATATATATATATATATATATATACACACATACATATATACATATATACACACACACACACACACACACACACAGAATTATTTTTTTAACATATTCTGATTCACTTTGTCAATAGATCATATGGTGACAAGAACATTTCGTTGCAACATTGTCTTGTTTTTGGATATCTTGAATTCTTGTGTACAACTCCACGTGCATTTTGACTCCTTTGTAAGCTGGGAAGTAACTAAATGTTAGCTCTGGTATACATTAAATACATTCTTTGTAATTTGTTTCTCCAAGGTGAAAAACATGGATGCTCTCCCTTGTAGTGCAATGACTCATTACTGACTTCTCAGCCAAGATCTTCCACGAAGGCCAACCAAACCCCAGTACCATGAACTTAAAGATCTCAAATAGAAGACACGCCCGTAACCATGAACTTGTCTCTTTATATTCCGCAGACACTTCCATGTATTCTACCAAGACTGAAAGGTTGATCTTTTTTTTTTAGAGCACAAACCATTAAAAATGTCCTGAAGCACTTATAATGGGACCCTGTTGCTGTTCCTTCTTTGACCTGGAGCCAACTGACATGTCAGCTACAAATATTTGTTTGCTTGTCTTCCCCGGCAAAGATCTTGTTGCTTTCTTGATCCATTAGATTTCTATTGCTAATTTTTATACTGTTAGCCCTTCTTCAGTAACCTAAGAGCACTCTCTAATACAATGAAGGATAGAAAACAAATAGAAAGAATTCTAAATCTCAGAACATTTGTGCAGACCCTTAGGCAATTCCCCTCCCACCGCACCGATAGCATGGCAAGAAGCTTTCTGCATTGAACAACCCGTGTCAAAGCATTTTGGAGTAATATTGATGCATACAGCTTGCAAGCAAGCATGCTTGGCTCAGTGTCACTGAGGAAAATGTCCCACTCGCTCAACAAAACTATCTGCATAGACAGGGCTTTGGCACCCTGTCCACCCAATTACCACATGATACACTATTACTATGAGACTTTGATTGCAGTGTGCAAAGCAAATTCTTGAAACGTACTAAAAAATTAGTGCTTTTATTAATAATTTTACAAGCAGAATCCATTACTGTCTAATTTCCTGTAAGATAGAACAAGCCATTTCTTTTTTTTTATTATTTAACATTGCTTTCTTCCTCCAATGTTTTAATTACTGCTGACCAGCAGTTACATGTCCCAAATGGGAGGTCATATTTTAATAAACACTTGAAATGTTGTTGATTCAATATTTTACTTTGCAACAACTTTCCTCAATGTCTGATGGGAGTCTCACCAATTCCTGTTACCTTGATTCTGAGTTTACGATGTAGAATGTAAGGATGATCTATCTCCATGGAAAAAGAGACAATTATTTGATTTAAGTAAAAAAATATCAAATATAATAAATTTATGAAAGACCATTCACAACATATACAATAAGTGTTACAGTTTGCTACAGCAGCTGTGATATATCTTTTTAGATATATATCTTTTTAGATATACATATATCTTTTTAGAATGCAAGGTCATACATTGCCATAAGTAAACACACTAATATAAGTAAGACCTTAAATGAATGTATACAGCCAGGCTTTATCTGTGGATAGATATACACAGTGTTTACTGTTTTACAGTCTAGCATGTTCATGATCACACCACTGATATAACAGCTGTGACCCTGCACAGACTCTTCCTGTGCATATATAAACATTGAGCAAAGTTGAAAAGAGCAGGGCCAATGGTTATATAATGTATTGACTCCCATCGTTAAGGGTAAAAACTCTATTGTTTCTTTTGCAACTAACATTTAATAAGAAGGCTGCTTCCATTGTTGTGTAGTTACAGCGTTACATTCTGTAAACGGTATTTTAAAGCGTTCTAAACAAATATTTAAACAATGGATTCTTTATCTCTGTCCGGAGATAACAGACAATCTATAGCTTCCTCACTCTTGCTAGAGTCTGTCATTTTTAGCTGGAGGTTGTCACTGGTGGCTCTTGTGACACTGTCATAGGATGGAGGGAAAGATGTTGAGGAAACAGAGTTTGATTTGTCTATGGGCCTACCATAATTTTCATTCATCATAAAGGCAATAAGACCTTCCTTCTCGGGGGCACCTTCATCAATGATGTTGCCATCACAAGTTCTGTGACGGTATAAGTATGAAGCCTGTTTCAGAGAACGTAGAAACAAATGCCTTCGATACGCCCGCTGGATAATAATGGCAGAAACCTCCTCTTGTTTCCGCCTGAGCGTGGTTGTGATTGGTTCATAGGAAATTTTAGATGGGTTGGCAGCCATAAACTTTTCCTCCATCTGTATTTTAAGGGCATCCATCTCTCCAGATTCTCCAAGCACCTTTTTGGTAAAAGCAAACAAAATATCCAAGCAGTGGATCCTATCTCCACTGACCATGGGAAGGTCCATTGCTATGAGCTTAATTTTGTTTGGTTTTGGTATGCGTAAAGGTTCGGACAGTGCATCTGCAAAGTCTGAAAGTACAGAATACTCAATAAACTGAGTTGCTTCAGGATCAAACTTCTCCCAGATTTCATAAAACATATCAAAGTCATCCTCGCTTAGAGGCTCTGTGCTTTCCTCAGTGGCCACACTGAAGTTCTCTAAAATAATGGCTATATACATGTTTACAACAATGAGAAATGATATAATGATATACGTAACAAAGAATAAAATCCCTATGGCAGGGATTCCACAATCTCCTTTCGAACCATTTGCATTTAAGATGTTTGGATCACAATATGGTGGTCCAGTGTTTAAAATAGGATTGAGAAGCCCATCCCAGCCAGCTGATGTTGTGATTTGGAAGAGACAGAGCATGCTGTTACCAAAGGTTTGGAAGTTGAACATGTCATCAATCCCATGCTCCATCTTAACGTAGGCAAAGTTAGCCATGCCAAAAATGGCATAAATAAACATGACTAGAAAAAGTAGAAGACCAATGTTGAACAGAGCAGGAAGTGACATCATTAAGGCAAAAAGGAGAGTTCTAATTCCTTTGGCTCCCCGTATAAGTCTTAGGACCCGGCCAATCCGAGCCAAGCGAATGACTCTGAAGAGTGTAGGAGAGAAAAAATATTTTTGAATGATGTCAGAAAGGACAGTGCCTTTAAGAAAAGAAAGAATAAAAAAACAATTAATACCCAAGCCATGATTTCAGATGTATCTTAAAGTGATCATCTTAAGTTATCAAGAAGAACAGGAGAAGCTCCTCCACACTGTTCTGCTAACAGCTATCTTGGCTGCCTTCTGTGGGGAACAGTCTACAGGGGTGATGGCTTGGTTGGATAGTCAAGCCCATTCAATTCTCAGGCTCTTTGCTGATTCTACAAAAAGGTATCCCTACCACTGACATTTTGTTGGAAAAGAGGAAGCCGGCTATTATGAGTTTGGAACTGGGATTAATTAATGCAAATGACAAACTGCCACTTCTCCACTGTACTCAGTGGGTTCCCCTGAGCTGCTAAAGGTACACAGATATTCGTACTATTTTCATGTTATGCAATGATACTTCTGTATAGAATCATAGAGCATCACGGAGAAGTAGGGCTGGAAGGGACCGCCACAGGTCATCTAATCCAACCCCCCTACCTTTGGATCATCCCTATCCAATCCATAATCTGAACTCTGTGTAAGACTACCATCAACCCTGACACAAGACAGACATAACATCCTAACCCCTGTCACAGGTTAAGCAGGCCATGGCAACTAATGTCCTGCTTCCATAAAATGTTTTCAGGATACACTCAAGACATCCTGAGAAGAGGGCCATGGCCCCACTAGAGGAAGGCAAAACTCCCCAGAGTTGGTACTAATTTAAGCATGGGGTAAAATTCCTTCCTGACCCCCAAATACAGCAATCAGTCTGCCCTTGAGTGGAGGGGCAAGACCCTCCAGTCAGGAACCTCTGGCTTTGGTTCCAGCAGGAGCATTGGCACACCTGAGTCAAAACCCCCAGCCTGATCTAAATTATGATGATTTATATGATGTATATGTCACTATTTAAGACCCAACCCTACAGTTTGGTCTCCCACTATGGAGCTGAGGATGACCATCGCTTAACGGGAAGTTCTCCACACCATGTCGTATGAAGAATTTTACTCTGGCCAAACAATTCTCTATTTCCTCCCTTTTATTTGTTTGATTTTGGTCAAAATTTTCTGCTTTTCAGGTTTACCTACCCACAATGGATAGAATCACAACAACAAAGTCAAAGATATTCCAGCCGTTGGTGAAGTAATAGTGTCTTAAAGCCAACATTTTAATCATGCACTCTCCAGTGAAGATAGCAACAAAGACCATGTTGATTATATGAAGGATATGGACTTTTTCATGACTTTGGTCATCTGTTTCTACCATCATGGTGATCATGTTAAGGCAGATGAGAATCATGATGGTGACATCAAAGGCTTGCTTTGTGACTATGTCGAAAATAAAACCTTGGTATTTGTTCTGAAATAAAGTAAAAGATCATTACTATTGCACTCATCACTTAATGACAATTTAGTTCCCTTCCTCTCACAATAGGACTCTGGAGGATAATGTGTGCCACTGTTTATATAGACTCACATCAATGCAAAGGAGGTGGCAGACTGGCTAAATTTTCATTTAATGCTAAGGCTTTTTTTGGTCTGACAAGAAAGGTAACAATTATAGAGACAGTCTACACATTGTGAAGAACTGTGCATTATGGACTGGGATTTGAGGTCTTAAGTTCATTTAATAGTGGCCACAATAGGCAACTCCAAAAAAAAATTTTAGCTGCAAATCATCACTGTAATTCAGTGACAGTTACAAGAGACACAATTTACTGTATTGAAACACTGGCTAAATCTAATATATAATTACAAAGGTGGGGAGCGGGGGCAGGCAATTGAATTCTGTGTTGAAAGAATCTTCACTGACAATATGTTTCAAAGCGAAAACCTTAGATAGTCTTACCACTGGCCTTGGGATGGGTTTTTGCGGTTTTTTGGATCCCAATTTTTTCATTGCATTATAATACTTTTTCTGTTCTTCTGTCATAAAGATGTCTTGCCCACCTAAGTATAGGGAGATAGTACTGCTATTATTTTTTGATGAAAAAAATACAGCAAAATGAAACAAGTCTAAAGTTTTGGGAATCTCCATCCTTCCCTTATTTCTTAGTTTTTCTGTCTTTTTGATGGCTTTTATCCAGATGCCTAATAAGGGCCTAAACGAGAGTGGTATGGTAGGCAGCTATCTGGAAGAAGGTGGGAGTTAGTGGGGAGTAATGAGTGAACGTGTCTATATGTGCTTATTAATGTGCTTGAACAAACTTTGGAGCTTATTGCTTTGTTTATTGCTCCCAGGCACACATTTTTATGTGCATCCAGGGCCGCAGCACTGTGATCCAGGGCAGAGCAGCCCCGGCTGGCAGGGAGCTCAGGAGGTCAACCTGCCAGCCTGGAGCTGCTCCCCCCAGCTCAACGGGCTGCAGAGGGGCTGGCTGGGACATGTGGGTGCTTTAGCATGGGATGAGCTGGAAGGCTTCCCTGCATTGAAGCACCCTCGTGCCCCAGCCCCCCGGGGCAACATATACACACGCGCTGCTGCAGAGTAAATTAGTTTACTCCAGCATAATAGGGGTGCATGTGTAGACACATTGACTGCACAGCTAATTAGTCTAGTGCACAGTAAACATCTCATGTCAGTGCCAAATTATGACAGGACTCGATATGAATGAACAGGGTGAGGGAGGCTACTGGAAACTTCACTCCTGTGCTTTATACATGCAGGCCACTCAGGATCACAGTTCTCAGCAGAATGCAAAGACTGCTCCCTCCCGGAGTTCATGGGTGCATTTAAATGGGAGCGGGAGGCTGTGTTGGGGCAAAGGGGTGGTGCCGTTCTAAAAGACGGTGACGTTTGCACGCCAAGGACTGGAGGAAGGGATGTGTCTATGGCACAGTTCCTCCCTGAGGCTCTTCTGGCCAGGTGTTGCTTCACACCAGAGGTGTAGCAGGACAGATGTGACCAAGGGCAGATGCGAGGGGATGCACAGGTGCAGTTGTATCCCTTTTGATTCCTGCTCCACCCAAACTTTAAAACCAGCTGCCTGGAGGGAGCAGCATCATTTTTAGTCAGGCAGTGCTGAGGGAGTCAGCTGATTTTAATGGTTAAATATCATCTCCCCAAAATCTGCTAATTTCTCTCTACCCCACAGATGTTAATGGCTCTCTATCTTTTTTAACTGGCTTGATGTTCCACTGTTCAAACAATCCTTTTTTCTGCAAATTTGCTGGCTGTTACTCATTCCTTGTAATGATAGGCCTGCAAACCATTTTTAGCTGTAGCTAAAAACCTTAACTCTGGTGTGGTAATATTAACTCAGATGTAAAAATTACTAAAGTGAGGTATTGGAGGCACTGTCATGACAATTAGGAAAACTCCATTTTGTTTTATGAATCTGAATAAGAGATGCACATTTAACTATAATGGCTGTAGAACTAATGACAAAATATCTTTTGATTATCTTGACTATTTTTGGCTTAGTTTGTTGTGCTTTTTAAACCTTAATACATTATCTAGCAAATTAGTGCACAGTCCAATTGCTATATTTGTTTTTGCTTTGATCTTAAGCTAAAAAATGTAGTGCAAGTTCCCTAGCATATTGGTAAAGCTTCTAGTTTCTCTTTAACTGGAGAAAAATGTGTGTGGTATTATAAATAATGATGCACTACTTCTTCAGCACCCCACCATTTCAAAATCCTAGATCAACCCATGGCTGTGATGGCACCTATTTTTGCATGCCTCCCGCCAAAGGTAGCCCCCTCGGTTACACTACTGTGTCACATGAGTCCTCCTTTATGTGAGCACAACCTTTCTGTCCATGTCTGCAGAGCTCTCATCCTGCAGAGATAAGGGGCAGCTGCAATTGTGTTTTTGTAGAAGTAATACAAGATGGTTTCTAAGGATATGCTGTTAATCAAGATGCTAGAGTGGTTATGCCATTGCTGATAAATCCATCCCTAGTGCCACTCAACGTAGCAATCACAAGGGGCTGTGCAGCATATATAGTACTTATCTTTTTCTTTTGTTGGTTGAAATTGTCAATAATGACACCTATGAAGAGGTTCAATGTGAAGAAAGACCCAAAGATGATGAAAATCACAAAGTAGAGGTACATGTATAAACTACTTTCCCATTCAGGCTGCTCCTCACTCTGCACAGATAAAAGGCAAACATAAAAAGAAAAGGGAGAAAAACTGCATCATCATCACATGTATCAAAATATTTTTGCTGTTAAAATAATCTGTCATTCAGTTGCAAATAATAGAAAAGTTGGTCCCCATTAAAGGTTCACTTCTGGTGTCCAAAATGCCACAATAATTTCTGTTACACTTTACAGTGCTGTCACTATGATAACACCATCATTACACACTAATGGCAGCTTATCAAAATGTACACCTTTAGGATGCGTCCACTGTACTGTATGAAGTAGGAGCCCAAAAGGGGTAGCAAATTAAAGTTCTGATTAGCCGCCTTCTTATACAAACTAGAAGTACTCTTGGATATCAATGGCAGAGCCACAGTGTAATTATATGCTAATAGATGTCACTGTATTAAAAGCTATAGGATAGTTAGAAAGTACCGATTGCTAATTATAAGTTTTCTTTCTTGCATTAAGAATATGAACTAATGTGATCCCTGTTTGAAGTCTATTGGCAAATGTTAATTTCTTAATGGTGACCACTCAGAGCTAATTGCAACTGCCTCTTGATATCCTGTAATAAAAAAAAAATGGAAAATCGAAAGATCTATTCAGTCTCAAGTTTGATGCCAGCAGTTCCAGGGTTTTGAGTTTTCTGTCTGGCTTAGGCACTGTGGGGAACAGAATCCAATGTGGTATTTCCAAAAGTTATTTTAACATGTAATGTAAGGTGCCGTAGCTCCATTCAACCTATTTATACCAGGCCTGTATCTGGCCTTTCAAATCCTACTCTCCTGTTTGTGTGACAGGCATCAGTGCGAGTGTGTTGCGCCTTCAGGTGAGGGTGTCGATCCCATGTTTCAATACTTTAATATGATTATACCTTTTTGGTTACATTTCCAAGGTAACTTTGAAAACAGTATGAACCCCACTACACAAATGATATGCCAGCACCTACATCTATTCAAAACAATGGCAAAACTACCATAGATATCAATGGATATATGATGAGGTGCAATATATCGTATTCACTTGTCTACCACCTACTACATTTCGTTCTGAACTTCTGTTGCAGTGGTTCTGAATGTTTTTACCCTCAAGGAAACCTCCATAGCTTTTTGGACTTTAGAGACACTCCAGTTGAGAGCCACTGAACTAGACTCTAGCTGGTGCCAGGTCAGGGCAGTGGGGGTAGGATGTCACCCTATCATGCCCTGCTTTTTCACCATCTGCCCCCTCCCTGCATCTGCTCTGGGCCTGAAGGGCCCCACTGCCATAGCTGACTTCCAGCGACCCTCACACTAGTGACCAGAGACGCATGCTCCCACATCCTGTCCTACCTGCCCCCGGGGCATGGGAGGATTGGGAAGGATGAGCTGGGCTGAAAAGTGCAGCTTTGTGGCTCTGCATTCACTCAACTGCCCGCGTGGGTGCCACTTGTCTGCAGGATGCTGGGGCACCCAGTGGGAAGAGGCTCAATTACTTATCTCCTGGCACAGGGGCTGGGGGTTGCAGCCCCCATGAAAGGATCTCATGGCACCCCAGGGTGCTGCACCACCCTGGTTGAGAATCACTGTTCTAGTGAGTGATAACATTCACTAACACACGGGGACACAATTCCTTAAGTTAAACCTAGCGCATCGCCAAGGAAGACAAGTTGCACAAGCACAACTAGGGCCACCGTTATGGTCATTCATTCTAATAACTGACTGGTGACAGAGATGACTCCAAGTTACCAAGCATTGGAAATCAAAGTCTGCAAGCGATATCAGAAGCAAAAGTAGTTAAGGAACATTGTGAAGAGAGAAGAAATAATGGGGTGGCAATATTTTGGGCTGCTAATCACCCTGACTGGAGCAAAACTCAACTAAGACAGGAAAGAAGGAAGCAAAAGGAAAGCATTTAGTTTTATTAACTTACCCCTCGTGAATCCACTGCTGCATACATAATTTCCATCCAACCTTTAAATGTTGCCTGAGAAAGAAAAAAACCCAAAATACATCATTCTGAAAAATATAAGCACGTTTCAATTGGTTACATCATCACTTTCTAGTGCCCTTCTGAAAAAAATTATGCAAAGCAGGCTCTTCACTGTTAATAAATTGCTTTTTCCTTTCAAACCATAGGTACGCATGGGTATTTGTTCACACCAGGTGTGTCTACACATGCATTTAGGTATGCCTAAATTTGATGTATACTAGCTTAATGCTCATTAAGGTGATTTAGGCTCTCATCTACACGTGCATGCAATAAAGCACATTAATGCTGAGTGCACGGACTGACCTGGGACTAAAGTTAGTTCCAAGTCCATCCGTATGCAGTGTTAATACAACTTAACACATCTACACATGCATTAATGTGCTTTAGCTATTCGTGCCTAAATTTGATATTTGCCTTTGCCGGTATCAAATTTAGGTGTGAATAGCCTAAAATCACCAATTTTAAGGCACGTTAAGGGTATGCATGTGTAGATGCGCACCCCTAATGCAGCTTAAATCAGGCTAAAGCGCCTTAAATCGGTACGTGTAGATGTGCCCACAGATAACTGAAATCAGGCTGAGGCAGTTTCCCTTTCTGGATTCTCTTATCCATGTGGCTTCCTAATTGTTGCAATGTTTAGTGGTAAAAATAATGACTTTCTTGCAGGACTTTTTTTTTTTTAAACAATTAAGCAATTTAAGCAATGGTTCACAGCTGTAGGGAGCAAACTAGGAAAGCCAAGGCTGCAACTGAACTCCAACCGGCTACACGAATCAAGCACAATAAAAGGACAATAAAAATCAAGGGCAATAAAAAGTCCTTCAGATATGTGGGGAGTTGAAACAAAAACAAGGGCAACATTGGACCCCTGATAAAACAGTTGGGGCAGCCAACACCCACGAAAAAGCCAATCTGCTTAATGATTACTTAATGCTGGTTTTTCACCAGCCCAAAGGGACCACCCTGCCTAACATGATGTGGGATGACCAGGGCGAGGATGAATTATGCCCACCATTGGTGTGGATCGTGTGAGGGAGCATCTTGAGAGGCTGGACCCTCACAAATCAGTTGGTCCACATAGTTTGCACCCAAAAGTGCTTAAAGAACTGGTGGAAATCATAGCATAGCCGCTGGCAAGGATATTCGAGAACATCTGGTGCTCGGGGAAAGTACCTGAAGATTGGAAGAGGGCCAACGTGGTGGCTATCTTCAAGAAAGGAAGGAAAGAAGACCCAGGAAACTACAGACCAATTAGTTTGACTTCAATCCCTAAGAAGATCTTGGAAAAAATATCAAAGAAACCATTCTAACAAAAGGCAACATCCTGATGGACAGCCAGCATGGGTTGGTTGCAGGTAGGTCTTGCCTGACCAATCTCATTTCCTTCTATGACCAGGTGATGTAGCACCTGGACAAAAGGGAAGAAGTTGATATCATATATTTGGACTTTAAAAACGCCTTTGACCTGATATCCCATGATGTCCTCATGGAAAAATTGGGCAACTGAGGCCTTGACTACTCCCCAGTCCAATGGCTGGGGAACTGGCTCTGAGGTAGGACGCAGAGGGTGGTAGTTGACAGAACCGAATCAGTGTGGCACTCGGTGACTAGTTGTACCCCACAAGACTTTGTTCCTGGACCTGTACTCTTTAATGTCTTCATAAATGATCCGGACACTGGTGTCAGAAGCAGACTGGCTAAGTTCACTGAGGACACCAAACTTTGGGGAAGAGTGTCCACACTTGAGGATAGGCTGGTGACCCAGGCTGACCTCAATAGGCTTGCAAGGTGGGCGGATGAAAATCTGATGGCATTCAATGCAGAGAAATGCAAGGTGCTCCACCTCGGAGGAAGAAAACCCTGCATCACACTTATAGGCTCAGCAATGCTACACTCGCTAGCACCATGACCGAAAGAGACTTGGGGGTTATGACTGACCACAACATGAACATGAGCCATCACTGCATTACTGCAGCTGGCAAAGTGGGCAAAACTGTGGCTTGCACCTACTGATGCATCTCAAGCAAGACCCAGGATGTCATCCTCCCGGTGTACTCAGCCTTCATGAGGATGCAGCTGGAGTACTGCATCCAATTCTGGGCTCCACAATTCAGGAAGAATGTGGAGAAGCTTGAAAGAGTCCAGAGGAGAGCCATGCTCATGATCAGAGGGCCTTAAAAAGAGAGGCTGGGAGCTATGGGACTCTTCAGCCTGGAGAAGCGCAGGCTCAGGGGTGACTTGGTGGCAGCTTATGAGTACATAAGGGGTGTGCATCAGGATCTGGGGGAACGCCTGCTCACCAGAGCAGCCCAAGGGATGACAAGGTCCAATGGTCACAAACTCCTGCAGGACTGTTTTAGGCTGGACATAAGGAAAAACATCTTTACTGTCCGAGCCCCCAAGGCCTGGAACAGACTCACCCCAGAGGTGGTGCAAGCACCTACTCTGAACATTTTAAAGGAACATTTGGATGCTTATTTTGCTGGGATTCTTTGACCCCAGCTGACTTCCTACCCCTGGGGCAGGGGGCTGGACCCAATGATCTTATGAGGTCCCTTCCAGCCCTAATGCCTCTGAAATCAATTCAGTCTCCAGAATTTGGAAGTCTTCCTTTCTGCGCACATACAATTCAAGTACACAAGAAATACCAATGTGCCCAACTGTTTGCATCTTTCTGTGCTAAGTTTGGTGCAGGACTTGGAGGAAGGAAAAGGAAAAGGGGGCTTCGTGACACCTCTGCTGCTCTTTACCAAGTTTCTTTTATATGAAAGACATTTCTGTTTAAACCAAAGACACTATCAGGGTTCAAGTCTCCTATGTTTAAAGATTTTTCAGGTGTGAAAGGGTGACAGCATCAACTACTAAGATGCTTAGAAGTGGTTTTTAGTATTCTGCATCAAGAATATCGCCCTCTGTTTCCAGTATATGCTTTCCACAGTTCCAAGACTGATGATAAATTACACAGCCTTAAACCTGCCTCTGCTCTAAATCACTCTCACTTTATCAGATTCTCATTCGAGTTGCAAGGATGCAAATAAGAAGTAAATCAATGGTTGCATTTTGATTTTCTAATTGTTATGACAAAAGAATCAGCCACGTTTCCTTTCATTGAGCTACCCTGATTTATACTAGTATGCTAGGAGGCAGAATCATGTCCAATACTCCTGCTGACACTTGGGGTTAAGTTTTCATTGTAGTGTCTCGGCACCTAATTCCAGATAATGCTAACTGGAATTTTGTGCATGACTCCCAGAGGGAATTCAGCCCTTTGTGTGTAGCTAGGTATGCCTAAAATACTTTGTGAAAAGTTCCATTATATACCCTCTGCTATTAAATTAAGTCCTTTGGGTAGTGCTTGCAGTCAATTATCTCTTTTAAATACTACTTAACCAATACAAATTTTATCCAAGAGGTCAGCCCTATTTATTTTTCATGAATTCATATAAAACTATTCAAAATCTCATACACGTTTCCACTATGGGCTAAAATAGGCAGTCCCTGAAAATCAGTATTTTGGGAAAAAAATCTATACATACATGAGTGTTCAGAGGGTCAGAAAAGAGTTTAGAGGTCAGGTGACATTTTATTGAAACAAATGAATATTTAACCCTGCCATGCTGATCTCTCTCAACCCTGCCATGCTGAACCCTCTCAGCTACTCTGATAGTTTCCTTTTTGCTGCTTTATTTCTAATCCTGTAAAAGGCTTTCCCATTTTATTATAGACGCTTACAGTTCAGTCTTCTGTTTAGAAAGGCTGGATGGAGGAAATAAGACGTTGCATTGTCTGTGCCAGCAGAAATTGATATGCTCCCAACTTGTACTTTCCTCCTTTTTTTAAGAGAAGTCTTTTCACTAGACATTTTATCTCTGGATATTCCAGCACATGACATAAAAAGGCATTTAGCAAAATACAGGGCAGTACTTGGTGACAGTGATTGGTGAACTGTTCTGAGAAAAATATCACAGGAATGCAGAGCTTTGATTTTGTATTTTCCCAAGATGTCCAGAAATAAGAGCATTAAAAATCCCATCTGGCTTCTGGAAGGCTTCCCTAGACACTTCTGCAGAGAGGAGCAGATATCAGGAATGAGAGAAACATAACACTGGGACAAGACATGACGTATCTGGAATTAGTAGCCACTTATACCCTGGATCTAGAAGTGACAAAATCTTCATGGGGGTGTTTGTGATATTATCCTTCCTGGAAGCTATCCAGAGGAACACCATATTCAGCAGAAATTGTCACATGATGAGATTATCTTCTGATAAACACATTTTGGAGCATGATTGTATTTCACGATTTGACTGTGGGTAAATTAGGGCAGGTGTGGATCGGTGGACCATGGCAAACTGTCCCTCACCTTTGCATGACCAAAAGGCATCTTGAAATAAAACAAACATTTCGTTTTTACATTCAGAGGTTTTCTTTTCAAATGAAAATATAGACATCACAATATGGACAGACAGCACAATTAATTTTCAGTGGCTGCTTTTTAAAGGCAGAAATGATTCATTTTTGTATCTTCGAAAATACTTTGAATGGAACGCCTGCTCAGAGAAGCATTTTAAAACTAAAACAAAACACTGCGCACCACAAGAGTTACCCTTCTCTAAGGAACAAAGGTAAGATATCATCCACAAACAACTGCAAGTTTCTTCCTCTTCTGTGTTAACCCTGTTATCTTCCGGTTTCACTATTGCTCATCTCCAATCCATTTTATTCTATAGCTAATACTAATTTAATGTATGCCGCTGTGCTGATTAGCACGATTTTAGTTCCCAGAAAGACCCAATTCAGGGCTTGTGAGCACTTTGTGAGAGAAAAGCTGATGCTATCTATGCTGCTTCTATCTAACAGGTTCATAAATTCTATCATATTGCGATCACTTCTCCCAAGTTTCCCATCATCTTCACATTTTCCACCAGTTCTTTCCTACTGATCAGTGCAAGAGCCAAGATAAGAGTATCCCCTACTTGTAACCACAGCTTTCTGGATCAGAAATAGATTCATAGATTGTAAGGCTGGAAGGGACCTTGGAAGATCATCGGGTCCAGCCCCCTGCACCAAGCAGGAAAGACAACTGGGGTCAGGTGACCCCAGCAAGGTGCCCGTACAAGTTAGGTGGTCCATCTTAAGCTCCTTAACTACTGATCTATGCTATATCACTTTGCATAAAAAAATCATTTTTATATTCTCAGATGGGCAAGAGGTGGGGATGCTGCTTGCCGTTCCGTCTTGAAGCAACAGGCAGTAAGAAGGAACTGGGGCTCGGGTGGCCTTGTTCATATGGGCGCGATGCACTGTCTAGTAATGGGGTGGAGGGAACTTGTTGTACAGGTGTGGCCCCGATAGACACTGTTGGCATCCCAAGAGCAGAGTACATGTGGACAAGCACTCGAAGAAGAAAGGCGAGCCGGCCTAACGGAGAGAACTAAACCTTCAGTCAGCTGGGGGAGAGAAAAGGTACAGTCTTCAAAAAATAAGAAATTCAAATGATAGAAAGCACTAGAAGCAACCTAGTGGGCTCAGTCACTTATCAACAGTAAAAAAAAAAGGCAGAGGAAGACTTGTAAAAGATACTTCCTATTTTAGTACTCCCTATTTTAGAGCCATCTTCTACCTGAGAAGAAGCTACACTTAGTCTGGATGTGCAGTGTGTTGAGAGGGATGAGGCTCAGGTTACCAGCCTAAGGAGGTGAGGAGTATTGTCAGCATTGATAGAAAGGGGAGACAAGGCATGTTTTAACCTTACAGATGCTTCTTTAACAAGTTTTTTTTCCTATCTACCCAGACAAGAATAATAACAGGGCATGAACACTACCACACTTCACCTTTATGGGTAAGCTGGCCATGGCTGCACCATGAATGGGGCTTAAGCATAAAGGTGAATATGACTGATTGTCTGATAGAGAAAAAATGGATGTCTCTCTTTGCTTCTGGTTGAATTTTCCAAATGCGTGTGTCATTTTAACTAATTTTAGACTGAATGTAGAATATGCATTGATTGTCAGAGCCTTAAAACAGACCTTAATCAGAGACCCAAAGTGTTTCATTTTTCAAAATCAATTCTCATGCCAGCATTAACACGGTACAGAATATGTTCTCTACATTTCATCTAGATTAACTCATTTTGAAGAGAGAGAAATTTATTATGAATAGAAAATGTGTGGGCTCTCATGTCTGAATAGCTGTTTTACTAATAACTACCAGAGGTCTCTACCACTTAATGTACAGTAGCCTCTGCAATTATTGGGACATTACTCATTGAGATTATCACACAGGAAACTGTCAGCTCTGTAGGCAAAACTTGTACATGATCACTCCAGAATATACTGGATTGCTAGGACATTAAGAGGATGTCAAGCTTCTTTATGCTGGGGACATCTACATGTGCGCTTTACTGTGGAGTTGACTAATTAGCTCTGCAGTAAAGCGTCACATTCTACATGTGCACTAGTATTAGGGCACAGTACATTAATTAACTCTGCCATAGGATAATACTGTCAGGAACAGTACTATCCTGTGGCAGAGCAATTTACTCTGCTAAAACACATGTGTAGACGATGACGGGGCTGGCTGGGGCACGAGGGTGCTAAAGTGCTGGGGTCCCCAGCCAGCCCCTCTGCCACCCGGGGCTGACCCCTTGGACCCCCTGCCGGCACAGGGATGCTCTGCCCTGGCTCAATGCTGTGGGCCTGGGTGCACAAGTAAACGCTGCACCTGGGAGCAGCTGACTCCAGTGCAAACTGTGCAGGAGTTTATTTCATTGCACTAATAGCACGTGTAGATACACCACTGTGCATCATCTTTTAATAGAGAGGTCGTCTAATTACACCCTCATCTCCTGCATTGTATGGATTGCTTTCCAACCCATTTGTTATCATACAATCACATCAAGTAAACCGATAAAGCATTTTGCAGAGGACATAAAGGGTGCAACCCTCAGTTTCTACAAATTGACAAAGCTCTCTTTTTCAGTGAAGCAACATAGATTGACAGTGGGTGAGAATCTTGACCCAGAGGCCATGATGCTGCCTATTAAAGAAATTCAGCAGCTGGAAATGGGGAGTAGGAGGAGCCAGGATGACACTGGTATGAAAGAAAGGAGAGTCATATCTTCATTTTCCATATCGGACCTAACTGGAGTACTGGTGAGTTAAAATGGGTTCAGTACAGCCAAAACACCATATCTTGACACAAATTCCTTCTTAGAGAACTGCTTTCTCTTTTGGAATCTCTGATTCAATTTTGCTTTGAATTACAAGCACAAAAAACAACTACAAAGACGACTTCAAATAGAGGATCCTGGTGAGCTTGGAAGTCCCCTGCAATCCTGTTTCCTAGGGTTTTGAGTGCCTCCTAGAAGACAGTATTTTCGCGGTGCATAAAATTTGTCTTGGGAAACTCCTGATCTCAGCATAAAACCAAAAGCTACTCTAAATACCTATATGATAGTTTCATCAGCTCAAATATAAATAACTGCCATCAGCTAAAATTTATGCTTTGCTGCCAAGATAAAGAAAGGAAAGTATAGCTGTTAACTTGGTATTTGATCCTGCAGTATGCTGATTTCAATGGGAGTTGGCCATACCTAGCACCATCAAGGTTTTGACTGTTGGACTTCTACCTAGCAAGAAAAAATGTTGTTGGTAGAACTAGAACTTACCACCTGTAGAAGAGCCAGGTAACCAGCACCAACGTTATCAAAGTTGACTTTAACTTTTGTCCAGAAAAAAGTGCCAGTCGTATTAGACTCTGCGCAGTCGGTCATGTTGTTAATAATTCTGTAATCTAACGGCATATCCCCCTCAGTCTTGTTAATGCATTTTCCAAACTTTCCTGCAAATAGGTTCACTCCCATGATGCTAAAAATGAGCCAAAATATAAGGCAGACGAGCAGCACATTCATGATGGAAGGGATGGCACCCACCAGGGCATTCACAACCACCTTAAAGAAGTGAAATGAAAGAAAAACATACAGTTATTGTGGGCACTCACATGAACTCATCCCTGAAGAGTTGTTTTGGACACTGAAGTAATGGGGCCAAGATCTCAACTGGCAAAAACTGGATTAACATGATCTGAGGATCTGTTTCACTGCTTTGAAAGATTTAGTAACACATATTAAACTTCTTTTCCATTGTAGCTTTAAGGAACCATCCATCAGCATCTCACTCATGCAAAGAGGATTTGCCAGGTGGGATCTCATAAGTCCAGGGAACAAATCTACCCCTGACCATTGTAGACTGTTATTGTGACACCTCCAACTTCATACTGGATAACATATCTTAATCAACTCACCCCTGCTTACTAGTGCATTTAGGTGGTAATTGGAAATCATTGAGTTATAGCAAGTATTCTCAATGTGTTTAATGGATCAGGAAGAGAGGGAGAGTAGCTTTCTTCTAAGCAGCAGAGCATCTAAATCTCTTTCTGAACTCAGGTCTTCTATGAAGTTTCTGGAGCTTTATGAAGCATTTTGATTAACTAAGTAAGAATTGATCCAAAGCTGTTTCACTTGAAAGTAATATTCCTGTCTGCATGTTATCTAGAAATAATACAACAACCCAAACAAACATAGATTTAACGTGTAACTAGCTTTTTCTCTCCCACTATAAACTGCACCCAATTCTGCATCTTTTTATTTGCTGAAGATTTCCATTGGTTCCAGGTAGGACTGATGAGCAAACTTGTATAAAATCATGCATTAAAACATGGCATAGGAAAGGAACTGGTTATTTAAAAGACTTATAAATAATACTCATGGCGGTATTGGCATAGGAACAAATGTCAACGTTTGCAATATGGTTCTCAAGCAATGCAAAGGGAATGTACAATATGCACAATATGGACCTCAAACTCACATTTTCAGTAATATCAACATGCACATCAAAGTATAACACTGATATGACAACCGAGCAAGACACATGCTATTCAACGTTCTACACCACCATACAAAATAGGAAGGCCTTTGATGCATGCAAAGCATAACATTAAAGACAGTTTCCAAAAAAAATAAAAGCAAAACCCTGCCACAAAATGTAACGTTCTTCTTACTATATTAATGGCTTGTACACTCTTTACATGTCCACAGCTGCTGTAGCTGCTGCTACTACCTTCCAGAATCTATACAAAGGACCTGACAGCCTTTATACAGATTCCAACTGTTAACAGGAATTTCTCTCCTTGTTTGTTCATACTTTCAAGATTAGAATCTGCTTTGCAGACACAAAGCCATTCCCCTTTTCTGCTTACATTTCTGAAAATGAGACAAAGTGATATTGATCCACAAAAATGAAATTTTATTCAATTCTAAATCCGATTATGGAAAATATGAGTTCTTGTTTTCTATCATATTAGTGTCCATTTTTTTGACAAGCCAATAATATAAAATTCACTTCATTATTATTTATATCGTTCTGCACGGGGGGAAAAAAAGAGCACAGTAAAATGATCTGACCCATTTATAGTGGCAGTTTATTTTGGTACATTGAAGAAAACGCACAATTAGGAAACTCTTTCAAAGCCAAAACTACATTTTGCCCATTTCTAAAAGAAGCATTTTTTTGGCAATGAAAGGCTTCACCTGTTCTTGTGATTGGCTATTTACAACGACTGTTCTTTTAGGGGTCTGACGGAGGTTACACTTACGAAGCAATTCCCCTATTAATCGCACCAGAAATAGCAAACCAGCCATATGTTCAAGGAATTTATGGCATAAAAAAACAAACAACCAGCCACAAAAATGGCCCACAAAATATGTGGAACATTTTTGTGGCTGTTTCCCATCATGCCTTAAATTGAATGTGTGGCAGGGTAGCCTGCATGGTGGGGCTTGATTGACAGCCATGCTATGGGTTGCACCTCACAGCTTTAAATGCTGACCTAGGAGCCCATGTAGGGTCATCATAACTTCACACAGTGTTTGCCTTGCCATGTGGCTCCCATGACAGACAGTCAAGCAGTCAGGCTTGTCTGTGCCTGGCTGGGTTGATGGGTATGGGGGACAGTTAAACTCCCCAGCAAGGGGAATCCCTGTGCTCTTATGGACAAGAACCTTACTAACCCCAATTGGTTTGCAAGGTTCCTGTTAAAATAATGGTGCAATTGGGATCAGTCCCCGATTCCAACAATCACTCATCCTGCCACACATATTTGACACAGTAGGACCTACGATTTTGGGGATTGGAGATCAGATCCCATTTGACCATTATTTTAATGACTGCCAGGGGCCTTTGTTTTTATTTTTAGATGTAGTGCTGCTTTTACAGCATAGCTTTGGTATTTCTTTATTTTGCATTTATTGGGTAAACCCAAATGAAAAATAAATGATGAGGCAAATGATTGCTCAAGTGCTGCCAGAGCTTGTATCTTAGCTTTCACTGGCTTTTTAGTGTGTTGATGCTTTTGTTCAATGTCCATCACTGCCTACCCAGAACTACTGCAGTTAGAGAGTGCAACAGAGGGAGAAAAAAACCAGGATCATAAGAGAGGGCAATCACAGTGCAAACATTCGTGCACAGGGACACGATCATGCAAGTTAAACATGGTGCAAATGATGGTCTCCCATGCACGCTCCCTTTTAACCTCTGCTGATTTATGTTCCATGGCTTGTAAATAACAAAATGTGACACAAGACTTAAAGTAAATCATGTAGCACCTCTGAGAATTAATTATTCATAAAGGGTCTAATTCTCCTTCCACTTACACTGATTTGACACCAGAGTAATTGTACCATTTGTTTAAATGGAGCTATTCCTGATTTACACCAGTACAAAGAAGAACTGGTGAAAGAGCTGAATACGTAAAGACAAGTACTTTTCATGAATTCATGTTAAAGTTGAGACTTAAAACCTCACGAAAGGAAGAACACGTTACTTCTGTGTCTCAGAGCTGTAATGTTGCACAGTCATCTACAAGAGATGGTAGATGACAAGGAACGGTTCATTCCATTGCAGGCGAGACCCGAGACCTCTTTTCCCAGAACTTTTGCTGTCCGTCCTGCTAGCTTCCAACTGGAGCTGCTCTAAATCCTTAGCATTTCCCCTCTGATATTTATAGTGGAGCAGATCCTTAGTTGCTGTAAACTGTTATAGCTTCACTGATTTCACGGACCATTACATGAGCTAAAATCTAGGCAGGCATATGTTTAAGGCTAGAAAAAAGCATTCTGATCAGTTAGCCTGTTTTTTTGTATAGTACAGGCCATAACATTTTACCCAGTATTTTCTCTCTCCGGACAATAAACCTCTGGGATAGCTTTGAGCACATCTCTTAAAAAGATATAATTTAATAATTTCCAGTGATAGTAAATCCGCCACATTGTTAGGCAGGTCGTTCCAGCCATTAACTACCTTCACTGTTAGAAATACATGCCAGATTTCCTGTTTAATTTGTTATATTTGAACTTCCAGCCATTGTATTACCTTATACCTTTTTCTGCTGGGTTCAGAAAATGTATCCGTCAGAAATTGTCTCCCTATGTCCATACTTATTATATATAAATAGATGAACCTGCTTAAATCTCTCACTGTCAGGTGGTTTTAGGACCTTGTAGTTCTTTGTCAATCCTTCTGAATGTTTTCAATACTCATTTTAAGTGTGAATACTAGACTTCCAATACCAACCTCAGTGATGTTATATAGGAGGTGGTATTACCTCTCAATTGTCAAGTAAAAGTCCCCTGCTTATACACTGAAGGCTTGCATTAGCCCTCTGAGCTACTGCATCATATTGGGAGCTTGTGTTCTCTTGGGGTACATCTACATATGCTATTAATATTATAAATGCTTACTGCATAGTAAAATAGTGTGCAGTAAGTCTTCCCTGTTGAGAGCAAATCTGCTCCCAAAGGGAGCAATCTGATACAGGGCTGCTCCTATCCTGTGCTTGCCCCCTGCACCAGCCAGGGGGAGCTCCAGGCTCTCCGGGGGTGGTAGCGTGGGGGCTGGCAGGGAGCAGGGGGCCAGGAGAGCTCTGCCACCTGCAGCAGCAACTGTCTCCTGACCTCGTGCACATTGGGAAGGGTCCTGATGTGCACGGGGCCTGGAGACAGCTGCTGCTGCAAAGCTCTCCCAGCCCCGTGCACATGGGACAAGTCTCATGACCAGCATGCCTTCCCCACCCAGTCAGAGCCTGGCAAGGAACTGTCCTGTTTCTGGGGCATCTACACATAAGCATCTAGCACAGCACAGCAAATTTGCTCCCAGTCAGCCCCAACACCAGGGGGCCACAAGGGATGGGAAACTCCCCCGGGCCTGGCACTGCTCATTTCCCAGGTCCCCCCAGGAGGTGGGAGCCGAGGAGTGCTGGAATGGGGTAGCTTTTTGCCTCTCCCCTGTACTGGTGCTGCTCAGCTTTCTGCTCCTCTCCTGTACCCACCCCGTCCACAGGAGCTGGGAGCTGAGCAGGGCCAGGACTGGGGGGGAGCCAGAAACAGAGAGCTCCCCCCGCCCCATCCTGGTGCTACAGGACAGAGTCTACTGCATAGTTAGTTTGCTACCTGTATTTACAGGTAGTAGCTAACTGCACACTAGGCTAATTTACTGTGCAGCAAGTGATATGTATGTGTAGACAGTGATGCTTTACTGCACAGTAGATTAGTTTTGTGTAGACACACCCTTTATGTATTAACATGCATGTTCGTTCAACTGGGCCCAGATAACTATCTGATCCAGGTCACTCTGTGTAAGTGAATTATCCCTAACATTATTTACTATTCCACCATTTTTGTGTCACCCGTAAATTTTATCAGCAAAGATTTTATATTTTTTTTTCAGATCATTGATTAAGTTTTTGAACAGCTCTGGGTCAAGGTTATCCCCGCTGAGGGACTCTACTAGAAACATATTATCACTGGGCAATCCCCCATGTACAATTACGTTTTGAGATTCATCAGCCAGTTCTTAATCCATTTGAGATATGCTGTATTGATTTTGCATAGTGCTAGCTTATAAATCAAAGTGTCTTGTGGGACTAAGTCAAAAGTCCAATCATAAAACAATATGAAATGTGTTTGATAAGACTAATTTCCCTGAAATCCTTCTACATAGGACTAATTCTGTTGTCATTCTTTAATTCTTTGTGGATGTGTCTCATATTAACCTTACCATAATTTTGCCTGGCATCATTGGCCAGGCTAAATGGACTATTATTATAACGGGGGAAGAGAGGTCATCACATGTGATCTTTTTAAGATATGCGTGGGCACAGTTACAGGTGCCATCCTGAGGGAAGAGGCGGCATTTGGCTGATGAGTATGTACCAGCAGGCTTTAATGTCACGGAGAAGAGCCTTGGAAACAGGTAGAAGCTTGAAGTCTAGTGATGACAGTCCCCTGCCAAGCAGAAAACTCATGTGTAGGTGGGACCTGCCTGACACCCCCCCTACACATCTATTGAGTTCTCTGATTCATTGGCTTCAAACCTCCTCTGCCCTTTCCCACACAACCTCATCGTCTAGCCAGGACTCCAAAGCCTATGCACAGCATAGTTTAGCGAAGCATATTTTAGCAGGCCTAGAGGACGATTTTCTTGTTCCCCTCTTAGTCCTGCAAAGTGCTTTGAGATCACCAAATGAAAAACATTATACTAGTTCAACTTATTATCTTCTTCCTCTGTGTGTTTTTGTCTCAACATTAACATTATTTAATCCAACTCTGTGCTGGTAATTTTCCTTGCATTCTGGAGCATATGAGCTCCTGATAATGAAAGGTCTTACTGTCCCTAGTCATGTTAAGTATGGTTAGACATTACTAAAAATAAAATGATTTGATTTTCCAGTAGCACGTATTCTCAATTACACTTTATCATAAATTACAAGCTCATTCAGTACCTCCAACAGCTCAGAAAAGAGGAGCCACAAGGACTAAATATGTTCCAACTATGCCAGTGGTGCACTGAAAAGAAACCCCTTGTATCAGGAAGTGTCTTTAATTATAGGGGCATTAGGATTTGAACTCTTGGGGGTGATGTAACAGAAAATGGCCCATTTTATGCCACAGCACCACCAAGCCAAACTCTATTCCAGAACTAGCCCAGTAACCTTAATTCTTCTCCATTTCCTCAGCATTTCAGTCTCCCAATTCCCCCCACATTTTGGGCTACAAAATGTTGCAAACTTTAAGTCAATTTAGTTACGCTGATACAAACCCATGCGTACACACACATGCTATTTTAAAATATGCTGTTTTAATTTGGGTGTGCAAAACCAATAAGAGCCAATATTAAGTTTAAATCCATTTAAGTTCTCACACAATTTGCTCCTGTGGCAGAACTGGAGCCACTCTGTGTTAACACCAGCTTTTATTGGTGGGGTTGGGTGGCTAGTTATCGGTGGGGCTGGGTATATTTCACCATCTTTTCCTTGTAAAGACACAGAGTCAGTTCCTCAGCTGATATATATCTACAGATCTCCATTAACTTCACTAATGCAACATCACTTTCTACCAGCTGAGGATCTGGACGCTTTTGCCTATGCACTGCTGCTTTTATTACATTTTTGTGAACACTTTTTCAAATATTTTATTATCTAGGTTCACTGAAAAGAACGGAGGTGAATCAGGATAGTTCAGATCTGAAGACCTATCTGAATACAGCTCCTTGAACCTTTTGTATTTCTTATCATCAACGTGGATAATAATACTGTGACAACAACAATATATCCACAGAGCAAAACTGGCATGGAAGAAGCATGCCAGCTCCTCCCACACTACTCCACCCCTGTGCTTCTATTACTTCTACTCTTAGTTCAGCTTCTGGGCCCTTTCTGCTCTTGGGTTGTCTTACCAGGATTGCGATGTGGGCATATGATTGGCAGAGATCAACAACTTATTGCACAAGAACTTCATACTTTGTGGCCTAGAGTGAAAGCAGCTGTACCCCAACATCTTTTCACTGTTTGTTTGCCATATTTTAGGGATTTTTGCATCTCCAGGCAGAACATTTCATTTTATATACATCTGCACCAGAGGGTGCATCTACACGAGATGTGTTAGCCTAATTTAATATGCATTTCAGGCATGCATCTACACATGTGCGCCCCCAATGCGCATTAAAAATGCTAAAATGAGGCTAATCAGGCACTTACACACATACAGGGAGCCTGCTTGAATGTGCTAAAAATCCATCACATTACAACAGACTTGATTAATCGAGTCTGCTGGAACACGTAAATTGATGTGCGCTGGCAGCCTCATGCATCGTGTGTATCAGCAGCGTAGCACACCTCCGCATTGAGGAAATGGCGGCAGCGTGCTTTGAACTAAAACACGCTCAATGTGCTTTAGTTCAAAGAGTGCACCACCATCATTTTCACAGCGCAGGGATGTGCTGCACTGCTGATGCATGTGATGCACGGGCACTTTTAATTAGCATGGCTTACTAATTAAAAGTTCCTGGCACTGCATTGGGAGCACATGTAAAAATGGCCATCATGCCTAAATTGTATCATGCTCATGCAAATGCAGGTATCAAATTTAGGCCCGATTAGTTAAAGCATATTAACGCACATGTAGACACAACCCAGCACTAACGTCAGTGCCAGGTCTGCCCAGCCACTAGGGGCACATGGCAGGCCTGCAGGGACTTGGCATGAACTTTAATGCCAAGTGTCTGCACATGAAGACACCTGCCAAAAATTGCTTAATACACATTAAATTTAGTTGCACTTAAATGCACGTGTAGACACACCCAGAGATCTTAAAAATAGTGCTAAATTATGCCCTATGTTCTCCCCCAAAGTTATAGTTTGCACCATATTCTAACCTTGCCATTGGATTTACATAATCAATATTAACTTTGGCTAGTACAGAAGGCAGTTCACATCATTTGCTAGTCAAGCATGATAGAATAGTGAAGTAAAGAAAACACAGATCTACATTGTTAAACATACTTGCTATGCGAAACATGCACAAACAGGTGCTCATGCAAGAAAATGTGAAAGGAAGAAGACAGGCATACAAACAAAATACAACAAGAAGCGTTAAGTCACTTGGTTACGATGCTAATCCTGGCATTCCATGGTGAGATTGAAATGTATCAAAGGAAAAAAAAATGTTGCATTTGCTCATTTGTTTTCCATGTGTCTAATGCCTTTAATCTTCATTTTTATTAGAAGTGAAAAAGTCCTTGAGAACTTTCCCACCCTCTCTAATTTTAATACAATTTGAAAGCAGGGAGCAAACCCATAGCAGAATCATTTCCCCTGATGTGCTTCATAATTGAGAGGTCACTGTTAGCCAGATGTTCCCTCAGTCAAAAAGCAGGGTTTTAAACACAGCAGGATAAGTTATGCAGCGGGATTAGCTTATCAGGACATCCACCAGAGAGTAAAAGCTGTAGCTATGCTACTGCAGTCAAGACAACAGAGGGATTTTTTTTTTGACACAGCATTTGCATTCGTGTCCTTTTGCAGTCTCAATGAAAACAAAACCAAATGAAATATTGCCCTTTGACATGCTTGATGGTCACACAAGGGGCTTCGATGGTTGCTTTATTTCCTCTTACCCTCATCCCTTCAAATCGTGACAATGCTCTTAATGGTCTCAGAGCCCGGAGGGTCCTAAGGGATTTAATGGGACCCATTTCGGAGTATCCAAGTGTATTAGCTATGAGGCTTATTAAAGAGACCTGAATGGAGACACAAAGCAAAAGTCCAAACTATTAGCACATTCCTGCCATTTGGCTTCTCTTCTGCCTCTCCTACCTGCAAAGAAAAAGCCTGTTAATGGAAAGATGAAGAAAAGCTGTAGTCAGAACCTGTAGTATTAGAATAATGAAGGAAAAAAACAGTGTTTTAGCATTCGCATATATCCACAGTTCTTTCCAGAGAGCAGAGCCTTTGTTTCCAGCTTAATGCCAACTCATTGAAAAGGTACCTAAATGGTTTCTAAGGGTATCTTTTTTCCTCCAGCCAAGAACACAGCGCTCCTAGGAATAGCAGCGGGTGTTAAGCAGGCAGGAAGGAGAAAAAAAAAAAGATCATGGCTGCTTAATGGCATCAACGTTTAGTTTATTTTACAACTTATGGAAGTGTGGGCGCATTTCCCACGATGGAAAATATGATGTTATATATGTACTGTATTTATGGCTTTCCAGGTGGATCGTTCTGCAAGATCCTATCATCTACCAAAAGGGTAAAAAATCTTAACGTTGCCATGATAAACATTTTAAATGGATAAAACCATTACCAATTTAAAATTTCCTTCTGAATTGCCATTGGCTCTGAGGATATTAGGCTCTTTAAAGGAACTGTGTATATGATTTTTGTTCAATTCATTGTTTGTTTTTTGCTGTGGTCCAGATCTCTGGGCAGCTCCTAAAAGAGAAGACTCAATATTATTTCCCTGTAAAAAGAAAAGTGATCAGGTATTTGGCATTAAAACTGAACACTTCATAGACACTAAAAGATACCCTTACCCTTATGCTTTCAAATCTGGATAAGGCTCGGAGAGGCCGCAAAGCCCTCAGTGTTCTGAGAGATTTCATAGCGCCCAGCTCGTCATAATCAAGAACTGATGCTATCAGGCAAACAACTGAAATCTGTGCAGATTGAATGGAATTTGAGATTACTGGTCAGAGGAAAAATACATGGAGTAAATGGTTATACATGCCACAGTCAGTAGTCACAGCTTCAATTCTTACTGACCACTGTGTGAAAAGGAAATTGTTCCCTGACACTGTGAGTGTCTCTCTGACTTTGATGGATTAATTTCCATCCCATCTTTTGTAATCTTTTCTCTACTGCATTCCTGTGCGTACTGTTTCTCCCAACAAATCCCTTGCTCCCACCTGTCCGGAGGTATTTGTATGCTCCTCCCCCTCATTATCATAGGATTTGAGAGCTTCCCAGTCTTGAATGGATTCATCTATCTTTGCAACAAACCTGTGATGTAGGGAAGTGCTGTCCAGAGGATTGAGGCTCGCAGAGATTAAGGCCCAGTCTCACAAAGGTATTTAGGCTCTAAGCAGGGCAGAAATTTCACCCCAGGTCTCTCAGACCCCAAACTATTGTCCTAATCATTGGATAGTCCATTCTTCTCAAAGTATATTCATTTAACTATGCAAACTGGAGTAGGCAGTACTGATGTCTAAACATCTGTGTGCAACATGCTCAATATTTTTAATGATTTATACATTTTTGGCCCTTTCATGACATTTTAGTGACAACCAGCATTATGGCAGCAGCTCCTGGAGTCATTATGCCCAGGACAAACACAACAGACTGGATCCTTCGTTGGTATATTTGGGGTAGCTCTCTTAGAAGAAACTCTGGAATAGACCATGGAGCACTGACTACTGATGCACTCTTTCACATGGTGCAACATGCTAACTCACCTCACTGGCCCAGGGACTGATCCAGGGACTGATGGGTAGTGATGAGTACATTATAAAATGTTAATAGACTGGACAGCTAGCCTGGGTTTAAGGTCTGACACCCAGGGAATTTTAGACAAGTGAGATTTCTAATTTACCACTGGGGCACCCCATTTGTCCTCCCCCTGAAATATCCCTGAGACTTTAAACTATGACAGTATTGTGCAGAGAAAAGCTATTTTATGATAGACGATTTTTATTGGTTTCACATGCATAAAGAGATATTTCAGTGATATATTTCTGCTGCTACTTGCAATTAAATATGGCAACCAGGCTATTACAGGTGGAAGGTAAATGAAAAATAGCATTGCTAAAACATTTTCAAACCTCTCTAACATTTCTGAAATGGATTAGTGGTAACATGACACCAAGCTTTTACCGATGCATCTTTGAAATGCTGTGTATATAGCCTGGTAGCCTTGTTACCATTTGTTACTCTTGTGGTCAAGAAAATCTCAGACTACACCATGTTACCAAGCATTCTTTCTTTTCTTACACCTATATATATGCACACAGACAGGTACATGTGCACACACACATCTATCTAGCTATCTATCTAGTTCTGTATACACTACTAGTTTTACAGCATCTCTTATTCTTGTAAATAAAATCTGTGTATTTAGGCTGCATTACTGTGCAAGCAAAATGCACAATCTTTGTTTGTCCCTCCTAGTGACCGTAAGGAGAAAACTGCCTAAATAAGGAGAAAGGGCTGTAGGGTTTGGCCCATAGCACTGGCTGTACATGCACTGTACATATAGGTCAGGTACAGACACTGCACTTATACGGAGATGAGTGATCAGAAACCAGTCTATACCTGTAACAGAACAGAAGTTCAGTACACATAGATTGGTTTTAAAATGGCAGAACCCAGTCTAAGATTTGCTCCCCCCAAAAAGTGTGCCCTGTTTACTATGGATCTAAACTATGCCACTTACAGAAAACCATGTAACTTAGATCAATTGTGCTTTGTGCTTTTTCAATGTCTGTACCTAGCCATACACTGCAGCTATTTAATTGCTCTCCCTTTGAATTGTAACATGACATGATGGACATATTCCTTATATAAAAGGTTCCATTATGATATATATTCCTTTTACCTATGGAGAGTTTAATGCTGATAATGACACTCGCCCTGCAGATTCCTTTTCTCTGTCAGCCAAGGCCCTCTGGGAAGAAGGGGTGGCTGCAGGTGGGTGCCAAAATACCAAAACACATTCACAGGTCAGCCCTTTGCATTTTTTAAGTCAAATGATTCAAATGCCATATAACGAAGGCCCTTCTTCCTATTATCTTTTACCCTGCATGATTTAAAGACAGCACTTCTGACAGGGCTTCCGGCTTTCCAGACATGTGCTTTACACACTTCTTCCCCCGGTCCCTGATTTGTGTGCCGCAGCTCAACCTCCACTCAGAGCAGAAGGTGCCTTGTTCAAATCCTGTAAGACTGGTCTTCAATTCAGAGCGGGTTACCATTTTCTCTTGAGTCCCATAAATGTCACCCTGAAATACATCACAGGTGCTGCTGTCCTCCTGACACAGATTTACACAGTATTAGATATCTATTCAGAGGATTAAGCTGTGAAGCCATGTGATATTTGGCAATGATTTACAAGGCTGGAGTCAGTCCTTAGTTCGAGACAACTTGTCTAAATACTCTACTGTTGATTTCAAAGGTATTTGATTTCTTCCTGTCAAACTTTATTTATAGGAAAATCACTACAACAGAGACTTTGCTGTTTGGACTTGATTAAATGTGACCCGGAAAACTATTTAAAAAAAAAAAAATCAAGCAGCTTTCAAAATCAGTACTGACTGCCCCACATAGCCGTGGCAAAAGGGCAAGTCAGCATTTTCTTAATGTTATGTTTTTTGTCGCAAGCTTGTGAAGTCCAAAGCCTCGATAGCACGTTGCTTTATGTTCTGTGTTATGACAGACTCCTTGCCATATCCTGATTGAATCCAGAAACCTCCTTTAGAAAGAACGTAAGTCCCAATTTTAACAATATTGTACGTCTTTCTTAGTCCTGTGATATTTCCCCTATATGCTTTTCTAGGGAAAAATACAGTTGGAAACCACGCAATGCTGTAACAATAGGAAACTTGTTTGAATCCTGTGGAGCTATTACAGCCCTGTGACTGTTTTATATAAAATACATAAACTGCCCAGGTCTTCTCTGCCCAGATGAGTGCTTTACCCACTAGGCTAGAGAGTCAGGCACTCTCTTTCCGGAAGTGAATGCTAAATTCTACCTTTTCTTCCAGCAGGAGGGGTAGAGGGTATCCCATCCCAGAACAGCTTAATGAATGATCATTACAACCGTCTTCAAGGAAGACAGAGAGTTTCTCATAGTCTGGGTAAGAGTCTAACCACAACTCCTGGCTACCTTTCAAAAGAAAGCTGTGACTGCCATTGTATCCTGATCCTGATCCTTTCAATGGGCATCAGGCTTTCTCAGCGAATGTCCACTAGAACAAGCTGCTCACGGGATTCAGGCAAATGAATGACTGGGTCCCAGTGGGGTCTAGGCCTGAGGTAGGTGCTCAGTTCTGTGAGGGCCAAAGAGCTTATGGGAATGTGAAGAGGCAGAATTGTAGGCACTCAGGGGACTTTGAATGACAAAACTAAGGCACGTATGGAGCATAAGTACCTACAGAGTCAGGTGACAGCCAAGCAGGGGTTTTCAGGATCATAATTTGGGACTTTGGCTTCTGAATCCTGCCTAAGTCCCAATGTAGTGTTTAGTTTTGTTTGGAAAAGACAATGATCTTATTTTTCCAGGGCTTCAGTTTCTCAGCTGCAGTGTTGCGAGGGTACATACAGAACACATGCCAAGGCATTCAGATATTATAGGAGATTTTAAAGGTATCCAAGGTAGCTAGTCTGTAGCATCTGACAGTGCAGGCTTGCCTTCTGCTATGCAGACTGTGGAGTTTTGTCTAGTCTTTTTTCTTTCTTTAATTATTTTAATCTGCAAAGCATTTTTGCTTCTGGGATATCCAACAGGTATTTTTCCACAACCGAACTGATCTTGAGCTGAGGACATTTACCCAGATATTCAGTCTAAAGTTTCTTTTACTTAATTTAATCCAGTTGCTCTTTGTTATGTTATGTCCTGCAGCACACCCCTCCTCTCCCTCATTGGTGGTCACACCATTTATCACCTGTTTTCACATTCCCATTTACCTGTTGCTTCAACCTCATCCCACACCTCCCTTCCTACTCAGATTTTACTTAGGCAACATATGCCTCTTAATGTAGGCTGTTTAGGTGCTTTCCCTAAGTAGATATGATGTAAAAATTGAAGATGGATGTCAGCATTTTTTATGAAGCAGTTTAGTTCTTTTTCCAGGATGTCTTCATTTTTCTAGGCTCCATTTTCATTGCTCTTCCCTGAATCCCATTCAGTTAATACAGATACAGGCAGATAGAGGGACATGGAAGGGAAGAAATCCTACTTAGGATGCTGCCACACTCTTACATGATGCTAGAAGCATGCTGCATATTCCAGGTGTAAAACAATGGTGAATTATAAAAATGGATGCGTGGGATGATGAAGCAGCTGAACAAGAAAAGCGGCATCAGGTTAATGCTTCTGCTCCCTCAAATGCACATTATCTTCACTGGAATTTCCTGTTCCTTCTGGCAACCAGTGCCCCCTCTTTTTTCCTCTCCCCTTCCCTACCCTTTCTAGTCTCATTGGTGCCTTCTATTTAGTAGCTCTGCTTCCTGCAGACCCTTTGCAGATCTGATGAAGTAAGTCCTCTGCTTACAAAACATCTCTGATTTAGTTAGTCTATAAGGCTAGGGACAGAAGTTATACTTAAACCAGTTTAAGTGATCAGAAACAGGTTTAAACCTGTAACAGAACAGAAGTTCAGTGCACTTCGACCGCTTTCAAAATTGCTGAAACTGGTTTAAGATAAACCTGGAGGGATGTAATATCAGACTTAACTGATTTATGTCAAACCAGTTTCTGGAACTTTTGTCCCTGATCCCTTCCTGGTTCAAGTTTGCTCACAGGCCCCCAGTATCCCAAGGTGCTTTGCAGCCCTGGGCTGTGCTGTCTGCTCCAGCAGAGCAGGATCTGCCCCACCCCTCTGCTTCCTAGCTGGAGCACTATCACTCCTCTGGCTGGCTGGGGTGGGGGGAAGCCATCCCTCCAACCTGGCTCTGGTCCCCTAGCCATGTGCAGCCTGGTGTGGGGACGGGGAGGGAAGGGAAGGGAAGGATTTGGCTCTATCCCCCAGCCATGCCCTTTGTGTAGCCTCCTGGTCAGCTGGAGGCAGGGAAGCCTGTACTGGGGCTTGGCTCCACCCCACAGAGCTGGAAGCAAGAAGAGGGATTGGAGTCCCCCAGCCACACCTCCTCCTCAGCCTCCAGCCTGGCTTTGGTGGGGTGGAGGGGAAGGGAAACCTGCACTGGGACTTGGCTCTGCCCCTGGGAGCCAGGAACCAGAAGCATCACTGGAGCCCTCCTGCCACAACCCCTCCTGGACCACCTGACGGGGGGTGGTGGGGGAGAGAAGCCTGCACCAGGGCTTGGCGCCCCCACTTCAGCCAACCTGGAGGCTGAGGAGGGTGTGTGGACGGGGGAGTCTAGCCCCACTCCTGGCTCCTGGCTCTCAACTCTGGGAGGGCAGAGTAAAGCCCCCAGTTCAGGCTTCCTCTTCCCACCCCTGTGCCGGGCTACTCCCGACCCGGGGTCTGCTGCCGCACCATGGGGGTAGGTTTTTCTCCCACAGCACTTCCTTAGCCAGCCTGGAGGCTGAGGAGTAGGTGTGGCTGGGGGGGGCAGAAATCACCCAGTTCCTGGCTGTCTGCAATGGCCTGCAATCTGGGAGGTGTGTTCTAGGGCCCCCAACTACTGGTATGGGCCACTGCAGGGGCCTGGCTGCCTTTCCTGTTTGAAAAGTGAACATCAGTTCACTTGCTTATTGGTTCAATCTACACAGTTTAGAGAAACCTGAAAAGATTAAATCGATTCAGCCTCAGACTCTTTGGTTGTCTGTACTTAGCCTAAAAGTAGGTGCTTATCCTGCCTTCTGCCTAACTTCAGACTAACACGGCTAACTACCTCTGTCTACTAATGAAATCCCGGTGCTACAGAAGTCAACGAAAAGACCTGCCATTGACTTCAGTGGGGCCAGGTCTTCACACAGGGAGATTCTAGGTATGTTGCTCTGCATGAGTAAGGCTGTGGACTGAGTTTCTATGCAAAGGAGACTTTTCCTTTCTTTATCTGGTTCAGGCCTCAGTTCATCTCAGTACAGACAAACCAAAGGTCAGAGCAAGCACTGTTAAAGTTTTCCAAACATTTGTTCCATGGACACTGCTCCTGAAATGGGCAGCATGAAGTATCCGGCTCAAAGTCACTGGTAAGTTTTCCAACAACGCTCCAGGGCTTCAGACAAAAATATGCCCAAAGTCGCCTGCTCCACCTTGACTTCTTTCATGTTGTTTAGAAAGGCCGTTGTTGTTGAGCTCCCTCTAATCCTAGCATTTAGGGAAGTTTGTTGCACCTGCTTCTTGCGTTCATTGACCATGGACAGTTTTATCTCTATAGATTTCCCCCGCTGAGCAGGATGACATAACTCAAAGTGAGAGGAAGTCGGTTTCAGATGTCAACCCTATCAGGGCTCAAAATCCCCTAGAGTCAGGTAAATACATAGATGCTCTAACCCCATCACTGTGCCATCAGCAGCTGTTTAACAAAACCTTCATTTTCTTTTCTTCCAATCCAAACAAAATACTCTATACTTTTAAAATCTTGTTTCTCAATTAACCACTTAAAGTGCCAGCTCTTGAAATCCCCAGTGATTATCATGCTCATGTAATGTGTTTTTAAAGGAAAAGATATGTCATTTCTTGGGGTCTGCTGAATGAACAGCATGTATCCAGAACATCTGCAGAGGAGATCATGTTCAGGGGCGATCAGCATGGGTTCATCAAAGGCAGGGCCTGCCAGACCAACCTGATTGCCTTTTATGACCAAGTAACTAAATCCCTGGATGATGGTGTCGCTGTGGACGTAGTCTTTCTAGACTTTAAGAAGGCCTTTGACACTGTCTCTCACCCCATCCTCATCAATAAATTAAGCGACTGAGACATTGATGCCTGAACAATTGGATGGGTAAAAAATTGGCTGATGGGGCACGCCCAGAGAGTAGTGGTGGACGAATCCTACTCAACCTGGTGAGATGTGAGCAGTGGGGTCCCCCAGGGCTTGGTCCTTGGGCCTGCACTGTTTAACATCTTCATCAGCGACTTGGACGAGGAGGTGGAAAGCACATTGTCCAAGTTTGCTGATGACACCGAGATGTGGGGCAAGGTGGACACACTTGAAGGGAGAGAGAGGCTGCAACTAGATTTAGACAGACTACAAAATTGGGCAGACAAGAATAGGATGGGGTTCAACATAGACAAATGCAGGGTGCTGCACCTTGGGAGAAGGAATCCACAGCACACATACAGGCTGGGGAGTTCCCTTCTTGAAAGCACAGAGACGGAAAGGGATCTCGGAGTCATTATTGACTCCAAGATGAACATGAGCCGCCAATGCCAGACCGCAGCCAGCAGGGCCAGCCATACCTTGTCATGCATCCAAAGGTGCATCTCAAGCCGGTCCAGAGAGGTGATACTCCCCCTCTATGCGACTTTGGTCAGACCACAGTTGGAGTACTGTGTCCAGTTCTGGGCGCTGCACTTCAAAGAGGATGTAGCCAGCCTGGAGAGGGTTCAGAGGAGGGCCACCCGCTTGGTGAGAGGGGAGCAGGACAGGCCCTATGAGGAGAGACGGAGGGACCTGAACCTGTTCAGCCTCAGCAAGAGGAGGCTGAGGGGGGACCTGGTGGCTGCCTACAGACTCATCAGGGGGGATCAACAGCAAATAGGTAAAGCCCTTTTCTCCCCAGCACCACCTGGGGTGACGAGGAACAATGATAATAAGCTGATGGAGAATAGGTTTAGGTTGGAGATCAGAAGGCAATATTTTACAGTTTGGGTGGCCAAAATCTGGAACCAACTTCCTAGGGAAGTGGTCCTTGCCCCCACCTTGGGCAAATTCAAGAGGAGGTTGGATGCTCACCTGTCTGGGGTCTTGTGAACCCAGCATTCATTCTTGCCTGTGGCAGGGGGTCAGGCTAAATGATCTGTTCAGGTCCCTCCTGACCCTAGCTACTCTGAAACTCTCTCTCTGTAAAATATCTGCACATCTTTCCAGGACAACGGCAAGAAGGATCAATGAATTAAACAGAGCTTGAAGATTGGTACCAGGCTCTGAAAAATAAGTAGCTTGACTAACGAATATTTAAAGTTAGCACCAAGCTGCATCTGGTGAGGTGAATGTCTGAGTTAAATCAGTGTGAGAGTCCAGTAATAATGGATATTTGACTGGAAAATATTTATTGTCTTGGAGTCAATTAATTAAACTTTCTTTCATTGCTTGCCACAGCTTTCCAATTCAGTATTTAAAAGGCTATTGTAGTGTTCATTAGATGACAAATACAGCTTCTTATTTGCATCCCACTGAACAATAACAGGGTCCCCACGGTGGTAGGTGCTGTATATGCATTTTGTCCAACACAAACCCTGCATCATCATCACAATTAACATTAGAGTAACATTAGGTAAGCTGAATTTATTTCCTTAATTATTTAGCCAGTAATTTTAAGGAGTGCACTTCGTGGACCCATGCTGCATATGTTTATGTTACACTCTTTAGGAAAAAAAAAAGACCCTGCAAAGCAAGGAAGTTGTAAAGTGAAGCCCTCAAGTTTGTAAACGCTTGAATTAAGGCTTCCTATGTCAACTTAGTGGGCCCACTTTCTGTGTATATCTGCTAATACAGTCTTCAATTACATAATCTCATACTATTTTAAACAAGGACCCATGACAATTTATATCAGCTGAGGGATTGCCTTCTAATCCTTAGTGCTCACAGCCACATACACAGACACTTTAGATTTTTTAACAACACATTAGTAACGTGTACACATAGGTCTTGGTCATGGCATCTTGCTGCACTCCAGTAATCAGATGGGCAGCTTTTACAGGAGTGATAAGCAGTTATTAATTTGACATCAACTGAAGTCAAGGGTGTTTAATGAACAGGTGGATCCAGCCTTCAGAGCTTCTCTGTCTAGCCCGCTGGGCTACTGGCAGACTACTGGATGTTGGGGGTGTGACCCACCACTTTGGTCCTGTTGGCTTGCTGCTGTGGCTGCTCCCAAACCCTTGTTGCATCCCTGGGCCTACTGATGCCCCCAGACTCCTGTGGCTGCCAGACCCCTTCCACCATTGCTGGACCCCCTCCTTGGACTCCTCGCCACCTCTGCGCCTACCACAGGTTCCCTCTGAATCCCTTGCTGCCTTCAGACCTGCTGTTGCCACAGTGGCCATGGAAGCTGCCCCCATCTCCCAGGCTGGATCTGGCCTGTGGTCCAGATCCAGTTTGCAGCCCCATGTGAGTTTGACACCCCTGATTTAAGCTAAAGAGCAAAGTTGGTGCCAGAATAAATGGATATAAATTCAAATTCTAACTGGAGATTACATAAAGGCTCCTAATCATAAGAGAAGTGAAGTTCTGGAACAGGCTTCCAATAGGAGTAGTGGGAGCAGAAAAATCTATCTCTTTTTAAGATGAAGCTTGATACCTTTACGTAAGAGTTTCTAGGACCTGATAGCCACAATAGTGGGGAGAGGGAGCGGGCTGGATTCAGAGACCCAAGAAGTACCTCCAGCCCCTACAGGCAGATTTGAATGGAGGGTCATTTACTTTTGTTTAGAACTGCCTTTCAGGGATCAAAAAATGTATCACTTCATAGTTATGGATGAAGGCTCATTAGATGTGATGTTTAAGAACAAGTCTTTCAACAAATTCAAGTAAATCATAACAGACCAATGCACTGAAAGGGAGAGCCCAAGCAATGGGTTTTGGTCTTTCTGTTTGCCTAGGTGAACTTCAACCGATGGGCCAGACATGGGTTGGTACCAAGCATGGGCTATGCCTAACTCCAGATGCTTGAGATAACTCTCTTTGTGCCTCTTTTACCTTGTGGTGAGAATTAAACTAAGACAATGTAACCTGAAATGAAACAGGCATAAGTTGCCACAGTTTAGTTTTCCTTTGCTCGAGAAATGGGGACAGTCATCGCGCAGCCTCTGAGCCATGGTAAAACCCTGCCCTCTTAATTGTGGGCACATGGGGTAATTGCAAAGTTGGGAGAAACAGGGGCTCTGTTAGGTTCACTTGGGGTTGGTCTCCCTTTTTATGTGACATTAGTTAAATTACCTAGCTCCTGCCTGTGCTTCAATTTTCTCAGCTATGATGCTGAGACGATTAATTATCTCACAGGCACATAATGCAACTTAATTCATTAAAGATTGTAAGGTACTTTCAGATTGTCAAATGGCAAGGACTGTACAAGTGTCAAATACTAGCGTAATATTCTTTTCAAAATTGGAAAGAGCCGGCTTCTCATTGAGATGCCCTGAGTGGGCTAAAAAATTCAAGGGTTGAATTTTTTAAACCCCACCTTCCTTTACATAACTACTGTTTGTACCCAGAAATAACTGCAGGCACAATGCTGTTCCTTCAGTTTGCCTAAGTTTAATTAGTCTCACTTGTATATCTCATATACCTTACCCAGGCAGTCAGATGTCTAAATGACAAAGTGTACCCACAAATAATTGCAGGTGCAAAAGTGCACCTGGTATTAATTGTTCATAGAGAAAAGGATGGCTGGATTGAATTCAAGCACCTAAAGTCATCATTTCTGAGTTGTTCTTGAAACTTCAGTTTATGTGGGAAAAGCACTTTTTTGCTGTTGCAAATCAAAAATGGCTAAATGTATTTTACCTGCAAGATCTCTATACATTTAGCCTGTAGGCTGAATCCCAGGAGAGAAAAGCTTTAGGGCAGACTTTCAAAGGCACAAATAGGAGGCTAAGGATAAAGCCTCATGAATAGTTTCTTGTGGTATAGAAAGGGCAAGGTTTTATTGCTTTTGATCTGATCTGTGCTAACTACCCATGTGTCTGCTCTTATCTTGTGGTAGTGAAAGTTAAAATGCAGGAGCTTAGCCTTGCATAAAAGAAGGGTAAGTAACAAAGGTTTACCTTCCACATACCATGGGGTAAGAGTGTTCATGCCAATAGTTACCATATTTACTAGAATCCAAGACAAAGGTTTTTTCCCCATTCAGCATGCAGGGGAGGGGGAGCCCCTTATCTTAGCTATGAGTACAAGCTGGGGGAGGGCTGGGGAGGGCAGTGCTTGTGTCTCCAGCCCTGAGCCTGGGCTCATAACAGTGGTGGCACCTCTGGCCCCAGCTCCAGGGCCAGGGCTGAAGCTGCCAAACCTGCAGCACCTGCTGCATGTCCTGGCTGAGGCCAGAGCCAGCATGTGCTCTGTGCATCTTGCCCCTGTGTAAAGTGGTACCCACCCAGGAGCTGGAGCTACAAGGGTAAGGTAAGTGGCAGTAGGGAGGACTGTGCGGGGCAAGTAGCAGGGGGACCACACAGGGGGCAGGTGGGGGGGGGTGCAGGCAGTGGGGGAGGGTAAGTAATGGATGGGATAGGTGCCCAAGGGTTCAGGCACTGTGGGGAGTGGGAAATATCAGGGGGTACAGGCATGGACGGGGTAGGTGGAGCAGGGGGAGGGTAAGTAATGGATGGGATAGGTGCCCAAGGGTTCAGGCACTGTGGGGAGTGGGAAATATCAGGGGGTACAGGCATGGACGGGGTAGGTGGAGCAGGGGATATAGACACCATGGGAGCAGGCACGGGACACATATGCACTGTGAAGGGTAGGCAGCCGGGAAGCGAGAGGTGGGAACAGGAGGCAAAGCGCAAGGGTCAAGCTACTTGACTCTCCTGATGCCTATCCCACCACCACTTGCCCCACCTCCTCCCCACCCCCACTGCTTATCCCACTTCCCAGTGGGGAGAACAAATGTAATTAGATGCTAGACATGGAACAAGAATTAGATTCTAGACATGGAAAATTATAACAAATTAATCATTTTTCCATGTCTAGATTCTAGTTCCTGGGGTGTTGTCTTAAATTCAGAGTAGTCTTGGATTAGGGTAAATGTAGTACTTGAGAAATGTGGAAAAGCTCCCCCCATATTATACGTCAGTATGTTGTTCATATGTCTATACTCTAATCATCATTTGTTCATGAGTCCTGGTCCTGCTCCCATTGCTTTAAGCATGAGAAAGATTATACCCCAAAAGAAGTGTTTAAGAAAATCATCAGTGAGGTAAAACTAGGGAGTACAATGGGGAAAATTTGTGGAATCTTAACTGCAACAGCCATAATATCCTTATGTTGAAAACTTAAAGCTCTTTAGCCTAGTTAGTATTTCTTCCAGTGTCCAGCCTTCTGGAGCATCAGTGCAGCATCCCAGATTTAAAGAAAAGCTATCAATCTATTCTGATTTTTCCAGTGCCATTCTTACCACTTAGAAATTTCGGGCTAGATCCTATTCTACCTATTAGGCGCCCAAGCGAAATCATATCCCACCATGCTCACATCCCTGAAAAATGTAGATGGATTCTCCCTCTATTTCCTATTTTTGTAAGTTAGTTTGAAGGCTAGGAAGATGGTATGCTACAAAAGTAGATGTGTTAATGTTCTGCCAATGTGTTAATGTTTAGCAGGGTAGAAAAGGATCATACTTAGGAATGTAAGTCCACTTAGACTGGTGGGATAGGATTTGGCTCAGGCACCTAATAGGTAGAACAGGATCTAGCCTGAAATTTCTAAGTGGTAAGAACGGCTTGATTATACCTGCTAATCAGGTAATTATGGGCATAAAAGAGATCCCAGTGTAAAAAAACCCCACGCAGTGAACATGTGCATGGGCAGCGCGTTCAGTTTGCGGCACTGCAGATGGGTTTGTGGCACCGCGGACTGCCCGCGTGCTCTCATCTGGACGCGCCTTCTGTGTCTCAGTAAAAAAACTTTCAGCTGTTTATTGGAATTATTATGTCTTTTGTGTTTGCACAGCACCAAGCACAAGAGGGTCTCTCCTGTGATGGAGGAAGTAAAGCACAACACCAGCAACAACAATACTCACTTTCCTACTGCCCAGAAGTCCCATCTCAAGAACTGGAACCAAAGCATTTTGAATAAAAGGATTCAATGAGGCATTCCTATGGGGTTTTTTAAAATCTGAGGTTTCCCCTCCCTTCACCCCTCAGTAATACTCAAGCTAAGGCCATGAACTTTCTCATCACTCCATGTTCTCAGTTACTTCATTATTTAACATGCCCATGCCTTTCAAGGCAACATTTGCTGATCAGAGAGCAGCCCTGTTGTAAACAGCATGTGCCACTCTTGTTGGATGAAGTGCTTTTAAATAAATCAGTTCTGCACTCTAACTGTTTCCTGCTGTTTGCCAGAAGATGCTTTCTGTGTCTAGCTGTTCTCTTAATCTTTGTCACCTCCTTTACACCTGCTCAGGCTTTTCTAACAGCGACAGCGAATTCCCAAGGCAGATGGCCTGAGAATCAAACAATAAAGCTCAACTCATTTGTGAGGGCAGGCCTAGTGATCATTCCCTGGGAGCTCACACAGTATCACAGCAGGGAAGGCACAGCCACCTTATTGATATTCAGTTCTCCCTCATAACCAATTTTCAAAGTTTAGGTCAGCCCCTCCTAAGCCACCTTTTCACTTTGAAACACATCTTCTCACAGCACGTAATGGAGTGATATGTTATATAAAACCAGCTCTGGCTGGGGGGGAGAGTGAACATCCGGAAATGTTCAGAACCACGGGGTTGGACCTTTTTGGTTTTTCTGTTGGAATAAAAAGTTAAAAGAAAGTCCTCACTTTAAAATAAGGTTGAGTATTCAGCTCCGCTCTGCACAGCGACAGCCTTGTCATGTAATCATAGGGCTAGAAGGACCCTCAAAGGTCATGTCATCCACTAAAGCTTACCCTGCTCACCCACTCCCATGCTCTTCCACCCGACTGAGTCTCTGTTGACTGGCCAAGCTATTAGCCATGCTTGTGCTCAAAGCCAGGGTGTTCTTGATAGGTAGGAAGAGTAACTTCAGGATAATTTGCCAAGGTGACACCTTATCTTCATTAAATCCTTTGTCAAACCTACTTCTACTATGATACCTGCAAATCACTACTATTTGGCACTGTGCTGGCAAGTGGGGAGCTGTGCCTTCTCCTTTACTGTTCTCATCTCTTTGTTTTTCCTCCCTCTCAACTTCCCGACCACAATTTATGTGTTTGCTTAGTCCACCTGCTAAGCCTCAGCTAATTCCTAGGCCGTGTCCTCTTTCAGGAAAGAGCAGTGTTCTGACTTCACGGTAGCAACCACGTGGTATCTAACAAGAGGTGAAAAACTATGCATTGTATTCATAAGCTTGTGTAAGTCTATCCCAACTGTGCAGTCGGTCCAATAAAAGGAATCACCCACACAAATCCTTGCCTTTCGCCTGGTTCCTGGACCGATCACAGCTACATCCCTCTAATACTAGAGAAGACAAGGTCATTTGTAGCGTTCACCCAGTTTAACAGGTTGAGCCAAACATTGGAGGGCAAATCTTGCATTTTACTTTGGCTTGCTAACATATGTTAAAACGACGGCTGCCTTGTCAGTGCTAGCTTTTTACCTTATTTATTACAACACGTTAGCTAACACATGGTAAGAACGTGCCTTTTCTCCTATTAAAGACAAGGCTCCAGACTGTATGCTCTCCGGGGCAGGTTTTTATTAGTCAGCTTGGACCGGTCTGAGAAGAGTTACAGCAGAACTGGAATGTAAAAAGTTTGCTAATTTTGCTCTGAAGTAATAATGTTTCGTTATAACCTATGGATTTGCAATAACTTCCAACCAGCAGTCACAGATTCACTTACTCGGACACCTCCCTTTGAAAGACCTTACTGCTTTTTCTTTAGCTCACTCTATATCCGCCACTCGTATGCTTTTCATACCAAAAGTTGAGATTGAACACGTTTTTAAGATAATTTCCAAACAACACAAATTGGGTTTTGCTGTTGTTTGGGAGCAACTGATTACAGCAGATAATGCAATTGCTGGAAAAGCAAGCAGAAATCACATCCCTAATCAACAGGGAATGCAAATATAGAAAACAATTAAAGTAATCAAAAGCCATATTTACCGCAGTTTTTAATTGTCACTTAAAGACATGACAACACAATGTGAAGGCATAATTCAGTTTAGTTCTCAACTGGGGATGGCAAGTAAGCTTTAAGTTGCTACTGTCAAAACAGGGGTTGTTATTTTTCTACCTCCCAGGGCAGTCAGGCCTTGCAAGTTCAATGTAGAAATCCTAGAAGAAGCATGTTCCATGAAACTGCTCATATTTTGGAAAGGGTAATGTTCCATGTTTTAAGCAGTCAGTGAAAATGATGCTTCAATGGAGAAGAGACCACCCAGCAACAGCTTTCAAACTAACACACAGGTAGTGCCATTAGAGAAAGTTGTTCCCAAGGAAATATAAGTCTCTAAGTGACTCACATCAGTGCAAACAGCCAAAGCACATTCTGTTATGTCTCCACTCAATAAAAAAGGGATAATTCTTTGGATACAAGTTTTTTTTGGCCAAGGAATGGACTATGTTTTATTTTATTCCTATATTTATTTTATTGCATTTAATTTATGTCATAAAATCGCTATTAGTGCACCTGTCCAAGTACCTAACCTGAGTAATCCAATGAGTTTGTCTCTGTCAAGTTTTTCTTGCTGTACCGGGTTTCCAAACTATTTTGTAGATATATCCCTCCTAACGGGAACGGACTATCTACCTCTGAGTTAGCCAAACAGGTGCTCTAGGAAGCGGTGGTGGGATAAATACAATTCCCTTTGCTGACAAGGTTCTTTGGGTAAATGTGATATCGTTTATTAGACCAACTAAATAGTTAGAAAAATTGTTTTTTGTAAGCTTTCAGGTACAAACACCCTTCTTTAGGCACAGGGAGAGTTTGTTGCTGCTTTGTGTGCTCTCCGGGGTGGAATTTCAGTAGGCAACATTCAGTGAGGATCTAGGGGGGGAGAGGGTTATGATCTGCACGTTAGATCCCTTTCCCTCGAGGCTGCAGGATACATTAGGGGTGTGCGAAATGGGCCGTATTTAATTCGGATTCAACCTGAATAGGGGACAGTGATTTGATTAGTTGATTCGGATCACTGTCCCTGATTCGATTAATCCGAAACTGAATCTGAAGATTTGATGCTGATTTGGAGAACCAGCAATTCAGCCATAGACACAGTTTTAAATATTTTTTCTACGTACCTTGAGGTACCAAGCAGTTTGTGAATGCTGCAATGCTGGGGCGGATGAAGCAGGGGGGCCCCCCACATGCTTGGCGGCGAACCCAGAAGTGGACCTGAAGTACTTCTGGTCCACTTCCGGGTCTGCTGGGGAGCGCGCTGGGGCCCGCGGGGGGGCGCGCCGGCCCCCCCCCCCCCACATCCCCCCAACTCAGTGATCCGCCACCAGGGGACCCTGGGTGCTCCCTCAGACCCAGGAGGCACCAGTCACCAAGCCAGAGGGGGCTATGGGGGGGCCCCCAGCACGCTCCCTGATGGGACTAGAAGTGGACTGGAAGTGCTTCTGGGTCCACTTCCATGTCTGCTGCTGAGTGTGCTGGGGAGCTCCCCACACTCCTGCGGGACGCTCCATCTGCCCCAGCACTGCAGCATTCACAAGTCGCCTGGTACCTTAAGGTATGCAGAAAAAACATTTAAAACTGTGTCTATGTCTGAATCTCCGAATCTCTCCGAATCGATTTGGAGGGTTCTGATTTGATTCAGAGAGATTAAAGGGTCTCCTGATTTGATTCAGATTCAGAGATTCGGCCACCCAATCAGGCCAAACCTCCACCGAATCGAATCAGGGACCAAGGCTTTGCACAGCCCTAGTAGATATGTAATGCACTGGGAATGTTGTTGGAGAAGACTGTCAATACCCAAATGAACAAGTCTCAGACAAGAGACTGCAAGCTCCTTGCTCAAGGAAACACCTTTGACAGAGGCAATGTCTTCACTTATCACACATCTGACTCCAGCAATGTCTGGAGTCATCTGTAGTTTTTCACCACAGCTAATTAACAACTGATTAAAACACAGAAGCTGCATTGGTGCTGACTGGTTGTATGTCCAGGCTGGTATACTCAGGGTTTTTCCTGAATGAATTGCAAACAAGCAGAAAAAGTGACTGCTTTCTTTTTCTTACTGAACATTTTAGAAGTAGATGAGAGCAATTGCTCCTCTTCCCCAAGTATTCTATTCTAACCCCTCCACCCTTGTCTGACGTATATAAAGACCCCTTGGGGGTGGTTAGCAACAAAGTTATTGAATGAAGACCTCCATGGCTTGTATGATATCAAGCTCCAGGTTGCCACCTTTTCTGAACCTGCCAGTAATGGAATAACTTAACCAGTATCAACAGAGATTGGGCAAGAGATTAGAGCTAGCTAACCTAGGGTTTGTATTAGATCCCAGCTCCTTCTGGATATCAAACCACATAGCTAGTTGAACCTGCCCAAAACAGCTCTGGTAATGGTCAGCTTGAATTCCACGCAGCTCCTAGCTTTGGCCATCTTCATGCTCCTAGTTTAAGCCGCTGTGTGTGTGTAAACAGGATTTTGTTTGTATGTATGTTTGGCAAATGGCTCTTCTTTTGTAACTGCCTGCATGTATATCCTCAGGTACTTGTGCATGACTGTTTCCTTCTCTCTGGTGCAAATGACAATGATAGTCAGGTCCATTCAAGCTTCAGACACACTACCACCTCTTAGCATTTTCATACTTGATCATAACCATGGGTTTACAAATCTATCACCCTGCTTCCTGGGCATAAAAACATCACTATTCACTGCGCTGATATGGATTGGAACGGACTGGCCTTCCCTTAGCAGTACACTTGTAAATTGCTAGGCAGGCGACTTCTTGTATAAGTGTATATCCTTGGTAAGCATGTGTGGTATTCAAGCAGATTCACAATGGGGGCTTTCCTACCAGTCCTTAGTTTTAATGAGCATGCATTTCTCTAGTTACAATCTTCCCCTCTCCCCACCCCACTCAAGCCTGTTGTTGTGCCGTTAACATGATCTTATTGTATTGCAATGATCTTAAAAGCCCTGTTTTATCCTTTTGCTAAATTGACACATTCCTCTGAGGTAGAATGAGGTCCATTATCAGAGATCATCCTGCAGGGATTCTATAGCTAGTGAAAATAGCTTTCTGTTAGTAGATTATTGTGTATTTTTAATGTCTGGGATTTGCAATCCAGAATCTACTTTAGTAATGTACAATTATGAGATAGTGTTCGCTTTTCCAAAGGCACAAATTAGTGTCAAAGGTCTGTCGCAGATTTGGATAAGTACCTCAAAACATTTCTGCAACAATTTGCTTAAATAATGTATTTGCTTTATGTTTCTTTACGTTCACTCCCTTTCCAGGTTTTAATGAGCTACTTTATTGACAGCAGTGCTCATAAAAATTAAGTTTTATGTGAACATTAGAGAATATTTGCAAATTTGGAACTTGTCACACACCAGAAACCCAATTTAAAGAGTTACACTGGAACAACTGGAAAGCATAGATCACTAGACCATGCTGAAAAATGTGAAAAATATCATGTGAAAAATATATTCTTTCCCTTTAATAGCATACATGAGGAAGAGAGAGGAGTATAATTTAAGATTCATGATTTATTTATTGATTTAAAAAATCAATGTATTAAAGCTCTGGGTTGCTCCCAAAAGCAATGTACAGATGTTTAGTTTTTACTGGGAAAATCACTGCTCTTCCACTAGAAAACAAAAGTATGCATTCGGACATTCAGGCTTTTTCTCCCAGAGCAAAAATGGCCATTCCACGAGAAAAATAACCCAGGAACAACCTGGGTTAAATCCCTCCTGGGAGAGTTTCTCCCAGGACACTCAACATCTGCACTGAGAGCCTGGACTCTAGCCAGCTTCCTCTAGTCTCCATGCTCTGCTCAGCTGAGTGGTAGGGTTGGTGTTTGAAAAGCCAGCGTGGCTAGAAACTGGGTTTGCAGGCCTGGCTCTCCACCATGCTAGCTTCCCCTTGTCCCTCAGCTGAGCTGTGGGGGCAGAGATGTAAAAGCCAGAGGGGCCAGGAGCTGGGCTTGGGGGAAACCTGTCAAGCCTGGTGCCTAGCTCCTTCATCTTCCCTTTGCACCTTCCCTGCTGCTCAGGTGAGTGGTGCGGGTGGTAATGGAAAAGCCAGTGCAGCTGAGAGCCTGGCATGTGGAGGTTTTTGCCAAGCCCAGGTCCCAACTCGCTGGCTTCCCCTTGCTGCCCAGGTGACAGAGCGCAGGGCAGGGGGAGGCAGGCTGCTGTGTCATGGCAGCAAGGCTTGGGAGCCTTGCCACCATGGTGAAATACCCTCGCCTCACCCTGCATGACCTTGAGTCAACCCAGAACAGTGCAGGACGAGGCAGGCTGCCATGCCCCTGTGGCAAAGCTCCCCGGGCATTTATACACGTGGTCTGGGAGTGTGCAGGCGGGGGCGCTTTAATTAGAGCAGCTCCAAGAGCACTTTGTGTATCAGTGTCCCCCCTGCTTAAAAATGGTGGCGGGGTCACTTTATCTAAAGCTCATTTGACAAGCTTTAGTTAAAGCACCCGGTTGACATTTTTAAGCACAGGGACGCTGATACATGAGACACTGGGGTCTGTTGGAGAGCAGTAATTACCACGCTCCAGAGGACTTGATTAATCAGGCCTGCTCCAACATGCTGTAATTACAGTGTGTCGGAGCAGCCTCACTCCTTGTGTATATGTGCCCCGAGTGTGTGGCCACAGTGGCTGAGTGCTCCCCACCTCTCCCTATACTCCTTCGGGTCATCCCAGAGAAGTGCAAGGATCAGGGGCTATTCTCCTGCAGGGTAGAACTGGAAGGGTTTCAGCATCTGCTAACTGCACTTGACAGCCTACCTCCTTCCCAGGCTGGGAGAGGGTAGGCTGTCAATAAATGGGCTCCCCGAAGGGTGGGAGTGGCTCAGGGAAGCCTGGGAAGCTCTCCATCTATGGGGCTAGAGGAACTTCTCCTGGTAGAAATTTCTTCTGGTAGAAATGAACATCTGGATGCAGCCAAAGGCTCTGATCCAGCAATGCACTTATGCATTTATATATCTATAATATTAACCATATGAGTAGCCCCAGTGAAGTGCTTTTCTGGACTGAGGCCAAAGAAAATGTCATCCCTAGACTTGAGGTTCAGGTGTAAAACAGGAAAACATCATTTATGAGAGATTAAATTAATGACACTTGTGTGCAGAGCATCCCTAGCATTTGACATCAATACATCAAGCTAATAAAAGATGGTGTCATAGAGAAAAATGCCTGTGTTAAGCCATTACTGTTAGAATGTAATAAGCTGCTCCTGTCCATCTCACAGAAAGACACTTCACGCACAGTGATCCTGGCCTTTAATTAATTCAGCAGTCGTGTTCATAAGTGGAAATAAAGGCTAAAACCCTACATCCAAGCACTCTGGCATCTACAGCTTTTACATCTGGCATCTACCGGCACCCCAAGGCCTCTGAATTTTTGAGGAACAATTAATACAAATATGGATCCAACAACATTCTTGTAGTGTGAGATTGGTCTTTATTCTGCCTTTCTTTTACTTTTAATGTCTGCCCTCTCAGGGGAACTAAGAATGAATTTTCAGTATTCAACGGTATGAAGGAATTGGATTATTTTATAAGACTTTGTAATGGTGACCCCACTTCAGCAGAGGGAAACATTTCATATCTTCCTCTCTTGGACTCCTTCACTTGTAAATTCTTGGGAGATGGTGCTGAACATTTCGTTATGCATCTCTGGCAGCCTCCCTAGGAAGCCATGCCAAGGATAGCTTCTCTAATCTGCTGAAAGACTTGTGTGCCGAGGTCATGTGCAGCACAGTCAGAGGTAACCAGACCTTGTGCTAAACTGGCATGTGGAATGAGATGGGAAATGCTAGGAGAAAGAGTGAGCCCTGAGAGGTGAAAATGGAGTGTGACTTAAATTAGCAGAGTAACACCTCCTCATAATGATACAAAGCTGTTTTCCATTTCAGCTCATTAATTCCTGAGACTTCTCAGTCACACGCTAAATCTTCCCATTTACTTCTAGGTTTACTCAGGTTGATCTTTACACTCAGAGTGATGCCCCTGACTTTGCAAGTGCAAGAACTGTCAGAGTGAACAGAAGGGTCTTGTAAGCTATATAATCCAACACAAGGAACATAGTATTTCCAAAGTGATACTTACATCTACGATGAGGAAATCAAGCCAACACCAGGCATTGGTGAAATACTTTTTGAAGCCATAAGCCACCCATTTCAAAAGCATCTCCAGGACAAAGATGTAGGTGAACATTTTGTCAGCATATTCCAACATGATTTTAATGTTTTTTCTTTCTTCAAGGTAGATATCTTCAAATGCCTGGAAGTACAAAACACTGATTTGCAATAAACTCTGCAGTGCTACGGTGGCAAATGTTAGTGCTCTGTTCTGCATGTGTGGCATTGTTTGATGTGAAGTCACAGCTAAAGTATATGTTAAATATCAGCTTCCCCTAATGCATCTGCTCATTATGAAGATATTTAAAATTGTGTCTAGTTGTGCAAGTGGATATATAATTATTTACATAATGGGGCTATTTCTTCTGGGTGAGCTGGCTACAAATACAGGGAGACTGGAGGCATGAATGTTATATTTGTGCCAAGGGGAGTTCTGCTCCCAAATACCTTCACATACTTTTGAAAATCAGCACTTTTTACTTTTGATTAAACATAATCAACCAAACATAGCACTAAATAAATTACTCTCATTTGGAAAATGCTTAGATAGTGGGGGGCTGGCAGATTCTTCTGAAATGTGCTCCTGGATCGCTCTGTTTAATAAAAGGTGTCTTTTCCGTGATTTCTAGAACAGTAGTCCAGGCTCATTTCTACCTCAACAGCACCCCATTGTCCTTAAAGGAATTGCAAAGGTGCAACCAATTCATGGATTCAGCAAGGAATTCAAGCATGCACTTAACTGTAGGCATATAGCAAACTCCCACTGATCTCAAGTTGAACACAAACTTATGCCATTTAATTATTGGGAATGGGATTACTAAGCATGTGCTTAAGCACTTTTGTTTTCCAGGCCTGATTCAGTAATCATATTTCAGACAGGTACAAATATTCTGCTCAAGTAATTTTTCCTTCTTATTCTAAGTCAATGACCAGAACGAGGCAGTTTTTAAGAGCTGGGTATTCATTTATTTATGTCTTGTGCTTGACCCGGTCTGCACAAAGCCCTGGAAGCTGAACTACTTCTCTGGTGAATGTGGTGCTTTATTAGACACGCATATTCTGAACCTAATATTTGTTCTCATCTAAAATGGAACTTAGCTGCATTCCCAGGTATTTTTACACCCACTGTCTTTCTCAAAGCATTGTATGTACCAGTCACTCTGGGAAGAGACCTTGGAATAGGTAACTATGATTCGTAGTTCCATGCTTTGTTCCAGAACTGACTTGCCGGGTAAACTTGGGTAAGTGATTTCTCCCTTGTTCATATCTATAAATGATGACTGATCAAACTAATTGCACAGGAGAGGCAACAGACTCACTTAGCATTTGCAAGATGTTCTGAGGTCTCTGGGGGAAAGTGTGTTGTGGCATTGAACAGACGAGGTTCTTTGGGTAAATAAGATATCTTTTATTAGACCAACTCAAATAGCTGGAAAAATTCTTCTTTGCAAGCTTTCGGGTACAAAGAACCTTGTCTGCCTATGTCCTTAGACCAACACGACTACAACCTATACCTTTGTGGCATTGAATGAGTTCAACCTACTGCTATTATAGCCCCATTCTCAAAGTAACTAAGATATAAAGTATTACGTGTGCCAAGATAAAATAAACAACGAGGATCATGTTCCTAATTTTTTTTTTTTTTTACATTTTCTGAGAAATGATTTTTAAATAAACTTTACATTAAATTGACACTCTGCAGAAGGACCCTGCTATTTTGAAGTGATGAAAGCCTCTCATATCTGACTTGGCTTGGTGTTGCTCAACCAAAGAATGGCTTATTGTCCAGTTCCCCCCAATAACTCAAGCTGCCCAGTTTTCCAAACTACTCAGGTGTTGTGAAATCCTGAAGAAAACCAGGATTGTATTACATTATTCTTGCCCTACAAGTGTCAGACAAAGCACTAGGGAAGAACAGGGTGCGATGTTACTAGAAGAATCCATGCTAGTTATCTTCAGTATTTGCATTTAAATGTCTAAAAATCAGCAGTTACTTTCTAAGGTATTTTGAAAAATTAACAAATATTCCAAACCTACAAAAAAAAAAGCATTGCGTGACTTGACACTCACATAGTCACATTGCTCTTTTGCCTTCCGGGATATAGTAATTTAACCAACAAGAAAGCTTTAGCAGTCTATGGAGAGGCTCATGTATAGCCTTTGTGTTTTGGGGTGGCATTTTCACTGGCATCCAGTCTCATAACTCTCCATACAAAAATGATATTTTGAAGGTGTAAAATAACTGTCAGAGAAAAGTACAGAAAACCAATATGCAGACAGACTGGAATTTGTCACAGTCTGTAGGGAGTCACTCACTCTGTCAGATGACTTGCAGTACTTTGCAATTACCGCAAAAAATAACAACAAACTATTTAAAGCTATTTCCCCTCCTCCTTTTCTGCCAACTTTTTAGATGTTACTTTTTATTTGCTACACTAAAACACCACTGGCACTCAGAAATGAGCTTAAAGGTGTTTGAAAAACAGACCCTATCTGGAAAAACTAAACTTCGGGAAAGATCCAGCGTCAAGGTACTACATTTCCTTTGCAGCAGTTGATCAAAGCATTGGCATATAAAGTGCTATAAAGACCTGCCTTCATATCAGGCAAACTATTTTCAGATCCAGTTTATGGTTTAGTTTTGAACAAAACACTTCAGCAAGCCCAAAGATGTTCTTGACAGGAAGGACATGGGTGACAATGTAAGAAACAGCTCTTGTTCCCCCTAGCTAGCGAAATCCAGCTTCGCAGCCTTCCTTCAGTCTGGTCTTCAAGAAATCAACCCTTGAGGAAGATAACTTCAATGACAAATGCTTCATGTTAAGCACCCTCAGTGCCCTTCTTCACATACTGTGTGGTTTCCACTAGTCCACTCCAGCTACTCCCATAGGAGTAAGAGTGAAAGCTTCTGTCATTCCAATTTCTTACCAATATCTCCATAAGGAACAGCTAGTGACGTTACAAACTGGTACGACAAACCAACATCCTTAGAGAAATAAGCAGCAAGAGGTTTCAAGACTTTTCCAGAAGAGGAATGCAACAAGCCTGACATCACTTGCCCCTAGACAAACCTTAATATGAAATTATGTAAAATTTACCAGAGCTCCACTGCTCAGGAGGATCATGAAGATGATGAATGTTTCGAACCAGCTGTGTTCAACTATCCTGTAGCAGGTTTTCCTCAGCCGCCACCAAATTTTGCCTGGAAATTTTGTGGTGTCCGCTGCACAGCATGGGAAAAATTGGATGCAGGCTGAAAAAGAAGTGGGGGGGGGGGGGGGGGAGGGGGGGGAAAAAAGGGGGGGGGGGGGGGGAGACAGAAAGGTCAGTCAAGGATATTTAATGGCCAGCGCCACCGAGAGGATTTCCCAAACATGGGACTATTTGAAAGTTCTTAGTTGATATAGATTCTTCCCTTCTTCCTTCCTCTTCTCTTTTTTATCCTTTTCTCCCTTTCATTCTTGTCCTCCCTGCTTCCACCACAGTACCAAAAAACACCAAGCACCTGAAGATGACGGCTTACTTTAGAGCTCCCTCCCACTGATGTCTAATAGTGTGGAGAGCACTAACAAGGATACTGCAGAGACACCAGACCTATCTTACCATGTCTCAGCAGATGAGACTACTGACCATAGAGAGGCATGACCAGTACTCTGGGCATCAGGGAGGGTGGGAAGGTACTGCAAGAATTCTTAGTATAACAAAGGCAATTTGTTCTCCAGTGCAGCCTAGTGGTTAGGGAGCCAGCCAGGAATGACAGAAACATGAGTTCATATTGCTGCTCTGTCACAAGTTTACTGGGTAAGCTCAGGCAAGCCGCTTGGCCCGCTGGGTGCATCTACACTAGACATTTACTGCAGGCGTTTGCCTAAATAGCTCCGCATTAAATGTCTTCGCATCTACACATGCAATGCTATTAGGATGGAGTAAATGGATTAACTCCATCACAAATACAAATACTATCCTGCAGTGGAGTTTTTTCCTCTGTTGTAATGCATGTGTAGACACTGATGGGGCTGGCTGAGGCACAAGGGTGTTGCAATGAGGGGGCTGCCTGCCCATAGCCAGCCCCTCCACAGCATGTTGGGCTAGGTTGGAGCAGCCCCAGGCTGGCAGTTGACCCCAGGGCACCTTGCCAATTGGGGCTGCTCCAATCCAGCTCAACATGCTGCAGTCCCGGGTGCACGTGTAAACACGGTGCCCAGGAGCAATAAATTCCAGCACAGTATGTGCCAGAGTTTATTGCTGCTTAATAATTGCATGTGTAGATGCACCTATTGCGTGAAATGAATTTACAGCACTTCCTTGCTTCAACTGGGGGCTGTTAGATAAATACATTAAAGAGGATGAGCTGCTTAGAGACTGCAGTAATGGGAGGCTGTACCCCTCACTGAAATAGGTAGAATAATTATCACTTTTGCTAGCCCTAGCAATCTTGACAATCACCTGCTACACTAGAAAGACTGGTTTCAGTTGGAATGGAGAAACCCATCTCCCCACTTTAAAATAGTCTTGCTCTTTAGGCTTGTTCTCAGTAGGAAATCATGACCCCATGCCCACCATGACTCATTTTTCTCTATGCTTACTGGTCAGGCAGTCAGGATCATATGAGCTAACTCATCTCCTTCCAACAGCTTTTTAAAACTGTAAGATTTCCTAGCAGAGAGGAGCTGTGGATCTGAAAAAGTAAGATGCTGGCCCCAATATTATATTCAATATTGACAATAAAAGGACTTTGGCTTCTGTTATTAGGTTGGATGGGATAATAAAAGAATAGACATTAAATATAGATAGGATAAAATATCATGGGCCAAATATTTACCTAGCTAAAAATCCACTCCCATATGAGGTACAAGAGAATGAGTCAAAAGCAGCAGTACAGGGTATCTTATAATATCTTGTAATACATATCACTGCCACTGGAATGAATCCATGGCAATGTGGGGTGGGAAGGGAAGGATGCTCATGGATGGGGCTGTAGTGAGCCTGACAGGGCATATGTCAAGGGTATGTCAATGGAAAAATCCTACTAAGACAATCCTGCGGTGGTGCATGCAACTGTAAAGTAATTGAAGAAGCCTCTGGACAAGTTCAGCTTAGCCCCATCTCACCTTCAAATGTCTCCAATAAATAAAGCTGCGCACAGTGGGATTTTGGCTCCTAAACAGAGCTTGGCAGTAAATGATTTTACCATTTTGCAAATATTTTCAAGACTCCGTCATGTTGCCCCCTTTGGCACAGAAATGAACTCAAGACCTTTTGAAGCTTTTCAATCAGGAACCAGAGTCAGAGAGAGTGCCTAGGTGGCTCAGGTACCTGATTTTGACATTTGAGGGGCAAGGAGCAGTGGTAGGGATTCAACTATCTGCTCTGGAAAGCTAGAAAGATCATCAGGCTATAGAGTTTTCTGTCACTCTCCTATTAGAGCTGTTCCAGGTTATATAATTAAATATTAATTGAGACTGCTTTTAAAGCTGGGAGTAATGTTCAAATCCCTGCCCCAAATCAGCAAGACTAGAAACTTGAACCCAAGTCCCATACCCAAACCGAACCACTTCACCAGCAAGCTTGTACAATGTATGGATGTGAGAGAAACCCTTCCCGTGGATCAAACACCTATAAAGGCTTAGCTCAGGGGTGGGCAAAATATGACCTGCAGGCCGGATCTGGCCTGCCGACCGACTGGATCCAGCCTGCGGCTCCCCCAGGGTGTTCCACATGGGGCTGAGCCCCTCCTGCTCCTGCTGGGGCCACCTGCACATGCAGCACATGCAGCTTCCAGCGGGGCTGTTCCTGATGCAGCTGGGCAGGAGCAGGTGGGGAAGGAGCTGGAGGCAAGGGGAGCATAGCAGCACCCAGCCGGCTGCAGCCACACTAGGAACAGCCCCACTGGAAGCTGTGCACGGTGGCTGGAGCCAGGGCCGGGGCTGGGAGGTGCCGGTGGGAGCACGGCACAGGCTTCTCTGGGCAGGAACGGGCAGGGCGAGGCTCCATGTGGAGCAACGTGTGGGCAGCCGTGGACCTCACCGCCCAGGTGAGCTCTGCTGCATGCATCCTCCTTTCACTCCCAGCTGGCTCCCAGGACCTAGCACCCAGGCACTGCCCTCATACATGTGCACGTTCCCCCCCTCCCAGCCCCCCTCGCAGGGCAGGGGCACGCAGGGAGTGAACTGCGGCTATGCCTGTGCCCTGGCCCTGGCCCCATCCCTGATCTGCCACTGCCCCATGACCCAGCTTCACGATCCCCGTTTTGCCTGGCCATCCTCGTCCCAAATACTGCTCCTGGCCTGCCCGCAGCCTCACTAACTATTGCCGCATGGGGAGTTTTGCTCAGTTCTTGCTTGGGTGGGTGGTCGATGTTGACCCAGCCTGCAACAGCTCACCAAA
>NW_005841968.1:172428-201166 GCF_000455745.1 Alligator sinensis | reverse complement strand
CTACACGGTCCTTAATTGCACACCCCTGGCTTAGTTATAAGAATCCAGCATTTTCTGACTAAAATCATTTTGTCAAAACATTCTAGACCAGGTTTACTTTTAAGGTTCGAAGTCATTTGAAAATGGCAATCAGGCTCCTAAATCACTCAGGCACTTAGGACAATTTTACCTAAAGTCAAAACTCATTTTACCTAGGCTTCTGAATATTTATGAGATGGTAATAATGAGCTTTTACTGATGCAGTCAAATACCATCTGGTCGCTAGAGGAACACAGCTATATTGTCAAAATATCAAACCAGCAGAGAACACCATTACTTTTCAGAATCTTTGACGGCTTTCAGTCTGCAATTGAGGCCCAAAAAATCTATTCATCTAGAGATACCTCTAAAAGCCCAAAATAGATTTGCAGATGAGTCAGCCCAAACTTGCAGAGCAATTATGCACTGCATTTTCTTTTGTCTCCACTCAAAAACACTGAGACCACATTCTGATACAATTACTGATGTCATATAACATGTTACTCATGAATACTCCCATTGATTTCAACAGGAATTTGATACAACCTGAAGTAAGGGGACTAGAATCTGCTATTTCCCTTAAAAAGACATGTATAAAGATATATTTAGATCAAATTAAGGTTAGGATAGAATTCAACCCGAGACTGATACTTGTTGGGGTCTGGGACAGAAGTTTCATAAACCGGTTTGACCTAAATCAGTTAAGTCTGATACTACATTCAACCAGGTTTATCTTAAACCAGTTTCAGCCATTTTGAAACTGTTTTTTGTGTACTGAACTTCTATTCTGTTACAAGTTTAAACCAGTTTCAGATCACTTAAACGGGTTTATGTGTAACTTCTGTCCCTAGCCCTGGAGCAGGAGAGAGTAATCTGGATGCATTTCACACAAGTGCTCCCTGGCATGGCGTTGAGACAGTGCATGCCAGGGTCTGAGAGTGTCCTTCCAAACCCATACAATGATTTTTGTGACTATGACTGTACTTTTCCACCCCCATCACAGTTTTAACAACTTCATTTCTCCATCTAATGGTCAAATGGCTGGTTGGTCTATACTACTTGGAGTTAGAGACATTCATCTCTATTCTGAGCTTGATCTTGATAAGTCCTGAGGAATCATAATTCCAAATAACTTCTAAGAAAGTTGCAGATGTTTCAAGTATCTGAGGATCAGGCCTTAAAAGCTGTTAACTTATCCCACCCTAAAATGCCCCTGTTCACTTTTGAACACTTTTAACCTAGCAAGAGTCAAGTCCTGAATAACTCATCTGGCATTTCTTGCAATAACATTAGTCATGCCGACTTCTCAAGCAGATTTGCATTATTCCACCAAAATTGATGTTCGCTTATTAGGAACTGGTACTATACAACTAGCTCAGCACAAGCTGTGTTCCTAATCAGGTCAACTGAAATCTCTGTAATGTAGCCAGGGCTAGATCTTGCCACCCTAACTCATGTTACTTTTGAGTAAATCTCTGGTTTTTTAACAGCTGCTTAAACAACAAAAGATTGATAACCAAGAGGGTGAGGTGGCAGGACCAGACCCTCTGTGATAGACTAAGCCACTGTTGCTAATGGCTCTGCCAGTTTAATCAATGAAGCTTTACGTATAAGCCCAAGAAAATCTAGCCCAAGAATGACGACCGTGTTTCCAATTCGTATTAAAATAGTCCATACTTTTTCCCACTTCATAAGGGACTTTTTCTCTGGGAATCATTTCCAAAGGTATCAGTTTAGCATAATGTCACTTATGTTTTGCCTGTTTTTCCCAACCTGAGTTATTCCTTCCCCCAGCTGTGATCTCCTGTAGCGAAGTCAGAAATGACATAACGCTACATTTGCAACTTGACATTCGCTTTCTTGTGCACAGAGCCTGATGTGTCCTGAACATCAAACTTCGCGGCAGGTGCCAGTAGAAGGCAATGGTAGGTTGTGACAGAGAAAGCTCCTACTCACATGTCTGCAATGATGACAACTGAATTATAGAAAAGCAACAGTATATTTACAATGCAGCTTGTGAGAATATTCTCACTTTGGGTTCACATTTTCTAGGGTGCAAACCTCTCTGTAAGACTTGTGTGCTGGAAAACATAAAGCTGTCAGATCCCACTTCATTACCCTTGTGCATTCTGATCTCCATTACAGGCACCACTATAAACTTGATTTGTAGTGACAGTGAGGATTTCTGGTGCATCCTCTGTTATAAATGCATAGCCACTTACAACCCAGAGAGATGGTTAAATACATGCAGAATGAGCATGAGTGCATCAGTTAAACTGGGGTGCTAATTCTTTACAGTAAATAAAGAAAACATCCATTTCCTGTAGATTGTGGCACCAAATAATGCTCGAGGAAGTAAAGTTTGGTGCACTGTGTTTGGTTACTGATGTATTCAAATTAAAGTAACCTTGTAGGTATTATTTGTGTGAAACCCTAATTGTTATGGCACCCATTTTTAAACACAATAAGTACTTATTTTGCTTTCCTTCGAATGTGGTGTCAAACGAAGAAACTGTAGAACACACGAGGCTGTATCAGCAATGGCATGACAAAGTCCAGTATTTATAACTCTGTGATCTAAGCTGGGCTTCTATAGGCTTGTTATGACCAGCCCCATGCAGCCACACAGGACAGCCGGTGGCAGGTAAAGCCCTCCCATTGCCTTTGTGCTGGATACTCAATCTACTGGTAGCAGTCTGGAAGGAACGGAAGCCCACCCTTGCACAGAAGGGCCTTGTCACAAGGGACACTTAGCACATTTTACCTGAGATCATAGTAAACAGTACTGTGCTATTAAAAGTATTAGAAGTAAGAATGTGTTCTGAGCAGTCACATGGAAATGCTTACTACAATTGAGGATTGCCAGTCTTAGCCACCACACTGAATTGGGATAGATAACCACCACCTCTGGTGTGGTGCTGGGACCAGGACTGACAGCCAGCTGATTTTCCGTCTCAGCCCTCGGACTGCATCAGAGCCAACTTGAGACTCCCATGTGGTCCCAGGGCTGGGATTGTGGAGCCCAGGCCCAGGACTGCAACTGAACATATTAGCTCCGTGGACCAGTTCCACATTAGCAAAACATGCGTTACTTAATACTTTGCTTGAAAAGGCATAACTTGGCTATGATATGATATAAGAGCATTTAGCACATGTTACCGCACTTGAACATGAACACACTGGTGTTTTACATGCATTTAACACATGCTAAATGTCTCGTGTGATATGGACCCAAGGAGAAATGGCGGGGCCTTTGGCTAGCACATTAGCCATGCCATGTCTAGGGCCAGTGCAGGCTAATGTTGAGGCCACCCTCTCCAAAAACAGGAATTTTTTGTTTCAGTCTTGAGCAAAACAAAATGGAGGTCTTGTCAGCTGATCAGGGCCCTTTCACTGGGAAACCCACTGAAAGATATTATTTTGAGGCCATAACCATGGGCATACATTTACGCAATTACATATGAGGGCTCTGAGTGAAAAAGCCTTGAAGAGAGAAATGGTCTTTTCTTTCTCCTCACTCCTAGAGTTAAACACAGACAGTCAAAAAGTCCGAGGCTGAACTGATTCAATCTTTGCAGGTTAGTCTAAGCTTCATAGACTGAACTGATAAGCACGTGAACAGACATTCACTTTTGATTCTGGAAGTGCAGCCACTTGCCTGCAGTGGCCCAGGCCAAGGGGCGCTAGAGCACGCCTCCCTGCTTGGCTGGAGCAGACAGCTTGGGCCAAGGCTAGCCTGTCCGCCCTCGGGGGTGGGGTGGGGAGGTATATGGGGGGAGGTGCAAAGCATCCTGGGATGCTGGAGGATTGCAAGTTAACTTGAATCTGGAGGGAATCTGGGACAGAAGTTCAATAAACAGATTTAACTTAAATCAGTTAAGTCTGATACTACATCCATCCAGGTTCATCTTAAACCGGTTTCGGCCACTTTGAAAGTGGTTTATGTGCACTGAACTCCTGTTGTGTTACAGACTTGAACTGGTTTCTGATCACTTATACCAGTTTATGTGTAACTTCTGTCCCTAGCCCAAATGATCTTTTCTGAGACATAGAAGACAGTGCATGTGGTGACAGTAATTCAGCCAGCGGTGTGGTAACAACACATTCTACTGGAAGTAACAACACTACAATGCTGCAAGGTACCTGGAGGAAAAAATACCAAAAATAGCCAGCATTGACTGGATGCTGCTTTTTCACTAACTGGCTTCGCTTTTGCATTAACTCTCTAGACCCATCCGGATTTTCCCAAGCTGTATTTGCTCGCCGCTGGAGCTGTAATTCTTCCCTAGATTTCATGTTTGTTGGAATATTCCTGATCAACCATTTTTAGCTATTTTGAGGTGTTAGCCAATTAACAGTTACTATGAAATAAAACTGCTCACTGCTAAGAGGCCACTTGAAAGCCACCCAAACTCCTAGAAAAATTGTGACCTCAGTGAACTAATAGCAAAACGCTATTTCAAGGATTAAAAAAAAATCTCCATTGAATAGGTTATCTGAAGAAGCGAAGCCAATCAGGAATGCAGTTGCCCAAGACATAATCTATGTCTGAACATGTTTAGAAATGTCATAGTTTGAATATAGACAGCTGGCAAGCCGGAAAGGTAGGAGTTTAACTCCTTCTCTCCTTTCCCATCATTTCTCTCACACACAGGAGATTCACTCACTCTTCCTAATGTACCAGCTATTACTAAATACATTCGTTGTAGGTAGATAAGAAATAGCACCTATCTTTAAGACTGCCCAACACTTTCCATTAAAAGACTCTGCTTTCAGTGCCTTATTTCTTTGCCAAACTTTAGTCAGTTGTGCTGAACTTTTCCATGCGGAGTATTCTTTCCAGGATGAATTATTTTGGAAATTTTCAAGAAAAACTTGTTTCTGGCAGGAGGAAAATGGAAAGTGACATGCCAGATAAGTACTTAGTCATGAGACAGAGGTCCTGTAAAAAGCTGTTTCTCCGACGGAGAATATGGGGAAAATAAATTGTTTTTACCTGCAGAAGCAAACTTCTCATAGCCATTGCATGGAAAATCTCTTTTGCCTACAAGCCATAGAGAAGTGACTCAAAAAATTCTGGTGTCAGAGATGTGCATTTTGCCATATCTGCAAACTTGTGTCCAGAGTTAGTTAACTTATATGCTGATGAAAAATCTTGGCCTACCTGTTGTGGGGCTAGGCTCAGGAACCAAGAGCAGGGAGATAATGTCTCTTCTGTGCTCTTAACTTCTTACCTGTTTGCACCTCAGAGAAGAAACAGTTCACCTGACTTGAATACAGAGTGATGGAGAACTGCAGGGGATGGAGAGGAGAAGAATAGGAGAGGGAAGACCTGGGGTGGAGTTAGAAAGATACAGATTGTCTATAACCAGAGTCCACTCCCAAACCTGGAAAAGAGTCTCTACTTTCCTCTGCAGCCAGCTGGGAATGGGTATCAAAACTGGCCAAGTGACTTTCTTATGACAAGCTCACATAGAGGGATAACAGCCACTATGGGTTACTGTGTCAGGCAGCAGAGATCTGGTGACCCAAGCTGAGGTCACTTTAGCTCCAGATGACAGAACATAAGGGAATCCAGATTGGTTTAGAAGAGCTGGTCAGTCAGACTGAAGGACTTGGTTCTGGAGAAGAATCGGGGTTGTGTAATAAATGAGGCTGTTGGTTGCAGGACCTCTGCTTCATTTGTTGCATAAGTTGAAAGGTATGCGGTGAATAAAGCAAGGGACTGGCAGGAGGAGAAAGGAATGTGCAACCCTAGATAAGTACTTAGTCACTGAGTGAGATAGAGGCGCTGTGAAAAATAGTATGTGATCATGTAACCAAAGACTGTAATCGTAATTCATGTGCCTGGGGGTGCCAATTACATTTACGGGCATCTTAATTCTGGTGTTCACTAACTTTTGACTCAGCAGTGCTAATAACGTGCTTTTAACCTGGAGTTTTCTGAGTGAGATTCAATTCTAGTTTCACATTTTGCAGTAAGAAATAGAGATCACTGCTCACTGCCCACGTTAGGTTGTATATTCGGAGAAAATGGAATCAATAAGTCTACTCTTTTATTAGTACTAAGTAGGCTGGAGTGGTTACAGTGTTCACCATGCTTTTAATCACCTGCACACATCTTTAGCTATTGCTCTTAAGCCCAACTGACAAGCCCAGTCAGATATACTTATCATTTTTGGTGTTTTTTGAGGTATCCATATATCCTGGAAATGATCCATCCCTGTCTGATCTCCTTCAAGCAGCTCTATTTCTGTATAGTATATCATCCATTATCCAACCCCCTTTGTAAAGCACCTGCTTAAAAGCTATGCAGAGAACTGAATTTGTTTCGACAGGTGAAACAGTTACAAGCTACTATATCAAAATTTAAGAGTAGACATACAACACTGGAGTAGATGAAGCTTAAAAGAGAACATTATACAACACCAACAGTTACAATTAATAAAAAGTGTTGCAGCTTGGATAATTGAGGTTCTACTGCATAATTATCCTTGAATTTTGGGTGTTACATATATAATCATTGTTTAACTAAAATTCAGCTAACTCTTCTTTCGCCACAAGCAATAAAGGAAGTGAAGAATTTGATTGAAAAATTCAATGGGGATTAAACTTTGTTGGAGAAGAAACAGCTTTGGAGACATGTCTCTTATGGTTTTAAAGAATAGGGCTTTTGATACTGTTGTGCTTTACCCCTTCATTTGGTGAAGGCTAGTATTAAAATTGGTAAAATATTGGTGTATTAAAGCTAGTTAAGTAAAAGCAGAATGGCGGTATCTGAAAGGCTCTATTTATATTATGCTTGGCCAGAGCAAAGTAAGTAATTGTATTCATTTTCACGTCTTTACAAATACCTTTTTGTTTCTCTGAAACAACAGCATAATGTTTCGAAGAAAAGAAATATACCTACTTCCTAGAAGTCCTGGGATTCTCAACCAGTTTCCACCACCATCCATCCCACTAACACCTTCAACTCAGATTTGTTCTGTAACAGTTCTGAGTATACCCACCATTTGAAGAGACAAAGCTTCATTAGCCAGATCCACAGTGAATTATAAAACTTAAACCTCATGGCACAAAATGCAATGCAAAAGGCCTTCAAATTAAAAGCTGTGCAGTAATTTAAAGTGTGCTTTCAGCCTTATTAGAGGCCACATTTAGACGAGACGCTGACTGTCCAGTAGCTCATTACTACTGCGCAGTAGTGTCGCGTGGCATGAAGCATGATGCGATGCTACTGCACAACAGTAACAAGCTCTTGCGCAGTCAGCATCACTTAAAAGCTGTTCGGTGATGTCATTGTGCTGTAACTCCAGTTACTGTGCAGTCATTTAGCACTTGTGTATGCAAGTACTCAAAGACTGCACAGTAACAACTGCATGGTCAGCATCTCATGTAGATGTGGCCAGAGTGCAGAAACTCACAGACTAACGGTAACCAGTAACTGATGTCTAAGCTGTAGGTGTTTGGAGTGTTACCATATATGTAAAATGAGAGGATTATAGGAAAGGGACCTCACAGGGTTATCTCGTCCAGCCCCCTCAAGGAGTTGGACTGGATAACTTCCTGAGGTCCCTTCCAACCCTAGTGTTGTATGATTCGAAGGTGGGATCACGCCTGATTAAACCATACCAGCCAAGTGTCTGTCTAAACTACTTTTGAAAGTTGCCAAGGATGGAGATGTTACAGCTTCTCTGGGAAGCCTGTTCCAATGCTTTACTACCCACAGTCAGAAAGCTCCTCCTAATCTCCAACCTAAATTTCTGCTGCTGTAGTGTGAGGCTGTTGCTTCTAGTCCTATCCATCCACTCTATAATCACACTTCAGGGATCTGAAAGCTGTTATCAAATTCTCCCCCACCCCACAACTGCCCAGTCTTTTGTTCTCCAGGCTAAATAACCCTAGTTCTTTCAGCCTTTCTTCTTAAATCTTGTCTCCCAGCCCCCTGCTCATTTTTGTTGCTCTGCCCTGGTCTCTTTTTAAACTTTCCAAGTCCATCTTCAAGCTTAGGGCCCAAAACTGGATACAGTGGGCATTTATACACGTGCTCCAGGAGTAGCAGTGGGGGCTCTAATTAAAGCACCCAGAGCATCAAGTGTATCAGCATCCCCGTGACGAAAAATGGCAGCAGGGGCACTTTAACTAAAGCTTGTTGAATGAGCTTTAGTTAAAGCACCCCGCTGCCATTTTTCCGTTTTTGGGAGGGGGGACGCTGATACACGTGACGCTGGAGTCTGCTGGAGCGTGATTACCACGCTCCAGCAGACTTGATTAATTGAGTCTGCTCTGATGCGCTGTAATTACAGTGCATTGGAGTAGCCACACTGCACGTGTATAAGCACCCAGTATTCCAGGTGAGGCCTCATCAGTGCTGAACAGAGTAGGAGAATCGCTGAAATATTAATGTAAGTCACTGGAGCGCCTTGGTGTTAATGTGGAGACATGTTTGATAGAACAGGAGCCTTCTCGCTTTGCAATCACAGTGAAACTGTAACAGGCCCTTACCTTCTGGAAAACAGTCCTCAGGTTCCATTAGCTCTTCGGCAAACTCTGGGATCTGTTCCAGCAGTTCTGCAGGATTTGTCAAATCCACCGTGCTGCCTTCAGAGAGACTGATTTGATCAAGCTTGTCAGCGACAGGAGCAAAGGTGAGGAAAACAAATGGATCAATTTTCCCTTAAGGACATGTGTTTGCTTTAAATGTGACTAAAGAACACATCAGCAAAGAATCATAATGAAAGAGGAAAAAAAATGCCAAACACATCATGCATTGGCCATCCCCACAATGATAATTCTATCCTTTCTATCTGTGGGTTTTACCCAACCTCGCTCCATGTCATTCAAAAAATACTCCTATGATAAAACTTGAGAGCTAGTGTTTAAAGTTTCAGGACAAATGAACAGTTAGAAAAAAAAGTTCTCTTTTGTGATGTTATCATGACTGAAGACCTATGGTGGTTGAGCCCTGCAAGATTTTAATTGTGGCTTATTTCCTTTCCCTTTGCCTGGTATACTGGGACAGTGCAGGAACCCATTAGAAAGCATTGCGATCCAATTGGAAAAGTAACTGTCTAGGACTCAGAAAAGTATAGTTTAGTTTCAGGGCCTGAGACTTTCCATGCTCTCTCACTGCCCACCACATCCTCCACAGTAAAATGGGGGACGCTTCCATTTTCATGAAGTTTTGCCTTTCTCGTTTGCTTAGATGGGAAGCTCTTAGCTAGGGTAGCACGTTTCTGGATGAACATACATTTGCAAAAATTGCATTTTTGGGTTCAACCAAAACTGCTTCCAAATTCAGGATCAATGTGGCAAAAACATTCAACCAAAATGAGAAAAAAGTTTTGAAAAACTTGAAGAATTATATTTTGACATCTTAAGAATGAAATGTTCCGACTGTCTTTTTGGGGGTGGGGAAGGTGAACTGTTGCTAAATTTATTAAAGTTGGGGAGTTTTACTTTACAAAAGTTTAAAGTTTTTTGTTTTTTTTTTTAAAGTAAAACTTCCCACCTAAATATGAACTGAAAATTTCATTTCAGATTTTTTTTTGGAGAAAAACTGAAATTCCCATCTTGTGGCAATCCAAAATAAGTTTGGAGGGGGGGTTGCCAATTTTTTGGTTTAGCTACTGAACCAAGCAGAACATAGATCATGGTGGCACCTTGGAGATCAAGCATACGCTTTCATAGCCAGCACACTATTATCCTAGCATCTGACGAAGTGGGCTGTCGTCTATGGAAAATCTTCTCTCTCAGAACCAGTTAGCCTTTATAGTGAACCAAAATATCTAACAGTCCTATAGTCTAACCTGTAAGAACAGAGACTACAGAGGCAATTAATCTGAAGTCAGGGAGAAGACAGGGTAGAGACTTGTTAGCTTCTAAGGTGCCACCTTGCCCTGCCTCCTATGTGTTGGAAGAGTACCTCACACAATAGGAACCTTAACTGTATCTGGAAGCCTCTAGGGCTCTACCATAATGTGAAGCAGTTTTAACTAAGAATCAGGAGATGCAAATTATTCTTTCACTAACTCATTCTGGGATCTCTAAATAACCACTGAGCCCTTTACTACCTTAATTTCTAATACTATTACCTCTATCTATAACACAAAGTTAATACTACTTATCTATGAGTGCGTCTACATGTCACCCTATGGCAATGTTCTTACCGCACTGTGCTTTAGTATTTCCTTTTAGTAATAGTAACTGCCCATGCTGTGCTGTGTGTGCGGTGCACGGTTAGTTTTAGCCACTACTTTGCTGTAGTGGCATGCTAAAATGGGGGGAGCACACCACTACGATGATCGCTATATCACCATAGCATGTTGTACGTCAACGTAGCGTGTCTGTGGCAGTGCACTGGTAGTGTCTGCTACTTTAAGGAGAGCAGGCAGGTTGTGGAGCAGCCAGCAGGTGGATTCAGGACCAATTAGGTAGTCACCTCACTGCAAGGGGCTGCCTGATTGGAGGAAGGCTGTGCAGCCAGAGTATAAGCCCAGACCCTGGGAGCAGGGCCAGCAATTACATATGAGGAGCTGAAGAAGTAACAACTCCTGGCCTAAAGACTGCAGCTCCTGGAACACTTGGAGGCTAGGATAGGAACTATGGGGTTGGAGAAGGTTCCTAGTGGTCCTGGGTAAGACCTGAAACTGCACCCTGTTGGGGTTGGTTGGTGTGAAACCACCTGTGGTGGGGCAGCCCCTAGGAAATGCCACACCTGTGCCTTCCCAGTGAAAGGTGAGGATGGGGCACTGGAAAGCCTCAACACCCACTGCCTTGTGGGTCACCCCATAGAGGGGAAAGACTTGGGACCAAAGTCCACTGAGAGGGACTTGAGACCTGAGAGGTGTAAGGCCCAGAGAGGGGCCAAGTTCCGCTGGGAGGGACCTGGGGCCAACAAAGAGTAAAGTGCAGCCCAGTGAGGGGTCAGAGTGAATGTGTGTGGTCCAGTGCGGGGCCAAAGGGGTCAAGGCTCACCAAGTGGGGACTGAGGCCTGTGCGGGCCAGAGGCTGAGAGTGCCCCAGTAAGGGGCAGGGGAGCAGTGGATTTGGATGCCATCTGTGAGGCATGGGACATGGTGTAGGGATGGTTCAGAGACATGTGATTGGCCCAGTACACTGGGGCTGCAAATGGGGCAGCTCCCTGCATTTATATATTCATTTATGTCAAAGGTGTGGCAGGTGAGGGCAGGGCAGACTGCCCTAAATGGGGGAGGAGGGGCATGGGAAGGGGCATCAATCTCTTTGGGTGCCTGGGGGACCCCCCATCACAGCATTGCTATGGTGACATAGGGTGATGTGTAGATGTGCCCTATGTATTTAAACAAGATTAGCCTATAGGTGAAATGCAGGCTAGTAAGTGCAAAGTATTATATTTAAAGAGGATGATGAAGGTAAATAATAACTTTAAAAGGCATAACTAACTCGGAGGTTGGCTCTTTGCTTTCCCATGTAGGTAGTCCATGGGAAAAAAATTATGGCTGAGTTCAACCTGATGCAGAGCTACACTAAACTGGGCTAGATGGACCGCTCTGACAATGCTTACAAATGGGGATGAAACCTAATTCTCTGCAATTAAGTGCAGCATCCTGCAGGTCACCGTCTTGGATCGGGCTCAAAATTAGCTAAAAGGGGGTTAAAAACTATAAAAAAGCAGAAAAACATAATTGCAAAATAGCATCTAAACAGAAAGAAACTTGCTTGGGAAAAGCTTATAAAATCACTTCTCAGAATGAAAATATAATAAGAATGGCCTGCTTTTTGCATACAAGCAAGACTTGGTAAGATCAAGAATTGAAAAAATGTTAGATAAACTTTTAGTGTAGTCAAAACCATAGGATAACTCTTCACAAGTTTTGCTCATTTGCCTGATAGGTTATACACACATCCAAATCAAGATCATTAAAATAGTCCAAAGGTACCCACAGAAGATGACCACTTTATAATATAGAAAGTAGAGAGTCCTCTGAGAAAGAAGTCATTTTGGGTATATTTCTTAGCAATGAAGAGAAAGTGAACAAGATTGTGAGGAGACCAATCTCAACTTGGTACCAGGAAAGCGATAGAATTTGGCAGCATAACTGTGTTGGACTTCAGGAATGTACACTCAAAAGAATTAAGAAATTAAAGGAACATATTGTATGAAGGAAGGAAATTCAGGAAAAGTATTACAATCTACTAGTGTAAAGGCAGCTGGGGAATAGCAAAGGCCCAAGAGACAACAATTCTTTTGACAAGTACTTCTTTTGGCTTGACAAGACAGTGGACATACATCTGAGGATCTATACTAGGAATGGGAAATGGGGGGAATAGAGAGGAGCAGTGGGGAAGGCTCATAGGGAATAGAACCAGGCAACAGAGTGTAAAGTTAATGTTCCCCATGGGGGTTTAAGGGAAGAAGAAGAGCTTTCACAAATACATTAACAGAAAGAGAAGAACCAAAGACAACGTAATATTTGATAAGGGAGATGTAATTAGTGATATTTTAAATGACTGAGATAATGAACTCCTTTTAAGAATCGCCTTTTATTCAACAAGAAAAATAACAGCTGGGACAAGTAAAAATCTCCTTGTGACGATCTGGGAAAAATAGCTATTGAGAAAGTTCAGGTGAAGGCAACCTGAGCAAATGTGAGCATACGCAATTCAGCAGATCCAGACAGTACACAGTCAAAGGCACAAAGAGATTTGTCAAACAGACTTAATGTCCCATTGACCTTCGTTACTGAATATTCACGGAAAACTGGGCAGGGGAAAGCAAATGTAGCACTGAACATTAAGGGAAGGAAAGGGAGGTGATACTTGCAATTGCCATTCATTAAATCTATATTCTATAAATCTGTATTAAAATCATGAAATTGAATATTTGAAGGAACGCCCCCCTCCCTTCCCTAGAGGATAACGGAGCTATGAAATGTCGATAGATTTATAACAACTGAGAGATGGACTTTCTAGTCCACTTAATGCCATTATGTGCCACAGTAGTGCAAAGTGACCTTGAGATGATCCAAGATGGTCAGTGGAGAATTTGCTTCAACCCACTTGAAAATCCCTGATATAAAGGGCAGAATGGGATACGTCAGGAACGTGGACTGGGAAGGAAAGGACGGGGGACTCGGCAGAGCAGAGCTCTGCTAGGCCAGGTTTTCTACGTGTATAAGGTTCCTGAGGGACCACTCACCAGTGACATGATTTAGTACTGGATACGAAAAGTGATAACATGCTTCTGGGTTAGGTGGCTCTGCATTACACCCTGCACCCTGTACTTGGGATCTGACTTAGTGAGAGTTGGGGCCTAAACTTGCCTTTTATATTATTAAGCTGGTATTTTCAAAGGAGCCTAAAGGAGTTAGATACCCAACTCTCACTGTTTGTTGAAGGTTTCTCAGTGTCCGACTCCCTTTGAAAATCCAAGGCCTTATTTTACAAAATCAGCGAATGGCAGGAAGTGGCAGATATCATACCTGAACCTCAATAAAGCATCTCATTCATTACCACCCAAAAATCTACTCCTAAAATGAACTCAGAATAACTTGGATTCAACTGTCCATTTAGCTGATGTAATGATAAATGGCATCTAGGAAAGAGGATGTGTCTAGTAAAAGTGCTAAGACCAGCTTATCTGCATCAATGATGTAAAAATAGGGCTGAACAATTTAAGAATAAAATTGGAAGATACTACTACAGTGGCAGAAGTGGTCAACCCCAGTAAGGAGAGAGGAAGAGAGGGAATAAACATGGCTAGAACATAGGAAAATGAGACTTTTTTTTTGGAAAACTACAAACCACTGCAGCCAGGGGAAAGTTCTCTGGAGTACAGGTATTCAATGGAAGGGAGACACCTATAACGTTGTAACTCCAAGAAACAACTGAGCAACACGTGAATTAAACGTGCCATTCTCATATGCACACTGCAGAAGACAGACATCGTTTTGGACTGCAAATGCAGAAGCATCACGCCTTGACAAGGGAGGTCACGTTCCCTGTCTCTACAGTTCTGGGACAGCTGGAATATAGTGCCTGTGTGTAGCTCTGGGCATCTCAACACCAAAAAAGGGACAAACAAAAAAAAGGAGTTGAGGGAAAAGCAACAAAAATGCATAGGGAAACAGAAGGATCGGTTTACAAGAAACCAATGATTGTGAGGTAATTAATACAGATTGTTATTAAAGAGTAGACTACAGGAGGAAGAAAAGGTGATAACATTATACGAAATTTAAATTAAGGAAAGAAGAGGAATGACTTATGATTGGAAAATGGAGTGGTGATATGATGCTCAGAAATGATTTGGGCTGGTCCCCAGGAAAACATTCTTGACTGTGAGATATCCAAGCTATGGGCTGTTTTTCTTTGAGAAATGGTGAAATCTTAGGTGCTTGAGTCATTTCAATCTACATGGGACAAAGCCATAGGAAATATTCAATAGGGAACTGTTTTATCAGGGAGATAAGCTAGATCACCCTACAGATCTTTTCCTCTCTCATATTGACGATACTATTGTTCAAATCCCTCTAACAGTTAATATGAGATAAATTTTTAATCACATAATTTATTTCATACTGCCATCAACATTGCTTTATTCCCAACACATTCTCTCCTTCTTAAGACTTCTTGTTATTGAGTAAATCACTCAAAATCCTCTCCCATGGGCCTAACAAATCTGTTAAGTGGCTTCCTAAAAATGACTTACTTTACATGGCTTCACAAGTTCTTGGGATGTTTGTCAAATAGATCACCTTGTCCTTGTTTGCCCCATGAGATCTCTCAGAGATTACTTGTGAAATGCTAGGTCTCTTTGCTGTCTACACAGAGCCTGGCCTTCAAAAATAGCATTATTTGAGCTTTACTCGTTAATGCTGGAGTTCATAACCTCGCGTGACCTCCTGTCTGATTTCAAGTGCTCCATGGATTACTGCCATGCATCCTCTGCCTCTTCTACGCAGCCACAAATAGAAACAATTGGGTTTTACTTTATGAAGATGACATTTGTATTCCAGGGCTCATGTAAAGGTGAGGGAGGAAATGGGGATTATTGTCACCGAATAGATCACAGCTAGCATGTTCTGGCAGGATCCTGGAATTTCATTCCAAACCTAACAAAGGATGTCATTTTTCTAATTTCCTGCTCTAGGGACAGATGGCTCGTTTCTCTTGTAGAGATGTTAAAACTAGGAGACAAAAATAATTATAGACTAGCCTGAAATTAGGGTATTCCCAGGACTAGGTGGCATGTAGAAAGCCTGACTACTCAGACCCCCAAAATTCCTCATGGACTTACATCTTCAGTCAGCTGTATCCCTATTAGCTTATGATCTGATATTTTTTGAGGCTGGGATCTCAAGTGCTTCTGAGTCTCCTTTTTCGATTCAAGTCCCTTTACTTCTGGAGAAGAGGGTTCACACAAAAAGCCAAGAATCATTTCCACTAAACAGTTGAAATATTCCTGTTATAAATGTTCTTAGGGCTCATGTATGGTGACAGCATTACACGTATTAATCAATGACACTAAAAAAACAGGAGTGAATAATCCCTACTTCCCACAATACCACCAAGACTCTTCCATGTGCTTTCTGATGGGTTTGGGCTCTGTCTGTGCTTTATGGCAGAGGTGGGAAGGAGTAAAGCTAAGGAACTGTGTTATTTACTTAAATTCTGCTCTCTGTCTTGGCTTGGCAGTGCTAACAGGAATAAAATCCTAATGGCAATCTGGTAAAGTTAGTAGACACGAACCCAAATGTACCCAAGAGAAAGGTCTGCAGAGCAAGAAGGTGCCATTGTCAGAGGAGAATCAGAGTCTCGAACCAGGGATAGTGACATTACATTTCTTCAAAAGTTGCACGTTCTTGAAAACCCATTTAAAATATTTCCATTTTTAATGCATTTTCTGAGTATTCCATTTTTGTAATAATACAAGAATCTATTCTCCTCTCACAGGTCTACAGAAGCTACTTCCGATTGGTTTTTTCTTACCATTGGAGAGGTTTTGGGAGTTTTTTTTCCAGACCATGAAAGCCCCCTTAATTTCCATGCATGCACTACTGATTTTGGTCTATTGGTCGCATGCAGTATCAAGTAGGAAGGTTGTTTCTGTTACCTCTGTTTTCCCTACTGGTGATGATGGTTCAGCTTTCACCTGTTTATCCATCTGCAACTCACTTAACTCTTCACAAATCTCAGAGGTCTGACTCTGGTCTCCTGGGCTTTTGCAGCACTGCCCCCTCGGTTGCAGCTGTTTTTCCTGCCGGAGATAATCCTAGATGGGTTTATTTTCTTTTTCTTTGGTAGCATGCTTATTTCTTAAGCAGAACTCCCCAGCTAGCACAGAAAATACCCTGAACTATACTTGTCAAGGGATGGCATCTTAAGGCAAAATGGTAAGCAACAAGATTACATAGGCTTATGCTGCAACTTTTGAGGTTTAGCAACTTGGATATGTCAAATTGCCTGGCTGTAAAAGAGAGGGGGAAAAAAGAGCAGCTTTTTGTTCAGGAATTGTTGCTAGGGGAAGGAATCACCCTGCCATTTCTTCCATTTTCAGTCTCTGAATCTGAGAAAGTCGTTTTCTCCAGTGACCCCAAATATCACAGGCTGGTGCTCCGAGTTTAGCCATATAATCAAGAGATGTACTCTGCAGTCACACAGCCAGGCTCAGCCTCAGCGCTGGAGGTGCTATGTTAAGTAACAGGTCTGTACTGCAGGGCAGGAAAGAAACCAGACAAAAAAGAAGAAAAGATATAAATTCAAGAGGAGGGAAATGCACTGAATATGGAGCCCCCTTCCCCCCTGAGAAACAGAAGTTGGCGACGCCTCACTGTCTCCCACCACTGCTGGCTCTCCCATCCCCTCCTTTATACATGGCCCTCAATTCATGAAACCCGTGAACACCACCAAGCTAAATCCACTCCTGTTCAGCAAATGTCTGAGAATAATTTGGAGCTGCACTGAAATCAGAGTCTCAGTTAGGCATGTGCTTAAGAGTATTCTGCAAACACCGGCTGCTGCGAGGCCCAGTACTCGGAGTGGCATGAGCAACGTCATTAAAATCACGTACCAATTTGTGGGCATGACCGTGACTAATGGTGAATTCCTTCAGATTACTCACAGTACGGAGAGTTATGCCTAGCTGTGTTTGCAGGATTGGGCCCATAACCACTAGCATAAAATCAGGAGAGCTTTATTGATTCACACTAGCTGGGAATGTAGCCTGTAAACTCCATAGCTTATCGGAGTATTACCATATTTTATGTCATTACTAACAGTGCTACTAAAATATTAATAAAGCTCAGGCTGATTTCAAAGACATATGCTGAATTGCTTAAAGAAGCCTTTCCATGCTGAGAAAACAGATTACAAGAGTACCAGGATTTTAACAAAAACTATCTGAATGTATTTTCCTTTCGGCGGTGTGTCATTTTCTGGAGGGGAGGGGAGCGATTCTCACAGTCAGTGTTTTAACCAAGCTTACCCTCCCATAATCAGAGCCCACCTGCTTTAATTTTACAGTCACATCACAGCAGGAAACAGCAGAAGCAGGTATGGAGAGGAAAAAAGAACCCCATCTTATTTAAAAAGTAACCAACTGAAATAACATGGGAGACAAAAAGTGGTTGATTAAATAAATTGCTTTTTGTATAAACTCTCAGATTTTCAAATTTGCACCGGTTCTTTCAAATGCCTTTCTGCTTTCCCAGCAAATTAATTTAAAATTAAATTACCGGTTTCCTGCTGCGGAGGTCATAAGGTCTAACATATATTTTAACTTTAATAAATTAAATTATGCATGCTCTAGTCTATACTCTGTGCTGAAGGAATTATGACATAAAATTTACAGGAACAATTCAGAACCAATAGCCACAGGCCAAGGATCGCTCTGTTATTACCAGTCTATGGTTTTGATTTCACCATGAAGTTATATATATGCTAAGAAGTATAACTTGGAAAATGTATAACATACAGAGAAGCTGCTAATACCAAAGGCACAGCATATACTAGTCAGGCACTTTGTTATAAACATTTTTTTAATGCAACGCGCGTACAGCTTGGTCCTAAGTAATGCTAATGACAGAGTATTGGTTACAGCATTTAAGCAACAGAAACAATCGTTTCATGTTGCAAGTAGTGTAATCTGGGTGACGTCCCAAGTTAATTTGTCCAGAAAGCCCGTACACCCAGAGACCTTGGAAACTGTGGACTGTATAAGAGCGAACTGTGTGACTCGGCTCCTCTGAAGAGCAACAGAGCTAAGTCAATGAGCATGTTGTATAGTTAGGGTGAAAGAAAAGAAAACGTGTATTGTTTCATTAGTTACTATCTGCATTGCTGGCAGTAGGGGGCTCTTTCCTGGACACTTTGGGCTCCTGTACACATGACAGAGCTCTGCTCCGATGTGTGCTAATTAGCGTGGGTTGCAGTAGACTCAATCAAGTCTTCTGTGAGTCTACTGGAGCGTGCTAATTAGCGTGCTCTAGCAGCCTCCCCATCATGTGTATTCAGCATCCCCATGTTTCCAAATGGCAGCAGGGGCGCTTTAAGTAAAGCTTGTCGAACGAGCTTTAGTTAAAGCGTCTCTGCCACCATTTCTGAAACGTGGGACACTGACTACATGTGATGCTGTGGGTGCTTTAATTACAGTGGCTCTCTGAGCTGTTTTAATTAAGCCCCTCCACCCGAGCACGTGTATAGACACCCTTGTTTTCAGGAACTCCATGCCCAAACCCCTCCTCTCTATGACACTTACAACTATACACATAGTGATAATGGTATCATGTCATGCTAAACTCGCACGGGGCCAAAATGTCACTATGCAGGACAAGGCATTGATGCAGATTAGGGTTGCCAAACATATGGCTCACAAGTCATATCTGACCTGCAGAGATGCTCTATCCAGTCTGCTCGGCTACCGGTGGGCCACCAGAAGTTGGGGGCTATGGGTATGGGGGTGGTTTGCCATGGAAACCAGAGCCCTCAGGCCCTGGTGGACATGGTGATGGGCAGCACAAGGGTGTGCAAGGGCTGATAGAGCTCCAGTCACCCAAAAGCTACTTTACTCATCACCATCGAACCGGCCCTACCTCCTCAGTCAATGGCCCTGCCACTACCATTTGCTGCATGCCCCAGGCCTGAGCTGGAGCTACACCTAGAGCTGGAGCTGTCACCACCACATAGGTTGTGTACTACCACCAAGGCACAAGGCATGTGGCAGCGGCAGCAATGGGTCTGGCTTCTGCATGGGGCCAAAACTGCTGCCACCGGAGCCACCCTGTGTCCTGGGCTGGACCTGGCCTGCAAGGAGCCCTGTGGTCTGGATTCAGCCTGGGGTAGGAGGTGAGTATTGACACCCCTGATATAGGCCATCAAAACAATGAACTTTTCATTTTGCTCTGACAACCACACTTGAAAGGAAGACAGCTTCTGGAATAAAAGAAACTGTCCCATACATCTAGGGGGAGACGGTAATTCTGCACTGGGTGCCAAGTATCAGATGCTGTCCTGGGTAAAAACGGTCTGATTTCAGGTAACCCTTTCATTTCCAGTACACATTGCGGGGACAGCAAAGCAGTGTTGGCTGCTCTAAAGTGCATTTATTTTGGTCTGCTTAACTTTGGGCTGTTTGGTTTTGTTTTAATTCGAGCCAATTTGTTCTTTTGGCAGCAGCAGCAGTAGATTTATCTCCAATAAAACTCCACACTGTGGGTGGCTTATGTAATTTGTTTTTAATTTTTGTATCAAGTGCCAAGTTGCCAAGGCAATACACATTATGTTAATATTTATTGATTCAGTTGTTTTCATAATTTATAAAGAGAAAACACAAAGTGATACACAAACGGCACGCATACAAATGGAAGGCGGACAGCCTCCTGAGATTCACATTGGACCCTCTGTTGCTTGATATCCAAGTTACAACCAGGGACGTGCACACCTCAAACCCTTTGGCACCTCTTCTCATTTTGGTTCTTTGGCCTCTGCACAATGAGAAGTGAACATTAAATTGTATTCATAGTTAACCAACCTTATGGAATACAACTTGGCTGTACACATGTGGTTGGTTATAGCACAAGTAAGAGGGAAACAATGGTTTCTTCGAGGAACATGTAGTTGTTAATTTGGGTGACATCTCCAGTTCTTTTGTGCATGGGCTCCACACTTGTTGCTGGCATAAAGACATGCAGAAGATCCACCAGTGGGTCTTGCCTGTGTGACGCAGAAGTCTAGAAATAAAAGTGATGAACTTTGGTCGGCTCACATGGGGATTACTGCAAATTCCTGGCCTGTGTAAAAAGCCTTGCTCTTGGCAAAAACAAAGTCAACACCAGCCACCAGCGGGAATTCATTGTATTTCCTTCCCAGTGACGATATCGTGCTTCCATCCTGTACGGCTGAATTTAGAAAGACAAAGCATTGCAAGCCATAGTCCTCAGAAGTAATCTAGTAAAACGGATGTTTGGAAAGGCTCGCTAACCCCTGTCCTGATCCTGACTCTAGCTTTGCTCCCACACTGACTCTGCTGTCCAGGCTACCCGCATCCAGCCAACACGGAGAATAAGCCTTTGATGCCAGGCAGCTGCTCCATAGAGCAGAGAGGTGGGCAGAGATGAGGCATGGGCACAGGCTTGGTTCTGCACCCCAATCCCTCTGTGGCAGGCTGGCAATCACTTCTGAGCAAGTTTGGTGGGGAATGTAAATGGTGACAGGAACTGAGCTGGGTCAGCTTGTTTTCCCTATAGAGCAAGTGGTGGGAGTTATAGGCTGGTTTGTGACTCCCGTGAAATAGAGTGCAGCTATAAACTGCCCTTTAATCACAGCAAAATGCTTGTGCACATGTAGATCAATTCAGCCCTGTGCAAAGGGCGGCTGGTGGGCCTGCATATCACATTGCACTGAAAAGAATTCCCTGAACATGAGCCGTGTGCTGGCATTTTAAGGAGCTGTTTCACCCCTTGAGAGAGCTGAGAATTAAAAGCACCAGAACAATTTCTCACAGGGCAATGCTGACTGCAGGAAGCTGTCATTCCAGGAAATACTGCTCTCAGAGGAAGACCCTCTCCTTAATGACCTCACGATCTCAGTCTGGGATGGTGATGAAGCTGGCCTTTGCAAAGGAACACAATTCAGCATGGCAGTAATTAGTGCTTTAATGACTAGCTGGTCATCTTAATCTGTAAATCCCCATAAGAGCCAATATTTGAATATGAAGCATCTAATATAAGGAGACAGATTGGCTAAAAACCCTGTTACTTGCACTTGGAGCTCTTCACTTGGATGTGGCCTGGTGCAGGAGTGAACAGGTATTATTATCATATGATTGTTTACTGGCTTCTGTAAAAGAGCTATGATGTTTTTCCTGTTCCTAATGGAAAGCTCTGGATACCACAAAACCACCATAAATGGGAGCAATTGGCATTCTTCCTTGGCTACAATTTGCCCCCAGTGATTGGTCCCCTTCCTCAGCAGAGAAGCCAAGACCATAAGTAATTGTTAAAGCTGAACTCCGCTCTATCCAATCCCTGGACAGAACTGAAGCAGTTTGCATTGCTGCCGAGCCGCATGGAGCGCCTTGTTCTCCGTGCGCTACCTGTTGTGTAGGCACAATAAGGACAAGATCTTTATCTTTAAGGCAGAAGTCACTGTTTTAAGAAAAGAAGAGAAATACATACACATGAACCAAAGAAACTGCCTGGGGTTCTCACTGCCATCATTTATTATTTTCCCATATAATAAATGGGAAAACCATTTATTCTCCCAGCACATAAAGTGTAAGTCAGGGTTACTCCATGAACATCAGGGAATTGGGATGGTGCAACAGCGCTAAGAGAGGCAAATCACACCATACACCTAGAAAATCCCCTAATTCCCTGAATAAGAGAAGAGGGGGATTTGTGTTACTTATCCTGGCTCAAATGAAAGAGGGCTGGAAGGAAGCTGTCAGCTCCATCGAACACTTTCCCTGCAGCATCCTCTCGCCCCCACCTGATGAGGAGAGGAGGGCTGCTCCTAGTGAGTGACATCAAGTGTCAGAGTAAAACCACTCGGGACATTGCACAAGAGGAGTGGGGTCATAGCCCAGACAGAGAGCTATCACACCACACGGTGTTCCTCCAAACTTACTTTTAACCAGATGGATAGCCGCACCTACAGGACTGTACAGAGAGCCCCGGCTTGAGTTTGGGTGTGTGCAGGGTTAGCCATAAACACACACCTAGTGCAGGACACCAATGCAATCAGGGGGATGGGGAGCATGACCGTCGCAATGGAAAGAATTACTCAGTCAACAAGCAGTGCAGATCTGCGCGAAGCAACAGAGCATGAACTAGCTTGATTCAGCCGTTCAGTGAGCACAAGGAAACTACAGTGAGAGAAAGCAGGGCTGGAAGTGGCGTTGTCTGCCCGTTCCTGAAGTGCCTCCTTTTTCTCCATCACAGACCACCCAATCCATCAGTCTGCTCTAATAGTGCATCTTCACAGACAGGCCTAGCTCTAGACAGTGCTCATCATCCCTTATGGTCACAAGCATCACTTTCACTCACAAACCGCAGACAGACAAGGGTTTTCAAATTAAAACCTAGGTGTGCCATTCTGCTGCAAAATCCTGCCTCAGCGGGGTACAGGCACCTCTTTGAGCTATTAGTACATGGAGGAAGCATAATTGCTGCTACATATTCACTTGGATCCCTTGGATCTACGCCGACTGGAGGTGTTCTGTGCTTTGGGGAAGGGGCAGATGCGGAACAGATAGAAAGCTTCTGTATCAGGCGGCTTGGCAATTCCTGCTCTCCCTGGGTCCATTTGGAAACGTGGGGACCAGTAGGAGAACTGAGGGGGGTGACTGGGACAGCAGCCTGCAGTGCTGCCTTTGTTGGTCGGGGCGAGGGATGAGGCAAAAGTGATTGCTGGCTGACTGCACTGCTGCAATAGGCATGGCAGCAGCTGGTACTCCCCCCCGATGTGTCCCAGCTGCCCCAGGCACAGATCTGCCCTGCTGTGCCTCCGATGGGGACATTAAGGATATGTCTACACTGTGGCAGCAGAGAACTATCTCATGACGAGCCCTGCCCGCCTGCTCCCACTCCTTGCCAGTCAACCCTAGAAACACAGCTGAAGTAAGGATTTGGGGGCAGGGGGCAGTCAAAAGCATTCGCTTGGGTCACCTCTACTAGCTCATTTCCAGGGCTGATGTGCACAGAATAGGCACAGGTGGGAAGGATGGACTGCCTTGGCAGTGAGCCCCGAAACCTGTGACGGGGACTGCACAGGCTGCACCAATGGGGGCCTCGCCCACATGAGCCACAGCCGCCTGACCACACATCACATGGGCACTGCCCACCTGCCCACTCCATTGTGCTATGTGGGTGTCCTGGCCCCATTTTCAGCTTCCCAGCCATGGACTCCCTGACTGTACCACATCCCAAAGGCACCCTGGGTTGTGAGCTCCCTGGTGCTGTGGGCTGTGCACTGCCGGGGAAGGAAGCAGAAGACAGAGGAAGACTAGGGAGGGGAATCCTAGAGCTCCTGGGTCAGAGCAGTGGGGGTGGAGGGAGGGTGGTCACTGGTTGGAGCCCAGGGGCTTCAAGTCATTTCCTCAGGGGCCGCATATAGCTAGTTGGATAGTCCTGCCCTCAACAGCGATGAGACAGGTCACTCAAAAGGGAGAAAAGGAAATGCTTTTCCACATACAGCACAGTTATTTTATGGTTCTCTGCCCAAGAACGATCATAGGACCAAGTTTTCAGTAGGAGTTTTAAAGCAGATTAGACAGCTACATGAATAACAAGAGTATCCTGAGTCATAAATGAAAGATTTAAAACATGAAAGATCTTTGAAAAGTTGTAAACCCTCATGCTTCAGGGCTTGCCTCAAGACATTAGAGGCCAGGAAGAAATTTCCCTGGGGGACACACTATCCCACCACTGCAGGCTTCCTTGCACCTTCCTATTAAACACTGGGTACCGGTGACTTTTGGGGACAGGACAGCATAGACGGCTGTCTTTTGGGATCCCGTTCAACAATTCTTAGACAACTCTCTTTACCTGCTGTTCAAAGGCCAGATAACATCTGACCCAAAGGAAGTCATAACAGTTTGCTCATAATTAGAAAGCTCTTGAACACATGTCCTGTGATTTGGTTTTCAAAATGGCAGCAGCCAGAATAATTTTAGCTAGTACTTAATTTACTACGGGAGGCAGATAAGCATGTCATTGAGTGATGATGCCAGGTTTGAGTCTACAGTAAGTGCAGGCTTGTCACACAGCACACAATAGTATATTTGCTGTAGAGGCAGTCTCAGCTCCTCCTTGCTAACTCCTTCCCAAGGATAGTATGTGAAGCGTGCTGTCTATTGCACTAGAGTATGTCTGCAGTAACTCTACGGAAGTCAACTGAGTTTTTACACTGGCATATCTCAGCACAGCGTTTGGTCCATTAACTACCTGGGCTTAGGATCTGAGGAATGAAATTAGTCGCCGAATCATTGCTAAACAATTCCTCTTAAACATCATGAGGCACTGGAGGAATCTAGAGCCAAATGTTCATGCCTGTCCTCAGTCATCCTGTACACTGGGGCTGTTCAGCACAAGTAAGGTTAGCAGAACTGGGTCTTTATACAGCAAAGCTGCAAGACACTGTGACAGATCCTCAGCAGATGTCAACTGCTGCAACTCTGCCGAAGGCAGAGCAGCTGAGGACCTGCCCAAGTGGTTTTCAGCTTTGGGTACTGGAGAAGATTAATTTTAAGATGTCCAAGGATGTCTATTATCCGAGTCACAGCTGAGCTAACTGCCTCGTCTCTGTACGAGGTCCGGATGCTTTGCCAAATCTCTTCCTTCAAGAAAATAAACAGAACACTTTTGCTGTGCTCCATTTCACATTCATCCAGAACATTTCAAGTGCTTGAACTTTGGCCCTGGAAAAGTAGAGAGAATTAATTCTAATTGCTCAGTCTTAGCTGGTCCAAGATCATTTTCCTCACCGTGCAGCACATTGTCCATAATAAAATATGGATTCATTCTTCCGAGGGTTCAGTTTTAAAATTAGTCTAAGTGGGAGAACTTGGCAGAGAGATGTACTGCCAAAGTTAATTTCTCCTGTTATCAATTCAAAAAGGCTTAAATAGGCAGTGAAAGTGTTTCATAAGTGTTCATTGTTCAGAGTTCAAGCTAATACCTTTTGCTAAATTGCATTTTGATGTTTAATCACTATCTACTTTACGTTTCTTTTGGTAATTGGGATCTCTCCACTATGTAATGTGAAGAATTCAAACAAATGGGCTCCTCTGCCGTACATTTCAGCTCCACGAGGCTGTGGCGCTTCTAAGCTTTGCCTAAAAGTGTGATGTGCTTTGAGAGAGTGACTGTAGCAACCACAGACCTATTCAGCCAATTAAGGCTTTGCTATTTCTATCGTTATTAAGAAAGCCGTGTATTATTATACCTAATAAAAACAAAACAGGTGACAGGCTTTTAGCTGCCATTACTTTCTATTTCACTATTTTAGATTCATTAGCAGATATGACAGTTTCAAACTCCCACGCCACCACATACACACACAGACACACAGACACAGACACACACACGCATATTAGGGCTGTGCGAAGCTTTGGACCCTGATTTGATTCGGTGGAGATTTGGCCCAATTCAGTGGCTGAATCTCCGAATCCGAATCGAATCAGAGGACCCTTTAATCTCTCTGAATCAAATCAGAACCCTCTGAATCGATCTGGAGAGATTCGGCGATTTGGACATAGACACAGCTGTAAATGTTTTTCTACATACCTCTAGGCACCAGGCGGCTCACGAATGCTGTGATGGTGGAGCAGATGGAGTGTCCCACAGGAGCGTGGGGGGGTCCTCAGTGCGCTCGGCAGCAGACCTGGGAGTAGACCAGAAGCACTTCTGGTCCACTTCTGGGTCTGCTGGGGAGCATGTGGGGGCCCCCACTGCACCCCCTGGCTCGGTGACTGGTGCCTCCTGGGTCGGGGGGGGCACCTGGGGTCCCTCTGTGGCCAATGGCCGAGCCAGGGATTGTGTGCGCGCGTGTGTTGGGGGGGGCAGCATGCTGCCCGGTGGACCCAGAAGTGGACTGGAAGTACTTCTGGTTGACTTCTGGGTTCACCACTGAGCATGCTGGGGGACCCCCCATGCTCCTGTTGGATGCTCCATCTGCCCCAGCATTGCAGCATTCACAAGCCACGCCTGGTACCTTGAGGCATGATCCAGGCTGAATCCAAATCCAAATCTGAATCAAATAGGGCCCGCTTCACACACCCCCTAATGCATACAGACTCTCTTTTTCTCTCTGTCTGCAAAACAAGACATCTGGTAATCAACTTGCTCAGTTCTTCTAAAATGCTGAGTGGCAGCATTTCAGTTTGCTTGCTTTTTTTTATCGAAGGGAAGAACTGTGAGGAATGCTCAGTTTTGGCAGTATTCTGCTAGGGGGAGAGTTATGGATACTAGAAAATGACACCCAGGAGACCATGACTGACATGTAGTCCATGGGGCTGGGCATTTGTCCGAATGCATGTTGTCAAGTTGGCAATGCCTGATATCAGTTCCTTCAATGCCAGGGCCTTTTACTGACTCCCAGGGTTTCATGGACCTGAGGCATCATGCTATGGAGGAATATGTTTCCTTGGCATCTCATACTGAACAAACACCCTAAAACCTAGAGCATGACTGCTCTTATCGCATCAGCAAAGATAGTGACAGGCAGTCTTCTTCTAGTTCTGCTCACCATGTCTTGATGAACCAGACGAGGGAAATACAACTGTCCATACCTCGAAACCCACTGCAGAGATGGGTTAATATTTGTCATTGAGATGAATATTACTTCTATGGGCCATGCTAATTTTCTTGCTGCTCTTTTTCGTGGCATGAGAAATGAAGACGTTTTATTTTTTCTATTGTGTTAAAAATATTTATGGCTCTCTAAAAGGGATCTACACATTTTTTTTAAATATGCAGCAAAAATTGTTGGCATCTTCTTGGGAAAAAAATTCTTATTTAGGCACAAAATGTATTACCCTACTTTCTACTTCATTAGCCAGTGGGTATGTCGTCTACATGTGCATTTGTTTACGCCGGCTTAAATTTACAGTCAAGTTGGCATAAGTCACCATATTTACTGTGTAGACATGCATGTGTAGGCACGCACCCATACTGCACAGTAATTTGGGTACTGCGCAGTAAATGCGCATGTGTTGACGCGCCCACTAATAATGAAATAAAATAAACTAATACAATTTAGTTCCCAAATAGAAAACTAATGGCCCAACATGAGTAAAAGGGTAGAATTTTATAAGATGGCGTGTATATATGAGTACACAAAATACCAAATATTTGCCTGATACAAATGGGTGCAGATTTCACTGATTTCAATGGAGTTTTGTCTTTTTACACTAAGAGAGAATGTGGCCTGGCCTAGGGACTGGTTCTGACATGAATAGCAATGTAATGTTATTTGAGGGGAATGCATAGTCCCTGAGAATGCTGTATATTCCCTGCAGTAAAGACCAAGAATAATATCCACAACTATTTGTGCGTGTTTTTTATTTTCTGTCCTTGTCTTCTGGACTTTCACAATGTGGTGGATTATCCCTTTGGATTTATCTGTAGTGAAATCCATAGGAGCGTCAAAGCTCAGCACAAATAATTTTGTATCAACAACTTTATGCGCTGAATTATCTGAGACCCATTCTAATCTCAGGCAGGCAGGAGTCAGTTTGGCATAATTCCATTGACTTCAAGGGAGAAACTCCAAACTCTTATATCTATAAATTTTGATAGCAGTATTTCCATTATTTCAGCCATCTTCACACTAGTATGACTTGGGGATGTTGCGGATTTTCAGCATCTTACTATCTTTAAGTCAACACTAGATACATTTCTAAAAGATATACTCTAACACAGACAAAAGTTATGGGCTTGATGAAGAAATCAATAGACGAGGTTCTTTGGCCTGTCATATAGAGGGTTCATAGGGTCATAGGAAAGTAGTAGGCCTGTGCGAAGCAGCAAGTATTTGATTTGGCTTTGGATTCAGCCAATTCAGAGGGAGAGAGATTCAATTTGGTGATTTGAATCATGGTCCCAATTCAATTTGGCTGATTTGGATTTGGAGATTTGGCTGCTGAATTGGGCTGAATCTGTGGCTGAATCTCCTCTGAATTGAACAGGCAGTGGTGGCAGGGGCAGTGGTGGGGCTATGGCGGCAGCAAGCAGGACCTCCCTCCGCCCGCTCCCCCAGCCCTGCCCATATCTGTCCTGCCCGGCCCCAGCATCCTGGGCCCCTTTAAAAAAAAAAAAAAAGTCACACACTCACTGGCGGCAGCAGCAGCAATTGGGGCCTCTGGGGGCTTGTGACAGAGCCCCCCTGTGCACGCAGGGGCAGCCTGGCACCTGCGTGGCATCTGTCGCATTGCACAGGTGCAGCATGGCTCAGCAAGGCGCTGTCCCGGAGCCGGGGCAGCTCCAGCAGTCACCTGGAGCCCGGCACTGCTCAGTCCCAACTCCTGGACAGTACCCAGAGCCCCGCAGCGCCCTGCCGCACCGCGCCACGCTGCACCCTCGCGATGCAACAGCTGCCATGTGGGTGCCAGGCAGGAGGGGTGATCTCCACTGCCTCGTGGTGTGTGGAGGAGCTCTGCTATGAGCCCCCAGAGGCCCTGATCACTGCTGCTGCAGCCGGTGAGTGTGGGGCTTTAAAAAAAAAACAAAAAAAGTGCTGGGAC
>NW_005841968.1:143122-172397 GCF_000455745.1 Alligator sinensis | reverse complement strand
GGGGAGCCAGCAGGCAATGGGGGGGGGTCCCCATGGTCCCCTCCTCCCTCCTCCAGCCCCCCTGTCCCCTGCTTACCGGCACAGAGCCTGGGTCCAGCTCCCTGCAGCGGCGAGCGGGGAACACCTGAATCTCTGAATTGATTCAAAGGCTTCTGATCCAATTCAGACCTTTTAATGGGTCTCCCGATTTGATTTGGATTCAGAGATTTGGCCCCCAAATAGGGCTGAATCTCCTCCAAATCAAATCAGCTACCGAAGCTGTGCACAGCCCTAGAAAGTAGGGCTGGAAGGGACCACACAAGGTCATCTAGTTCAGCCCCCTGCTCACGGCAGGACCTTCCCTGACTAAGCAATGCCAGACAAGTATCTGTCCAATCTTCGCTTGAAATTTTCAGGGATGGAGATTCCACAGCTTCTCTAGGCAGCCTGTTCCAATGCTCCAACACCCTCATAGTCAAAAAGATTCTCCTGATCTCCAACCTGTATTTCCTCTGCTGAAGCTTAATGCCGTTGCTCCTAGTCCAGTCCTGTATGGCCATAGAGAAAAGTCTGTCCCCATCCTCTCTGTAATTCCTCTTCAGGTAGTTGAAGGCTGTTTTCAAATCCCGCTTCCCATGCCCCTTTTCTTCTCCAAACTAAATAACCTTAGTTCTTTTCTCAAAAGGCATGCCTCCCAAGCCCCTAATCATGTTTAAGAGTTAAACTAGATGATCATAATGGTCCTTCCTGATTCTAAAATCTATGAATCCATTACTTAGAAGAGACTGTCTCTTGCATATAAAGTGGACATATGCAGAGATGATACAAATAACTATTAAACTTGAAGGAATGACAGGGAAAGCTCTTGAACATACATATTGAGGGGCAGAAAGGCAGAAAAAACAGCCCGGAGCATGCCAGAAAGTGTATGGTTGAACATCCTTCTTTTGCAGTTCTTGTGGTCACTTCTTGAGTTAATACATAATTCCTCTGTAGCCTCTAATGTTGCATTAACTTGTGCTTTTGCACAGCATGATTCAAAGTTGATGACTAATTGAGCTAAATCAGTTTAGATTCAATGGTTTCCCCTCTAAAATCTGAGATGAATTAAAAAAAACAGCTTCATCAACAGCAAAATGTTTCTTGCCAACATGTCAATTGGGGGGTGGGGGGGAAATCGATGGAAAAAAAGTCTAAACCAATAACAGTTTTGACCTTCCCATTTTATTTTGGTAATAGCAAAGGTTTCATTTTGGTCAGGTAAAGCATTTAGCCGCAGCTTTACCATTCTGATGCACTGATTACGTTTTCAAAAGTATATCATACTTGATATATATTTTATATTGATTTTTTAATGTCACATATTTCAACATTATCCATGGAAATTGTCCATGATCGAAAATGCTTTTTACCTTATAAAAATTATACATTAAAAAAAGCTTGGGTTTTTTGGACGCAAAATGTTTCAGTAATTCTCAACACAATTTTACGGGACTTTTGCAGGAAGTTTTCACATTTTGTTAGCTTGTTCGTTTGGTTCTTTGTTTGGTTTAGAACAAAACCGAATTGCCTATGCAATGGAAATCCTGATGAAATTAGAACCTACGCCCCAGGGGTCGGGGACTCTCCCAGTGCGTTCCCATGCACCTGTCATCACAAGTGTTAGCTCCAGCCTCAAGTGAGTGGAGAATTACAGATCAGAAGATGGAGGTGAGTGTAAGTGTCAAAGTGGTATCTCTCGGACCAATTTAGCATGCAGTGGGTGTCAATGAGCGATATCAATTAGGTGTTCTGGATGGGTGCAGTTCAGTTCTGGTATTTGTCAGGCTCAGCTCCCACAAAAAAACCCCATGGGACTAATTCTGCTCTGCCGGCAGGGTAAATCAGGATCAGTGGCACACCTGGGTTGACCCCCTTAAATATGCCTATGGCACCAAAGTGCTGTGCTGAAAAGCAGCAGGCAGCTCAGCCTGGCTCAAGCAAGGCACTCAGGAGGATCCAATCCCATCCTCGCATCCAATCCCACATCCCAGGTAACGTCCTATGTCTGTGGCACATTAGGAGTAACACGAGTCAGGTTAGTGCAGTTGCACAGGTGAAAAATGAGGAGGCCAGAATCAGCCCCTCCTGTGTCTCTGCCAATTCCCAAGGGGGACTGGAACAAAAGTGGCTGTGCTCTCCCCTTTCCTTAGGCAATGTTTCCTGCACCAGACACCAGGTCGTAGTAAGGGATAGCCTAGCAGCTGCTACAGCGGCTCTGTGCCATCTGAGGATTTCCCCATGCAGGGGAATCCTCAGGCAGCCAGATATGCTGACTTTCCAGCTGCTTTGCAAAATCGCTGTGTTGAAAAGGAGCCACAGTGGGGTCTAGGATCTGGCCCATTATGACATGCAGGGAGGGAGTGTGCCACAGAGCTGCATCCAGTCTTTAGTAAGGGAGTAAAGGAGCTGTAAAGCTTGCTTCCTCCACGGCAGCAGGAAGCGAGCCCGTTCCATATGACCCAATTAGCCACCCCATTGTAACAAATCAATAATGGCACTTTCTGAAGACAAGTGAACAAGTGCTGCTGGCTTGGTGCTCCACTGTGTTTGAAACGATAAAAGGTGTTATCCCCGCAGAACAGAGTGGCCAAAGCGTATCTTTGTTACAGCATCGGAGGTGCGTAGAATGCATTTGCAGAAGAGCACTTTGCCATATGGAGACACCAGCCCCTTCCGCGCAGATTTTGATCTCATTATGCTTGCTAAATCTATCAGGGAACACACTGTTTGACTGCAGAAGCGCAAATGTAAGAAGGTATCTCTTTATTTGCCCAAGCTTTGGAACTTATTTTCAAGGAGAGAATCATTAAGATATGGACATAAACAACCTGTGTTTACCAATGGTAGATGGCACCAGACGAACATGATACCTTTCTTTGATGAGAGAACAAAGGAAATGAGGTAGATCTAATGTGTCTGCACTTCAGTACGTCACTTGATACTGTACCAGATGGAAAATTATTAGTTTAACAGGAGAAGATGAGGATGAATACAAGTATCATGAGGTGGACAAGGACCGGGCTAAAGGGAAGATTAAAAAGGGGAGGGTTTCAATTGATTAGTGGAGTTTTTCATGATCAGTCTCAGGACCACTTGTATTAAATTTGTATTAATTGCCCTGGCATGAAACGTAACAGCACTAATGGAAGTTGGGAGGCATTGGCAATACGGGGACGTGTGAGAATAGCATATAGAAAGAACTGGGAGATTTAAAAGAACAATGTTCAAGGTCATGCAGTTGGGACTGCACAAGAAGTTGTGGGATTAGCTGAAGTCCAACTGCTGGAGATGACAGAGGGTATCTTTGCCAGTCACAGGTGGTCTATGAGTCACCAGTGTGATGACAGTATTGCCCAATCCTGGGAGGTATCAGGATCATGACTTAAGACACATAAAAAGCTACATGGGCTAAGCAAGTGTGCAGTGGAACTAAATATTCAATTAAGGTGTCTGATGTGGCAGGGAGGCACTTCCACCCTTTTGTGCAGATAGCCCTTTGGATCTGGCCTGTTTTGATTTCTGAAAACTTTTGCTGCTAAATGAAGTCCTTACAAATGATTCTGTTGGCCAGCTGGCAGCATTTTGAACTCTGTTTCTACCATTTTAATGTCCCAATCTATTTCCAATTCTTTCAGAGCTGTGAATACTGCTGTCACATCTGGGTGGTCTCAGTTTGGGGCCAGAAACTTCTCCATGGCGTTCTCAGAAAATGATTTCCAAGATTTAATTCTTGGGGGAGCCAAAGTTAGCAGGTGAGTCAACAGCTTTCAAAAGAGGGCAACCAGCTGTTTGCTCCAATACTGCTGCACTTCATCATCGGACCTCCACTCCGAGTGGGCGATGGGGGTGAGTGCCCAGGGCGCTGTGGCCAGGAGGGCACCACACACACACACACACACACACACACACACACATGAGCAGCCCATGCTCACAGCGGCAGTGCTTTCCCCCTGTGCCAGGCAGGAGGAGCAGTGCCCAGCCTAGCCCACCCCTTGCCTCCACCCACTGCTCAGGAGGAGCTGGGCTGGGCTGGGCAGTGCAGGCAGCAGCACCCTGCCACTCCACCTCCCCGCGGGACAGTGCCCCACACCTCTGCCTGCCTGTCTGCCTGCAGCAGTGCCACTGGCTTGGGGAGGGGGACACACAGGCTGGGGTGGGGGGAGGAGAACACCAAAATACAAGTTCACCCAGCATGCCACTTTCCTTTAGGCTGGCTCTGCTTCCACTAAATACATGCCATGTACACGAAGAGCCTTTTTTCCCCTTCAGAAGACAATTCATATTTGGACTTCTCCGTCTTGGGAGTATTGCAAGGATCTTCATTATCATACAATAGAGAATTCATTGTAGCCCAAATGCATCTGAGAGTATCATCCGATGATTTACCAACACAACAGATGGTTTATTCTTCCTCCCCCTGCCCCAGAATTAAATGAGTCTCCAAATTTAGAGCGCAAGGGAATTTCCCACTCAGGAATACTGACAGGGACAGACTGCCCCTGTGGCGAGGGATGCCGGCCCATCTGTTCCAGCCTTGAGTGGAAACGTTGCAATGACTGGCACCCACAGCTACGTAAAAAGAGAAAGGCTCGCTGCATTTAGATTGGGCATTTCTTACACAGGCACATTTTCTGGACCTCGGTCCTGCTTGTCCTTTGCTGTTCCAGTCTAGTATCTGGATGGCTTTTTATTCGAACTGATCTTTCCACCACGTGTGCAGGCTGCACGCCTGTCTCTCCCGGCTCTCTGTACTGTCAGAGCATCTCGGTTACAGAGAGGAGATGAAGGTGCTCTCAGGTATACGAGCTTATTACAGGCCCTCACACTGACAGTGTCGCAAATTGGTACCTTTCAGCAAGATGGTTGCTGCCAGCATCGTCTTAAATAATAGAAGTGTCAGTTGAAATTAAAAAAAACCCCAAAACTTCCCTATTCCATTGCACAGAACGTACGGTTGTAGGAGGGTTTCTCACCTCTTAGTAACACGGGAGCTGCTTTCTGTACAGCTTACTTAAAAGGGGCTTTGTGACCTTCCCAGCGTAGCTCTCAGATGGTCATTCTTAGCAGGGAAGCCCTGGCACTCCATGAAAATACTCGCTCCGAGCCAATCCTGCATCCCATCTTGCAGTCCTGATTTAGACAGAACCCCCACTAGCTTCCCAGTTATTCCAGCTGAGTCTGGATTGACATGAATCTAAAATGGCTACAGTGGGTCTTTGTCTGGGAACGAAGTTCAAGATTCAGCTCATAGCGCTACTATTTCTAGCAGCGCACTTGAGAAACACAGAAATTCGCTTCTAAGACAAGTACGTCACAGTTTCGACTGCTGCGAGGTGCCATGAATTAATCGCAGCGGCAGCCGGTTTTGCAGGGAGGATGCTTTAAATGTCTCCTGTACAGAGAAAAAATACATTTCTTTTTGCAGTGAATATTCTCTTATCAAAACTGGGAGGGAGGGAGGAGGGGTGGTTGCTCTCTGAGGATTATCTCCAGTGACTACTGCAGGCAATCAACAGAGGCCCTATGGGAAGCCGGAGTGGGCACAATTGTGGGTTTCCCTGTCCAGGGCATCAGACAGGAATATTCATTAATAAATGCTGATTTATACATCTCCCTTACTAGGCAACAACAGTGAATCCCGTGCAGAAGTGATGCAGGTTCTGGCACTGCTGCCAACTGTAACCGCTGAATCCCATTTGAGCCATGTTTCTAAAAAATCGCAGGATACATTTTTTCCCCTAAGCATCCTTCTTCAGGAACACATGCACACAACATTGGCCTCCCTTGTTCTAAAATATTTAGATATGTAAAAATATGGGTTACAATTAGGGAAAAGTTAGAATAGATTTGAATGTTTAATCGAAACCCCCAGTAGCTCTTGTTTCATTTATGTAGCATGCTCTGAACACAGAATGCTATTTAACCATATTTGTGGTCCTTTCTCTGAGCTCAGGCAAATGCCATTCACATTTCCCTTGGTTTTCCTTTGCAGGATTTACAGTGGCTTATCATCGTAACATGGATTTGTCAAGATACAAGCTAGTCCAGAATGTGAGCGCTCCACGGGATTAATGCTATAAAAGTGCCACTTGAGCGAGGAAACAAACTTCATAGCTTCTGACAAAGTTTTCCCCAAGATTGGACAACTAGTAGTGTCTAAGTACCACCTATCCAGGGACTTGGGGTATAATACTGAATTATGAGTCATATCATTTCCCCTTTGATATCCAGTGGTTGATCTAACGTATCTTTTACGGGTTAACACAAGATCTGCTATTGGACTAGGCTCTGCCAAAACTAACAATACTTTTAATCAGAAAGCATATTGGACCTTTGCCCCAGTGCTTTGCACTGTCGGTAATAGTTTACACCTGTGCAAAGGCGATCGAATTGTGCCTTGCAGGATCACTTGTAGAACACCTCTAACTTGGGAGTGAGTCTCTTCTCCAGATACAGGGCTAGAGCTGCAGCTTTGCAGTGTATTGGTAAAGGCTCACTGACTTCAGTAGAGATACTGTAACTTGCACCAGCTGTGAATCTGGCCACAGAGATCTAGCTGAGAGAGAGCTGCTGCTCAACCTGTAGGCCTCATGGGCCAGATGAATAGCATGGGGCCAGTCTGCAGGCCAGGTCCCTCATGGGATCAGCACATGGGGTTAGGCCCTGCACCACACTGGCCAAACTCTGTGCGGCCTCAGCCCAGCCCTGCATGCCCACTCTATTGTGCAGGGCCACATTATCCAGCCCACCAGGCTCCCTGTGGGTCTGGAAATTTGGCAGCAGGGGAGCAGCAATTAATGTTGTCACCACTCCCCTACAACTACATTTTCTGATTGTGGGGAGCCGGGCAGGGTGGATGGCCTGCCTCCATAGCCCAGATTTAGCCTGTGGGCTAGAGATTGAGCACCCCTGAGTTAAGCTAGTTGGTACAGCTGTGTAATACATAATTACCTGGCTCCTTGTAAAATAAAATGGTTTTGTGTCCAATTGTTCACTCCTTACATAACAGCAAATGGAGATGGAATAAAAACTCCAAACTCCAAACCAAAACCTAACCACCCTCCCCACCAAAGTGAATGATTCAAAATAAAAAAAATACCATGTTTCATGTAAACTTTCCCATTTAGTTCCACATTTCATTTCATTCTTGGTTTACTTATATTGTGCATTACAATGCTTCAACATTTTTGATGGGTGCAAGGAAGGTCAATCTGATGTTTCTCAACACACTCTTTTCTGGCAATTTCCAATCCACAAACATTTCAACATGTCTGGTTTTGACCTGATACAAGACAAAACCCCAATGCGCGTGTTTCCCGCAGACTAGCGATCCCAGTTTTTCACAAGCTCTAGCAGGTGTCACTAGGATTCGGATCGTACACTTGCTTGCAACAGTAATGTGAAACGGTCTAGCACCCGGCCATTCCTGCGAGATGTCAATAACTATCCGAATGTGTAAAAATGTAACACTCCTACTAGATTGAATGTAATGTCTTTTTTTCACTTTTCTAGACCTGGTAGTTTCTGAAATACCAGCCAGTTTCAATGAGAAGTAATTACATTCTGGTTTGTGCCAATAGAGTGAAAACCTCTAGTCCCACAAAAGAGTGGATTGGGGAGGTGGGGGTGCAAAAGGGTCGATCCGGGAGTGTATTCAGGGGGAAGGAGTGGATCCGGAGGGGGGCGGGGTAGGGGCAGAGTTGCACCTGCCTTTGGCTGTGCACAGCATGAAACAGGCCTCAGAGATCACCAGCATGGCAGTGGAGCTCCTGCTGGGAGCTTTGCATGTGCTGGGAGCTCTATGAGCTCACCAGCTGGTCTGCCTGGATCCCCTGCTTTCTACTCCAGCATCTGCTGCTGTTCGCTTTAACCCCACCCTCCTCTCCCACCCTTGAATTCAGCAGCAGGGGAAAGGAGGGGATGAGCAGCAGCACCAGTAATGCTCAGCCCCTGCCTTCATGCAGCCCTGGAGCTGGGGGCCTGCGTGCACTGCCATCATTCGTTGTACATCCCCTCTCCTCCTTTTCTCTGCTGCTGAATTCTAGTGGGGAGGGAGGGAAGGGAGGGACAGAAGTGGGAGGGGAAGATCAAACAGCAGCTGGCTCCAGAGCCGCTTGAAAGCAGGGTTTCTGAGAAGACCCCACACTGACCAGGCTGTGAGCTCCCCACACGTGCGGAGCCTTGCACATGTGCCAGTGCATCCACACCCACTTTGGCAGTGTGGTGCGTGTGTAATGAGCTCTCTTCACTGCCTATGTACCACGCTGCCGAGATGGCTAGAGGTGCAGGGATGTGGCTAGAGGTGCAGCTACATACACCCCTGGATCCACCCATGGTCCCATACACATTCACCCACACACATTCAACACCGTGAACATATGCATGTATGTATGCACAGAAAGTGAACATATATACATCCAAAGAATAAATGAGCTTGGTGCTTTTGTGGGCTTGATAAGCAAACTAGAGATTTTAGCACTTCACCACAATGACTCCAGGAAGTGGCATGAAAATCTCTTTAAAATCCCCAAAGAAACCGATTCAGTCACCAGAACAAGCAAATAAATTGCTGACAATCTATAACATAAGATTAAACAATAGCAACAATGTCACCTCACTCCAAACTGCTGCATTCAGATTTTACCTTTCACCAGCAATCTACTCATGGATTCAGCTACTACGGGGATAAAGAGAAGATTTGAAAGAGAACTCAAACATTATCCATAGAAATCATCCTAGTTAATGACTGCCACAAAGTTGTTTCGTGCATTCTTGATCTCCATTTAGATATAATAAGGCAGCAACTGACAGGATCTATCCGAGATTAAATAACACACCTGCTGCTAAGAACACACCTGACATGCACAATACCAGAACAGCAAATAGTCACAGTCAGCCTTGGGTTTACCTTCCAAGTCACGTACGTTAAGCCACAAATCAATGATTTTGATGTAAACACCTCTGAACCAAAGTAAAAAACCCCACAGATAGCCCTTTAAACCATTTTCAAATAATTTGGCACCGTACATTTCATTATCCTGATGCCCATTTGGATGGCGTGGTTGGATGCTTCTCCCACAGTTTATTGGCATGGTGCTTCAGTAATGTGGCTTTGCTACTTCTGCTTTGGGAACTAATGCATCGGCATGGCACTGCCTTGTGCCATATAGATATACTCATCCCATCCCCTCTGTTCCAATCTCCAAGGTGTTATTCAATATAGAAACATTTACTTGTGACAGAGCACAACAACACTGAGAAGGTTTCCACACTGACTCATCAGAGATTAACACTTTTCAGTCAATCTGTGACTACTTACATAGCATGTCAAAATATACCATATATTTTACTATACTTTTCTAGGATAACTCTTCCCTAAGGGTGGTTTTGCTATTGGAACATTTTCCTTTGTATTTTTTGAGATCTGGCCACACTCCTTGCAGCCTGATTTGATCAAAAACCAAGAGCTTGATCCAGTACCCACTAAAATCCCTGGGTTTCCTTGGCATCAAGGGATACTGGATCAAGGCTAAGGATTCTAGAAACAAGATACATTGCCATGATTCATAAAACTGAGACATAGAGCTGGTCAAAAAAGGGGGGAAAAGGAAACACAAGTAGATGTTTTCCCCCACTCCATATTTCATCCCCATTTAAAAATGTCCGCCTTTCTTCATAATTTCAAACTAGTCAACTATTTCCACAGAGTGTTTGACAGCAGTATAACTAGGACAGGGTGAGGGGGGGCACAAGCCCCAGGTGCCAATTGGGAGGGGAACCAGAATGGTGGCTCCTGGAGAGCCGACAACCCAGGTGCTGCAGCCAGGCAGGGGCATACAACCAGCCCCAGCGAGGCAGCATGCAGGTAGCCCTCCCTCTCCCCATCCCTGTCCCCAGCAAGGTAGTATGTAAGGAGCCAGGCCTGGCAGCAGCAGTAGCTGCTCTCAGGTAAGACCCTCCCATGCTTGCCCCTGCTCCTCACTTACCCCTGCTCCTCCCTCCTCTATCCCCGCTCTCAGGTGCTTAGCACAACACCCCCATTTCCAACCACTCCCCCATCACTAGTTGTGCCTCTGGTGTTCAGTAGAGTACATCTGTCTAGAACTTGAAGCTAAGGCACATGTTGCTATCTCATTTCATGACTTCCTAGTAGCTGCTCTTCCTAACTCACCCTGAACATTGCCATACCAACAGCTGCATGGGTCTGGTCCTTTAAAGAGAACGTCATGGTGAAGAGGGTCTTCTACGGGGGGTCCCCCTCCATATACATCAACATTTGTCTCCATTTTAAAATGATCAAAGGATTTAAGATTTACTTTGTATGACACACACTGGGGGAAAGCAAGGGCTGGATAGAGGGGTGGGGGTTGAATTCAATTATTCCTGCTAAAATAATGTATATAGACATAGACAAAGGATACACAGAGAGGAGATACCCTGTTGTTTTGGGGTGCATTTTGCTCTTGAATAAGCACAACAACTTCTCCTGAAGTTAACTGAAAGTGTCTATCCAAGGCAGGATCTGGCCTTAAAATGTTTGCCTTATGAAACGTAGGTCAAAAATTGGCCATGGGAATGGATACCCCCCTAATAAATTCTGCTTTCAAACGTTTTGGCTTCCTACCTGTTCCATTTCTGTGAACGTGCTCTGCTCCTCATCTTCGTCTTGATCTTCAATATCTGACTCCCCGACAGCAATAGGGACACAGATGGAAAGATCAGGGTTGGTCATAAAATCATCGTTGTCACTTGTCACTGGGCGCTTGTGCCCATTTCTGTTAGTCACATCATCCGTGTGGTTCTCTCTGTGATTTTCCACATCTTTACCAGGCTCTGCTGCAGTATGGCTATTCATACAGTTGTTGTGGGCACCTGTATTCTGGGCAGCAAGTTTCATCATGGCCTTCTTTTCTGCTGTTGTCTTAGGATGCCTGAGTACATTACAGCAGAAATTCCAGATTGTGCGTTTCACATACTGGAGTCCCCTGTTGATCCGAGCAAAAGCAATTTGCAGATTGTTCAGCTCTCCATCTTCATCTGGTGCTGAAAGGTTGTCAGCGCTGAAAGAGCTCAGCAGCAATGCAAGGAACAGATTGAGCACCTGAAACGAACAGAAGTCAAAGGAAAATTAATGGCACTACCAAACTGAAAGTTAACATTTAAAATCTATGCCACTCCACTGATATCCAGCAAATTACTTCTACATTACACAGGGGGTAAGGAAGAAGAGAACCAGATTTTTTTTTCCCCAAACAAATCATTTTCAGGTGCCAGTTCTACAGCTTATCTTTATCCATACTAACTTGAAAAAAACAAAACTCAGACCTGGAATAAAAGGACAATATTTATTTGGAGCTGCTGAGCGTAAATGTTCTTATATATAACTATAGCATTTACTCCACAATACTACTAGAAGCCTAGTTTGAAGCAGATAAATTCTAAGGCTAAATATGCCTTACAATTCCAGCCACATGTTGCTTATCTGTAATAAAGGAATATAGAAAGAAAAGCTGGCTCGACTCTCTTGACTTCTATGGAAACCAAGTATTATTTATATTCCACAGGATATGTCGACATCACTGCGCACAATACATAAGGTGAATGGTAAATTTGAAAACACTTCCATCTATCTGCATTAGTTTTAAAGGTCTAGACTGAAATAAATTGACACTAGTTCACGTTTTAAGGATTTTGGATGTCAAGTAGGAAAAGCAAATATGCACTAGGATTGAATTCAGGATTCCCTCCTTTCAAGTTTGGACCTGATCTAAACCCCACTGAAGTCACAGGCTTTGAAATAGGTCCCTTGTGAATACAAGTAAGTGCTTATAGCAACGTGCGATGGCCCTTGTGAATAGCTTAAGGAAGGACTGGAATTCTGAGGACTGTTTGGGATTTTTGGAAATATGAATTTCTCAGTTTCCTGCCCAAACATGCTAGAAATCTTTATTCCAAAGGCGTAGATGATAGTACAAATTAGACAGTGATATCATATATGACATCTTCCCCCGGTTCCTTGTAAAATAATAGAAGACACACAGTGAGAAGAAAAAATCCACTAGCATCTTCAGTCAAACCTGACCTCTTCTTAGTTTATCAACAACTCACTGGATTCACTGAGAGCTTTTCCTGTGTAACAGGTGTGAAAGGGCATCAAGAGCTGGCCCCGACAGATTAGCCATCAAAAAACCACAGCGGTCCAATTTTACAAGATACCAATGTAAACATTTTCAGAAGCAGCCTCTGAGTCTGGGTGCTCCTGTCTTTGCATATCTGACTGAAACGTGGCAGATCTGATCCTCTGATGTGCAGAGTAGTCACACGTACTGCTGAAGTCAGTGGGAGCGGGTGTAGTTAGCACCTCTCGGAAACAGACCCCAACCACCTCAAGTTTAGGCCACGTTTGGAAATTCGGAGCCACCTTCAAAACTGCAAGGCGCAGAACATGAATTTCTGCTCCCTTTTCCTGATGCTAAGTCTGGAACTGCTAACGGGGCCATTGAGCGCCTGTGTTATTTGCATATTTCAATCTGTCAGCAAAGTATTATTTAGGTGAGGGTGCATTTGGCCAACAAAGAAGGTGAGACAGATTCAACACTCTCACCCACGGGCAGGACGCATACAGTCCATGATTGGGAACCACTGAATCTGAATGGGTCTAATTGCCTTTACTGACTAGAAAAAAAACCCATCCCCAAGTTTGAATAGGAAAGAACCAGGAAAACCCCCATAGGAAAACCCCCATCCCCAGTTTGAAAAGGAAAGAACCAGACTGAGGCACCCAAAGACCCATGTGAATATCCAGGCTGGGTAGGAGACTGGAGACTCCGTTGTGTTCCTGTAATTTAAGACCTCTCTAATTTGGCTTACAGAGAAGCCAAATGAGACTAAATAGGCATGTGGCTATTTGCTGCTCTCAGCTCCTTTATTTTTCCCTCTAATGCTTTGTTTCACCTGATAAATAAAAATACTTTGTTTTACGGAGGCAGTTGGTCACTCATCACTACTTGTAGGTTCCCAAAGGGAATGAGTACAGAGGTCTCAGCCTCATACAGACCTGCAGGCCACTATGTGGTTGGTATCCACAGGGAATTATAGCCTCTACAGAGAATCCTGTTGGAAGGGTGAATTCAGTATCCTCAGGTACCTGACCCTAAGAATGGAAAAGTCATGGGATTTCAGCCAAGACAGCCTAAGTCCATGCCCTCAGAAAGAGCAGAACATGGGATCAGGTGGAGCTGGCCTACAGTCATCATAACACAGTTCATCCATAGCATCTGACAAAGTACTCTCTAAGTTGTAGGGCTGCATGAAGCTTCAGGTGTTGATTTGATTCGGAGGAGATTCGGCCCGATTTGGTGGCCAAATCTCCAAACCCGAATCGAATCAGGGGAGCAATTAGAAAGTTCGAATCTATTTGAAGCTCTCCAAATCAATTCAAAAAGGATTCAGAGCACTTCAGCGATTTGGGCAGTCCCCGCTTGCTGTTGCAGGGAACTGGACCTCGACTCCATGCTGGTAAGTAGAGGGTGGGGGAGGGGAGGCTGGAGGAGTGGGGAGAGGACCATGGGGGGACCCCGTCAGGCCCCATCCCCTGCCTGCTCCAGACCCCCGTCCACTCTCCCAGCCACCTCCCATGGCTGCCCCGCCTGGCCCCAGCTCCTGGTTGTTTAAAAAAAAAAGCCCCCACTCACCGGGTGCTGCTGGGGGGTGGAGGGGGGGAATGAGGGCAATCCCCGCTGCTGCCCACTGCCCCATGCTGCATGGGGGGCTCCGCCACAAGCCCCCCAACCGCTCTCCCAGCCCTTGCCATGGCTGCCCTACCCGCCCCACCTCCCACCCCTTTCGATCACCGAATCGAATCACTGTCCCCTGAATCGGCTGAATCTGAACCCGAAGCCAATACTAGCTGCTTCACGCAGGCCTACTAAGTTGCCACCGTGTCGTGCCTTCTGCCTGACTTCAAACTAACAAGGCTGACCACCTCTTTATAACTGGAAGTTACTGTGACTTTAAAGCTGAAATGCATTTATTCAAAATGCACTGTCTGCACAACCGCTGAATGAGATGCACGGTGAGCCTCTGAAGTTCTCAAGGATTTTTTTTGGTACAGCTGGTTTTCCATGGCCACTGCAATACATTGGATCCGTGTGAAGAACACTTGTTCTTGTCCACAACCACATCTTAGGTCACACAGAAGCTACGTCCAGACCTCCTGAGTTCCAGATTTTACTTGCATTCATTTTTTGTATTAACCTACAATTTATTAATCATTTTATTAGCCTACATTAAATGAATATGGAAGTGTGTTCATCCTGGCACGGACTTTATTGAACAACTATAGGACTCTCTTTCTCTCTCTCTGTCTTTTATTTTTTGATTATTCAGTATGCATGCACTGGAAATTCTGCAAACTAGTGTGGCCTTAATCCCACTGGTAACACTTTATTTGAAGTGCCCTGTCATTATTAATTGATAAAGTAATGATTGTAATCACAATGATTAGAATAAATGCATTTGGCATTAATGCAGATGCCCCACATCCATTAAGAATTACATTAATCTTCCCTGAACCTGCATAAACATGTTTGAACTAGCTGACGGTACCCATGCTACACATTAAAGTGAAATTAAAGCTAATTGTCGGTAGCTGGTCAGGCGTTTGATTATGTAAACTCATGTTCAGTTCAGACCGTGAAACAGGCAGCTTGCATGGTTCCCATTTTTTGCCCTTGTAATCTCCTGATAGGAAAGTGTCTTCCGTCTTTTTTCCTCATCTGGAGATATTCAAAAGGCTGTAGTTCACTAGATAATTAAAAACCAGGCCATGGGATATGCTGTCTATCAGCTGTCCACTAATGTGGACACTTACACACAGAACCAACAAATATAATGATGGGCTAGCTACCAGCAGAGTCATTAAGAAAAGCCAAGCTATTTATCACCATGGCGAGAAGATTCCCATAATATATATCTCAAAGATCTGCTGGGTGCATTCTCAGGATGAACTGGAATCCATATCAATTCTCCTCAAATTAAATTTAGGAGGCCTGGTTCCCGACTGCTTATACCCCTGTGCAGTCACTACCACGTATGCACCCTGTGTATAAACCAGTCATTCTGATGAAGTATCCTTTTATACCGTAGCTCTGCATGCTTATAAATGGTGAAACAAGGCAAAGATTGCAGAAGCAGGCCTGCAGTAGATGGGATAATTTTGCAGAGGATCATGCTTTATCACTGACCCAGGACTTTTGCTCTCACTTAAAATACTTTCAGTTGGCTGCTACCCTCCTTGTTACTGCTTTTCAGTCTTCTCCATAGCTGCATAGCTTTAAATGCACACCTGCCGTTGGCCTCATTCTTAACATGATCATTTATCACTGAATATCAAGTCAACATCGTTTTCCTTTCTACAATACAGCTGACATTTTGCACAAAGAGCTATTTACAGTTCAGGATTTTAACAAAAACTCTCTCAAACATCACTCCCACTGTCCTTATGAACAGATTGCATCACAAGTTTATTGTTTGGTGTTTAAATCGAGCAAACTACAATATTAGCACTTTGTGTTTACTTCTATCACTTCCCCTCACACTGTGTTCTCCACAAATATACACACTCAAAATCATGAACCATAACATTTATTGGAAAGGATTACTGTATTACAAATGATTACTAATATTATCTACTTTTCCATAATATTTTTCTCCTTGTGGCTTAAAACAAGATTTTCAGTCTAAGAAGCAGCAAGCCTAGGTCTACTGATCTCAGTTTTCAAAAACAACTCCTGATTTGGCATGCACAGCCAAACAAACCTTAAATAAAGAAGTCTGATTCCAAAAAAATACTGAGCAATCATCCTCTGACAATGAGCCCATTTTGAGGTGCCTCAAATTGAAAACTGCAAAATTGATATAGTCCCCCAAGTTCTTTTGGAAAATTCAGAATAATGGCCTTAAATACATATATGTGATGACTTTACATTTTAAATAATGTAATGCCTTTTTTACTTCAGTCTTCATGAAGAAGGTCAGCTACAGATGACAAGCACAGTTGGCAGCAAAGATGAGGAAAGAGGCAAACAGCCTAGAGTAGTGGAAGAACAGGTAAGGGATGATTTAACAAAGGGAGATGCTTTCAGCTTGGAAGGGCTGGATGTGATGCACCCTAAGGCACTGAAGGATACATCCTGGGGTACTAAAAGAATTGGCTGGTGTAATTCCAAAGCCATTAGGTATCCTCTTTGAGAATCTATAGAGGTCAGGTGAAGTCCTGGATGACTGGACAAGTGCAAATATAGTGCCCATCTACAAGAAAGGGAAAAAAAAGAGAATCTGAGGAATTACAGACCAGTCAGCCTTACCTTGATACCTGGAAAGACCATGCAGCAGATCCTGAAGGAACCTATTTTGCAGCACATAGAGGAGAACGAGGTGATCAGGAACAGTCAACATGGATCTACCAAGAGCGAATCCTGCCTAGCCAATTTAACTTGTTTTTAGGCTCTGTGGATTGGGAAGAGGAGTATATGAAACACACTTTGACTTTAGCAAGGATTTTAACACCGTCTCTCAGTGTGCTCATTAACAAGATACACTCATTAACAAGCTAAGGAAATATAACCTAAATGAAAGTACTGTATACGCAAAACTTGTTGGCACATCATGCTCAACAAGAAATCATTAATGGCTCAATGCGTAGGTGGGAAGAGGTACCAAGAGATATTCCCCAGGAGTCTATCCTGGGTCTGGCTTTCTTTAATGTCTGTATTAAAAATCTGAGCAATGAGATTGAGTGCACATTTAGCAAGTTTGTGGGTGATACCTAGTTGGGTAGAGTTGCAGACATTCTGGAGGGTAGGGCAAGAATCCTGAATGAACTGGAGAAATGATCAAAACATCAATCAGATAAAATTCAACAAGGACAAGTGCAAAGTCCTGCACATGGGGCAGAGTAAGTGCATGCATTAATATAGAATGGGGGATGACTGGCTAAGCTGCAGTCCTGCAGACAAGGACTGGGGAGTTACAGTCCACCATAAGCTGAATATGAACCAGCACTGTGCTATTGTTACAGAAGAACCCAACAGCATCTTGGGTTGTAATAACAGGGGAGTCGCTTGCAAATCAATGGAAGTGTTTCTTCCACTCTTATTCAGCAGTGGTAAGGCCTCAGCTTGAGTACTGTGTCCAGATTTGGGCCACATTTCAAGAAAGATGTTGGGAAGACTCCAGCACAGTGCAACAAAGTGATTTAGAGGCCTCCCGGGAAACAAAACATATGAGGAAAGGCTGAACGAACTAGCATTATTTAGTCTGAAGAAGAGAAGATTGATAGGAGATTTGATAAAGGTTTCAATTACCTGAAGGGCAATTATAGAGAGGATGGAGATGGACTTTTCTCTGTGGCCATAGGGGATAGGGCTAGAAGCAAAGACTTCAAACTGCAGCACAGGAAATTTCGGTTGGAGATTAGGAAGAACTTTCTGACTGTGAGGGTGATCAGGCACGGGAACAGAATCTGTCCCTTGAATTTTCGAGAGCAGGTTGGACAGACCTGTCTGGGCTGGTTTAGTCAGGGACAACCCTGCCTTAAGCAGGGGGCTGGGCTAGATGACCGCATGTAGTCTGTGGTTCCTTCCAACCCTACGCTCCTATGATCCTCTACCCATGTAACAATACCTTGCTCTGATACAGGACCTTTCAGCAGTAGCTCTTAAAGCCCTTTGCACGGGTGGCAAACATCATTATCTATTTCACATACGGTGGAAGTGAGGCCCTGAGCAGAACCCTGCACCCAGATGACCCCATTAAGTAGATAAGGAGGGAGTCAAGCCCTGGCTTTAATTCTTGGCTACTTATTTCAGTCCTGACTCTTGGCTTGTCCTAACTCTGGCTTTGATTCTTGGTTCTGGTTTGACTCTTGGCTTATCCTGATGCCGGCCTGATTCCTGGTTCTGGCTTTGGCTCTGGACCCTGGCTTGACTCCTGGCATATCTTGACTCCAGCTAACACTCCCATCAGTCCTGACATTAGATCCCTGCAGCAGACTACCTGCCTCCCTGCTTCTTGGGAACTTGGCCTGGACTTCACCTATGCTTCAGGTGACTAATTGCTAAGCCAGAATGTGTGCACCCCACTCTCTAGCAAGCACAAAAAGCTGAAGTAATGGATCCAAGGTCACCCAGCTGGCAGGTTGCAGGCTGGAAATGGAGACCAGGTCTCTCAAGTGCCAATCCAATGCTCCGTCCTCTATGCCATGCTGAAATAAATTAGTTCTGCATTTGTGAACACGGGAAATGACTACACAAGTTAATTCCACTTAAATCTGTCATGAAGCACATTCTAAAATACTCAACGGTAACCTCTCTGCTGCTGTAGTGACTGCTGGTCTTGGCCTGAGCACACCTAAATCCTCTTCCTCTTATGCTCATTGCAGTATTGTATTTACTGTGACTGGGCAAAAAGAGAGGGATAGAAATCAAAGCTTCATTCACACTCCACTTTCATTTAAATCAATAATCCATAATGTCTGTGATCCTCTTGTGCTCCTGGGGTTTGAGCTGGGGGTTCAGTGCCCTCGACTGTCACCAGTATCAGTGGGGACTCACTGCCTTGTTAAGAAAGCACACAGCCTCTCATCAAATGCAAACTGAAATCACACTATGAAGTCCATGGTCAATGCTACCTTTTACTGATGTAGTGAAGCAGCAGCTGTAAAATGATTATATATCTGTCCAAGAGTGAGATAAATACTGAACTAAGCAAATACACTGAGAGAATTGATCGTCTCTGTACTCCAAAACCAGGGTCCTCAGCTCATGATAATTAGTGTTTGGTTCATTTCAAGGGAGCTGTGTTTTTTTTTAGAAAGTCTGATCCTACCTATATAATGTCCAATCTCTCTGAAACCCAGTATGCTTTGGCAGTGTAGCCTTCCCCCTAACATGAGAGAACTAATGTTTCCATCCTGCTCCCTTTCTAGGCAAGACTTTTAAACAAAGCTCTACAGTGTGCGGGCGCACGTGCGTGAGTGCGTGTGTGTGTGTGGTGGCGGGGGGAGGGGGGGACACAAAACCCCAAAACATCAGCCTAGACTCTTTTGCCTGACTTAGCCACATACTGCCCAGGATTTGGATGTCGAGGCCAATGTTCTACGCTTCCTTTAAAGTCTCTATATCTTGGGACAGAGTAAGTTAAAACAGCCTAAAAGTGCTCTAATTTACACTCAGCTGTGCAGTCCCATGGAAGCAATCTAGGAGCTGGAAGAGGGTCAAATTGCAGATGTGCCCTAGTCACAACTCCTGCAAGACAAGGGTGGGGGGCTGGGGAAGAGCTGCTGTGTGAGACCTCATCCACAGACAGGTGGATTCTCCAAGATAGCCAGTTAACTAGTGTTAGGATCCAGAACGTATAGTGTAGTATAAGGTCAAGGTTAGAGGTCTGCCTGAGCCTAATGGTCCTTAGGGCTAGCATGGTTAAAAAACACCAGTGATGTGGTTGATATCATGTCCAGCTGCCTTTGACTCTCCAATGTGAACAACTGATACCCAGCCAGATCAGCAGGCAGCAGCCTTTATCTTAAGTCCAGAGTATGGCTCACACTCATATCACAGTCGGGTACCTTTGCTGTTCTGCCACTACACCCAGCATGGCAAAGGTCTGGCATGACATTTAATTTTAATTTTATTCATAAGCAGAAAAAATATGGGGACAGATGTCACAATCTTTACTTAACTGCTTGAAGAAGCAGGAGGAAGTAAGTCTGCATGGTTGACCTTACTCAGACTGGCTCTTTTTAGGAGACTGGGATGATTCACCTGTGAACGAGTGCACGGGAAAGGGCAGATAAGCAGAAGGCCCAGCACCATTCTGGTTCTACTTACCAAACACCCAGAAGAGCTATTCAGGAGCAAAATGCTCCCTAAGTGCAACAAGACATCTGATCACTGAGAGCACAGGGGAAGGATTGTGACCGTCTCCATCATAATTTGGTTCCCTGGTTCCTGTACGGTGCAGCTACACGGGCTTCTTACTCAGGTCAGCAAGTAAAACTCTCTCTCACCGTTAAAGATCTGCACATCTAGCAAATTAAGAATGAATGGTTCATCATCATCAATCATCAATAATAATAATTTAATATCCATTGTTGTTCTTCTTATTATTTACAGTAACGACCTCTAAGAAGCTACAAGCAGAAGCTGACCAGAGAGAAGCTGTCAGTGAACTGCAGAAATGTGAGACCTAAGTTGCAGACAGAGCCCTGCAGCACTAAGTCATGGAGCCCATCTCTGCCCGGGCAGGATTATTGCTTCTCCTGGAAGCAGGCTTTTTAGTCTTTTGTACATTTTCATCCAGGGGCAAAGTTTACAAAGAGAGATCACTTCTGCAAAAAGCAATTTACATGAACAGTTATTTTCTATATTCTTTTCTATTATTTCAGCTGTTTGTGCTTGGATAAGAGGCTTATTCCTTCTCAGCCCAGTTCTCCTTTATCCTGTAGTGAAGCCATAATCCCAGGCTTGTGACATTTTTAGTCTCTTGCTGTTGAAATGATCGTGATATCACAAATGCCTACGGCACAAGCAAGCAGAAAGAATGCAGGGTAGAAAGGGGAAAGCCCTCATTCAAATGTCTCACCAGAAGGTGCAAAATAGAGCAAGGAAACAAGTGCAAAGATGGTTGTGAATGTCCTAGCCAGCAGCCCTACCACCGCTCCAGATGAGTTTGAGAGGATGGGTTAGGACAGGTGGGAGACTTTCCTGACAGATGGGGTGCTGGTTGCAGCAAGTCACAAGGCTGTCTATGCTGCCTCCATACCAAGCCTAGGAGCTCTGCAAAGTAACATGCCCTACCCAGTCATTTTTACCCAGTGTGTGCTGAATCCCAGAAACTGGGCAATGTCACCACTTCTGAGTGGCTTCGAGCATGTGCTAATAAGTACAACTGAGACTGAGAGCAGTTCTGGACGTATACTCAGGACCACTCTAATGTGGCTGAGTTGTAGGACACAGAGCAAAGGGGCAAGGTATGCTTCTTGGCAACCTTGATGACCCAACATAGAGGAGGTACAGACTAGCCTCTGGTGGTGCTGGCAACCCAGAAGAAGTCTCTCTTCTTTACTGCCTTGGATAAAACCACCTCTGCACCATGTAGAGTGAGGTTCATAATCACCCTGCCTCCCATTTAAACAAGGAAGAGGTCCCAATCCTTGGGAATGCAGATTTCGCACCTTCATCGCTCTGCAACATTTTTTAAAACAAGGTGGGGTAAGGGTAGCACATTCATACTGTATCATGCAGATTCAAAGTGGTTCATGACCATGCCCTGCAGGACTTTCTATACTGCGAGGTCTCAAGCATTTTATATGAACACTGTGTGCCATTCACCACCCGAGACATGGATCAAGAGTTTCCAAAGTGACCAGTGGTTTGGGGAGTCTCGTTATGTGAGCATCAGACTTGGATGTATTATGAGAAAGTGGATGCTCAGCTCAGCATTTTTTTAAAAGAAGTCCCTTTAAAACTGTCTCAAAATGGGCATCCATAAACTGAGGAGTCCACAAAATCCAAATGCACCCAAAGATGGGGAGGCTGTGGAATCTCTCACTGGAGGTTTTGAAAAACAGGTCAGACAATCAAGATGGGATATGTCTGGCTAAGTTAGTAATCTTGTAGAGACCAGTATCTGGGGCTTCAGAGAGGATCACAGATTGATGATGAGACAGTATCATACTGGTATGAAAAAAGGAATCAGACTGGAGAAATAAACAGGAGTGGCATGTGCATCCCCCCCACAATGCCCATAGCTGTTGAACAGCCAAGTCACCCCACTGTCCTGAGTAGAAAAAAGGTTATTAAAGGGGAAAAGACTGAGGTTCTTACCAAGTTATTATGCAGGCCCCAATCCTTCAGGATATGGGCCATGGGGTGACATGAGAGTGCAGAGAGCCAACTCCATGTGCACCACTTGAACTCCATTTAAACCCTGCAAGACAAGAAGGCCCTTTCCCACGCACTCCCCTGCAGGAGGCCAGAGCCGTCTATGTGCAGATTTGAGGCTCTCCCACTGGATTCGCCTGCCTGCCCTTCCTGATCACCAGTAGAGACATACTGCCAGGACACTACTGGCCTGCTCACACCGTTACCTCTTTTTCACATATGGTGCAAGCAAGGGCCTCACAGAGTGTTGGCTTGAAAATGGTATTTAAAGGTTTGCTTTTTGGGAATTGGCTTACAGGTATATGTACATGCATTAGAATGGTTCAGGATGGACAGCAGGGTTCAATTGATTTCTAAAAAGCCTGGGTCTCCCATACAGAGTTTCACACAGCCTTCAAAGCAGACCGGCTGTCTAACACGACAAGGCCAATGGATAAGCACAGCCTGAGAGCAAGGGGGCATGTACCACACTGTTTCATAACACGAGATAAGGGTGGCTCCAGCTAACAAGGCCCAAGAGCAGGGGGGTCTGAGTCCCGGTTTTGGGGGAACAGACCAAATTAGAAGAAGGCGCAGAAACCAGATTAGTATGTGTGCATGTGATGAGCTACATGGACAGTATGATAAACACAGAGAGACCAACCAGGGACAGCCACAGACCAAGAGTCATCAGGAGTCATCAGGAGGCAAGGAGAATACAAAAGCAGAGACTTGAGAGTAACAAAGGGTCCCACTCGGGTCCCCATCTGCATCCCTCAGGATTGTCCCCGAGGCCACCGTGGACAGAGGGCGCACCACCAGCCCGTCTCATCCACCCCACTGGTGGGGGGGGTGTGGGCCTTGGCATCCCACCTCCAAACAGCTGACATCTGACCCCCAAGAGAGCCTCAGTGAAGGCTGCGTCCTGGCCAGATGTATTCTGACTTTGATGACAGCCCTAGGATTTGGTAGATATATAGAACTGCTTGCTTGTTTGTACTGTTTCTTTTCTGTTATCACTGTGTACCAATACATTTGCCTATTATCGAATGGCAAGGTCGCGGTCTGTCTGAGGATGTCACCAGCTTTCTCAGTGAATCCTGCAGGGCAGTATGCCCACTGTAGCTCAGCTCCTAAACACTCCTTTCCTCTTCTTCCCCTGGTTCATCCTTGGGTCCAGCCATAAATCTGTTCTGATCTGTTGTGAGATCAGGGCTTGGAGTACAAAGGGAAAGGCTGCAGGGAATAAATTTATTCGTCTCTGCAAGACAGAGAGAATCAGCACAGGAGGACTGCTCTGGACTGATACAAACACAGCTCTCTACATTAATAAGGCCAAGAAGCTGGGGAAAAACTATAGCATTATACTGCAATAATAATAATAATGATGCAATTCCATTGCAGCCAAAGGAGCTACACCAGAGCAAAGTCAGTGTGGGTAAAAGGAAAATCAGGCATCTCACCTGGAAAAAATAAATCAAAAGAGCCAGACATAATTACTAGGAACGTCTTTTTTATCAGTAGGAGAAATGCAATTTCTTTTAAAATGTTACCTTCTCAGACAGTGACATTGTTATAGTTTGGTACATGTCCTGTAATTAGTCTTTTTTTCCTGACAAGTTAGCAGAATGAAAAGGGCACTGAAGCAGTTCCACTAGGGTTATGGGTGGCTCTGTCTACCTTCAAAATCCCTGACTCAACCCCCACCTTCTGGGTTCAGTTTCTACCTTGGCCTTGCTGGAAGGACAATTTACTGTGAACTGCATGACAGGACTCTCCCAGCCTGGGATGTTATAAAATACATTTCCTCTGTAATTGTGCACAGAGGAAACCCACTGCTTTCAACCTGCAAACAGGCTCATAGCTTTAAACCAAACACCCTGAAGAAGACAGCTGCTCCAATTGAGGGCAAACCCCTGCCTTCATCTAGAGGAAGAGCACAGGTGATATATTAGCAGTGCCAGGCACAAATGGAAAATGAGAAGCATCCTCTATTGGTGAGGGAGGAAGGAACAAAAGCTGTGCATTGATAGAGATTGTCTTGCTGCTTCTCTAACAGAACACTTTTCCTCTGCTGTCATGTGCTTGGCTGTTAGTAATACCCCTTAGTCAGCAGCCTGTGTCCCTTTTGGGATTTGGTTTTCTAGCAGCTGCATTGGCTATTTCCACCCCCCTCCTCTCTGCCACTCTTCAGAGCCCCAGGGAGACATCCTTCCCTGCTGCTCATGTGAAGAAGAGAAGAGGCTCTGCATCTCCCTTCCAGTTCCACTGCACCAGCCAGGATAAAAGCAGGCTCTGACCAGCACGTGGTAGCACCATTCCTTAAATAACATCAAGAGGCCTGACCTTCACAGAGTGCTGAGCAAGTGTCTCAAGCTGGGCGCATACAAATAACGGCACTCAAGAGAATGTGTCACGGTGGAAAATTTGCACCGGAGGCTTGAGACCTCAGCTGTGCTCTGAAGCTCTTTCTGCCAGTATTCCCCTTCCCCCTGCTGCCCTTACCAAGAGAGGGCAGGCATTTGGGCAGGAGTCAAGGGCCTTTGTCATGTTCACAAGCACATTTCCTTTTCTGGTCCTTTTGAGACAGAATTCACAGATTTATTGGCATCTGACAGGGCCCCGTTGTGAGCACTTCTGCTTTGGTCTCAAACTTGCGACCTCTGGGCTGTCAACTGCACACCTTAGCAGTCCAGAGGTTGCAAGCACCTACCCACACCACCCCAGCCTCCTTGCAGGCACCCACCTACCCCAGGAAGGCTTCAGTTCCATTTGCACTGGGTGTTAGCATAGGTAGTCCAGGGGACTTCCCCTCTGTGCCTACCTCATGAGGAGGGAGCCAGGAGGTCCCAGTCCACATGCCTGGCAACAGCAAGGCAAAGACTTTCCAAAAATGATGTTTTCCTGACCTATCCAATGGGAAGCCAAGGTCAGTCCACATATTCATCTATTGGTGGTGACTTTAGAGAACTGAGCATTTTTCCAGGATGCCCATAATGCGCTGTTCTTGGACTCTTAGGAAATACCGATGACTGAGAAAGACATTGTGGCAATGAAGACGACTGAAAGGACTCATATATTCATTGACTTTTATCCTTGATATCTGGGTGATGTTCTTTGGGGCAGAAATCATGAAACAGGTCTTTCTCTGTGTAAGGAAAGAAAGAGAATGGAGAAATGAAGAAGGAAGATGGTGGGAAGAGCCATCAGGTGAGAAGGGAAGCCCTGTGTTCCTGCTTGTTGCTGGCCTGCTGAAGAAGACTAGCTATACAGAAGTGAGAGAGAGAAGTGACTCTGCCCTGTAATTCCTGCCTACCTTGTGGCATAAGGGGCTATAAATCGAACTCCTTAGGCACCATTCAGGCTACCTGAATCCTGATTTTGGATGCATGGAGTCACCTCCATACACATACTGTGCACCTCTCTCTCCTTAACACATGCCCAGGGTTTGGTAGGGAATGGACAGACCCATGCCCTGTCCCACAACATACCAACCATCAAAGCTGAGATGGAATAGGAGGGAAGGGACATAGTTATTGGCTGCTGTTGTAGACTACTACTCCAAGGAACTAGGTGGAAGCAGAGTGGTTGTCCCTGAGGTGATGCAGCTACCTTTTATGTCACATCAAGACCCAAGCCAAACCCTAACCCAAACAAGACAAGACATGGGATAACACTTCAAGACATGGGGCTGGGGGTGGAGAAAGGGGAGATGTCGGGTGATGAGCATTCTTTAGTACAGACAGTCCTTGGACTTACGACATAATTGGTTCCTGAAAACCATGTCTTAAGTCGAAACGTTGTAACTCGGAACCAATTTTCTCATAAGAAACAATCTTATAAAAGGGGGATTGGTTCCTGAACTAAGACCTGATACCCTATTTTCACCAAAAATACCCCAGAATTTTGTACTTGATCAATTATAGATGAGTAATACAGCTACATTAATGTATTTATATTGTAAATAGCAATCATATTGATTTGGAAGGACTTCTTTGAGGTGACTTTGCTGGACTTTTTGGAGGGCTCTTGGTTGGACTTTTTGAAGGGTTCTTGGCTGGAGTCTTCTCGGAAGCCTTGGCTGCAAGTTTTTCTGGAGTCTTGCCTGCTTTCTTAAAGAAAGTGTCCAAGGAAGTTTGGAGAGATGTTCCCCAGGGAGATGGGCAATGCAGCGAGCTTGTTTGCTGGCATGGCGTTGCATCGGATCAAGCGTTGTAAGTCGAAACGGACAGCATAAAGTTGAAACAGGGTGTCAATTTATAAATGTTGTAAGTGCGAAACATTGTAACTCGAAATGTTGTAAGTCGAGGACTGCCTCTACATTCTTCCAGGAAGACCTACCAATCTTCTTGGAAGAATCAGATTTAGAAGATTATTTTGGAGAATGAAGGAAGTGCGGAGGATGGAAAGGAGGAGGAAGCTTCAACCAGAGTAGGCAGAAGGAAGGCATGAGGCAAGATGTGAGGAAGGAAGGAGGGGGGGAGAAAAGAGATATCTTCTCTTATGAGGACAATGAACCAGCTGGGGAGCAGGAGGAACAGAGGTAAGTTCCTTGGAAAATCAAGTCCCCCCCACCAGAAAAATTTGACCAAAACAGTCATTTTCATTGGGATTTTGCAACTTTTTAATGAAATATTTCAGTCAAAAACCCATGACTCTTAGTCTTTGGGCATTTGAATATCAAAATGTTCTGCAAGAAGCTGACACCTTCTGTGGAAAAAAAAAATCATTGAATTGAAAACTTCATTTGTCATTAGAATACAGACTGGGTGGAAATCTTTCTACTAAAGCTAATTGAGAACACAGATGGGCCAGGGACTGGAGAATGGGGAGCTTGCAGAGGACATGGTACAAGGCCAGAAGCCAAAGCCAAGGTTCAGAAGGGAAGATGTGGTCAGAGCTAAGGGTAAAGGGGACTATAATTGAGACACTGAGGCAGACTGAGTGAGGGAAAGCTAAGACTCAGGAAAGGAGATCACAGTATCGAGGAGAAACCCTGGTCAAAAAGCAGACAGACATTTCAGCTACAAAGATAGCAATGAAAGGGTGGCTTCTGGGGATACAAAAGGAAAAGAAGTCACCACAAGGCTCTGGTTGGGGATGGCAAAAATGAAAGAAGAGTAAAAAATTACACTGAAGTCCCAAGGCTGAGAAACACAACGAGTTCTCAGTGGTGATAAGGCACCAGATCCATGCAGAGGGATAAAAATTAAAAACGACACTGGGCCTGCGTCTTGGGGTAAATCCTGCTGGACAGATCAACCTCTGGTGGTGACTAGTGAAGCAATGCAAGCCTACAATAGTGGACAATCTGGTCCACTGCCTTCCCTAAAGATAGGTCTGGTTTTAATAGATGTCACTGAAGAGAACTGGGCCCAGGGAAGTTTACTTCCAGAGAAAATCTGAAGTTTGAGATAGCAGTATGATAATAAAGGTGAGATCCAGACCTGGGCAGGAAGAGGAGAGGAGGTCAGTGGCTGAAAGGCAGAATTTTGGCTTATTGGCAGATGTCACATGGAGTTACAGAAGCAATATTCAGACATATTTCTTTAGGTATTTCAATCCCAACCCAACACTGCTGTATAGTTCCCTGGTGAGCAACAGACCATTTTTGCGAGTGGGGGGAAATACAAATATTTTCAGCAGCTTGCACTCTACTTGGAAAATATACTGTTTGGCTTCTTATGACATGCTATATACCACCAAGAAAAGTTACGCCCATCAGATAGATTGATAAATTATTTCACATGGCTCTTTCAACAAGATACTGCCAAAAGCAACAGTTAGAAATTGATTGTTCATTAGCCAGTATTAGAGATGGAACCATTCTTTTTTTAATTTTTTTAAATGAAAAAATGTAACCCATCCAGAAGTTATCAATAATGCATTAACCATATGTACTACATGATATATTTTAATATGAAAGTGCTCTTCTTTTCACAACTCATGCAAGACAGAACTTGTCATTACCCTTTAAATGACAACTAAACATGTCAACGGCACTAATGAAAAGAGACACATATTGAGACGTACCTATCTTACTCTGCTACATTTTCTCATTGCTTTCTTTCTCACATCAATAAATTATGTTTGGAAAAAATGGGCAAAAGGAATTCTATATACTTCTACAGTTCCTGCTAACATCTTGTTCTAGGAGGACTGCATCCTATTTCCACCCCCTCCCCACTCCATTAGATATGTTAGTGGATTCAGACAGTTTTGTGCGATCCTTTTCCCTTCTGCCCAAAGCCCTGAATAATCAGGGATGGAAGAAGTGGACAGGTTCTCCTTTTCTTCATTGCTTTTTGTGACTTAGTCTTAAGGCTAAGATGATGACTCATTACCAAAGATGACAAATCAAAGTTTTTTCAAGGACTGGACCTAGGTGGGACAGAATTATACTTAGGTGTCTAAGTCCACTTAGATATCTAACAGGTAGAGCAGGATTTGTTTCTGTGCCCATCCTATTAATAGAATAGGTCATGGACATTCAGCCCCACTAACCTATTGAAAAGAACCCTAATAACAGTCATTAATGCCATCTGTATAAAAGGTTATAAAGGTACTTAAGCTTCTTCAGTATGTAAAGTTCCTAAGTAAAGTATGGTCTTAAATTTCAGCAAGGCACATTTTGGTTGCATATTAGGAAGAACTTTCTCACTGTGAGGGTGGTCAAGCATCAGAACAGGCCAACCACAGAAGCTGTTGAATCTCCATCCTTGGAAATTTGTAAAAACAGTTTAGATGTACACTTGGCTGGGATAATTTATTTAAGGATAACCCTGCCTTGAGGGACTGGACTAAATACCCCCCAGCCATACTCTTCTATGATTCCACGGTGATACTAAAGTATTTGAATAGATGTGGCCACTTTTTTTCAAAAATGTCATAGATTTCACAGACATTTGGGCTGGAAGGGACCCCGGAGGATCCTCGAGTCCAGCCCCTTGCCCCAGGGACAGGAAGTCAGCAGGGATCATAGGATCCCAGCAAGATAGGCATCCAAATGTGTCTTGAAGATAAGTGTTTGAACTGGATCAGCAGGTGATCGCAGTCAGGTACAGGGATGGATTTTACATGGCAGGGGGCCATTTTATTAAGTTAATATATCAGGTATTTTTCAGATGGGTTCATTGCAAGGGTTACAGAGGTCCTACAATATAACCCAGAACTTTGGGTACCAAATGTGCATCAGTAATTAGGAACTTTTCACTCTCCTGCATGCAGAAAAGCACACAAAAAAGTGCTATTCCAAATGTCAGAAAAGTTCTGAGCAGACTTCCTGTGTCAGCCTAACCTAAAGACAGGTTCAGTTTTCAAATCCCTCCCCT
>NW_005841968.1:105454-143091 GCF_000455745.1 Alligator sinensis | reverse complement strand
GCTGAACATGTACACAGTACACCAAAGGGGAGAGCTCAGTCTCCCACTGGTGAATGGTCTATCAGCAAAATCTTAAGTCCAGGTCCTTTGGCCTTTCATCCATCCTGAATACTGGCTGCAAGTTGTAATGCAACAGCATTCCTTTGAACTAGTGAGCAGTAAATTCTCAAGCTCTACTTTTATTAACTTAACTGTGCTCAGCTGATGCTGCGAAGAAGGTGAAAAAACACCAAGACCTCAGCCAATTTTGGCCCCAATAGGAAAATTTTGGTTTTGATTCCCAAATCAATCAGACTCAAAACAGTCTAAAAAATGTGACTTTTGCATTAGAATTACAGAGAGTGAAAATTGGGTATATCCCCAGGGAGAAAGTGGCTCAGACCTCCCAGGCAAGAGGCTAAATTACTGGGGGGAAGAGGGGTAATGGGAAACACAAAGCCAATCATCTCCTCCTCCCTTTGGCTGACCAATGGGAGGGAGAGAGCCCGTGCCATCAGAATGACCTCCCTTACGTTCTATATTGACCCTTGCTCAGTTTTAACAGTGCAACAGCAATCTCTGTTACAGATCACCACCCAGTCCACCTCTATTAGTGAGCTTTTAAGAAACTCCATAGCTAATGGTGAACATCAAATGCTTGTGAACGCAGGAGCCAATTAATTATTTAAATAGGATCTCTTTAAATGATGCTGTAATTGCTTTGTTCTGAAGGTTGTTGTGGCTAGAAGTTGCCTTGTTGGATTAAACCCACAGTCCCTGCCTGAAATGAAAAAAGTATTCATCTTATATGCCTGGGCTATAACTTTGGCACAGTTAGGAACTAAACATAAAAAGGCTCGACTACGTTATGCACTGTTCATACCTACCATTGCACCTTTGTCTTTCCGCTGTTGGAAGTACTTTGTAAATATTAGGAAGCCTGGGCATGAGCCATTTATAATCTCAATAAGGGAAAGATTTATTTGTCTTCTTTTCTTTACAGTGAGCCTCTTCATGACTGGCATGAGTTATGAATGCAAATATTTGACTGTTAGCAAGTGTATTTGGTATGCCTGATAGCGGTCTTTATATTGATATGGCCAATACAGTACACACCAGATCCAGAGCCTTCTTGATTCATGCATAATTGGGAGAACTCTATCTTCCCTGTGAGGTTGTGTAGTGCCCTGTCCTTGAGCTGCCTGATATTATGCTTGTGGGCTGGTTCTGCATGAGCAGTGCATTGGTTTGAGCTCCAGAACGTAGATGGGAAGCACAGAGTCCCGTGGAGTCAAGGAATCACATTTGTTCACATGGGCTGCTCGGCTCAGCTCAGAAGCCATGCCTCTGTGACCATCATTCAGAATCAGAGAGTCCCAGAGAATAGGGCTGGAAGTGCTGGAATAGGGCTGGGATGGATTGGATAGCTCGCAGGACTGGAGCACTGTCATGGATGGGTACAAACTGTTCAGGAAGGACAGGCAGGGGAGAAGAGGAAGAGTTGCACTTTAGGTAAAAGAGCCATGTGATTGCTCAGAGCTCCGGTATGAAGCTGGAGATAGGCCTGTTGAGAGTCTCTGGGTTAGGGTCAGAGGGGAGAGCAATAAGGGTGAGGTCATGGTGGGGGTCTGCTCTAGACCACCAAACCAGGAGAACGTGGTGGATTAGGCTTTCTTCAAACAGCTAGCAGAAGTTTCCTGATCACAGGCCCTGGTTCTGATGAGGGATTTCAATCATCCCGACATCTGCTGGGATGGCAATACAGCAGTGCGCAGCCAATCCAGGAAGTTTTTGGCAAGTGTCCAGGCCCTTAATCATTCTTACGGCCCTTCTCTGGACCATTTCAAGATTCTTCACGTCTTTTTTGAAATGAGGTGCCCAGAAGTGCACCAGCACCGAGTAGAGAGGAATATCACTTCTTTAGCCCTGCTTGCGATGCATTGGCTAATGCATCCCGGTATGCTATTAGCTTTGTTGACTACAGCGTTGCACTGGTGGCTCATGTTCATCCTGTGATCAACCATAACCCTGAGGTCCCTTTCAGCTATTGTGCTGACCAGGACATCTCCTCCTAACCTATATTCATGTCGCTGGTTACTTCTCCCCAGATGAAGCACTCTGCATTTATCCTTATTGAACTGCATCTGGTTCCACTCCGTCCACCTTTCCAGCTTGTCCAGGTCCGCTTGGATCCACATCCTATCCCCTAGTGTGACCACTTTTCCCCATCACTTTGTATCATCTGCAAACTTGGCCAGTGTGCTTTTCACATCCTCATTTAAATCACTGATAAAGATGTTGAGCAGCACAGGGCCAAGGACCAAACCTTGCGGGACACCACTGGCCACCTCCTGCCTAGACGATACAGACCCATCCATTAACAGCCTCTGGGTTCAACCCCTTAGCCAGTTCCCAACCCTCCTTACAGTGGATTCTGCCAGCCCACAGTTCCTGTTTTTTTTAAGAAGAGCATCATGGGAGACCATATTGAAGGCCTTTTTCCAATCCAAGTATATGACATTAATCTTGTCTCCCACATCTAAGCAATTCGTTACTTGAACATAGAAGGAGACGAGGTTGGTCAGACATGACCTTCCCACAATAAAACCATGTTGGCTATCCTTCAGCATCATGCCTTCTGCCAGCCTCTCACAGATGAACTTCTTGATAATTTTTTCCAAAATTTTACCTGGTATTGAGGTCAAACTGACCAGCCTATAGTTTCCTGAATCCTACTTCCTCACCTTCTTAAAGATTGGCAGCACATTGGCCCTTTTCCAGGTCTGGGACCTCTCCTGAGCACCATGAGTCTTCAAATACCTTCACCAATGGTCCCGCAATGACTCCAGCCAATTCCCGCAGCACTCTCAGGTGTAGTCCAATCGGTCCTCCTGACTTGAAGACATTCAACTGCTCTAAGTGCTCTCTCATGAGTTCAACACTGATCATTGGTTGGCATTTGCCCCCTCTACACAGTTTGGGGAAGAGGTGAGCAGCCCTCAGTGGTGAAAGAACAGGTTAGGGACTACTTAGAAAAGCTGGACATACACAAGCCCATGAGGCTGGATGGGATGCACCCAAAGGTGCCAAGGGAGTTGGCTGATGAGATTGCAGAACTGCTGGCCATCAGCTTTAAAAACTCATGGCTATCAGCAGAGGTCCTGGATGACTGGAAAAGGGCAAACATAGTGCCCTTATTTAAGAAAGGGAAAAAGGAGGATCCAGGGAACTACAGGGCAGTCAGCCTTACCTCAGTCAGTGGAAAAATCATGGATCAGACTCTCAAGGAACCCATTTCTAAGCACTCTGAGGAGAAGAAGCTGATTAGGAACAGTCAGCATGGATTCATTAAGGTCAAGTCATATCTGACCAACCTGACTGCCTTCTATGATGAGATGACTGGCTCTGGGGATGTTGGGGACCAATGGATGTGGTGTACCTTGACCTTAGCAAGGCTTTTGATATGGTCTCCCACAACATTCTTGCAGGCAAGAAAGTATGGGCTGGATGAATGGACTGTAAAGTGGATAGAAAACTGGGTGGGGCATCAGGCTCAGAGGGTAGTAATCAATGGCTCGATGTCTAGTTGGCAGCTGGGATTAAGTGGAGTGCCCCAGGGCTTGGGCAGCTTCCTGAAGTGGGGTTTGAAAGAGGATGGAACTGGAACAAGAAGCAACAGTATCAAGTTGCAGCAAGGGAAAAGTTTAGGTTAGATATTAGGAAGAATCTTCTTGTTAGGAGGATAGTAAAGCATTGGCTATCCTGGAGGTTACCCAGAGAGGTGGTGCAATCTCCATCCTTGGAAGTATTTAAAACCCAGCTAGACAAAGCCTTGGCTGGGATGATCTTGTTGGGGATGGTCCTGCTTTGAGCAGGGGATTGGACTAGATAACCTCTTGAGGTCTCTTCCAACTCAGATTTTCTATGATTCTATAGGACCTCCATAGGTGATCTAATCCAACACCGTGCCTGAGGCAGAATCATCCTGTCGGGGAGTGACATTATAAGCCTGGGGTCCTCGCCTGCCTGGAGATCTGGTTGCGTGCAGCATTTGGAAAACCCAGGGACTATCACCATTGCCTACCTCAGGTAGTTTACTCTCACCCTACACATCTTGTTGGTTCTTCTTTTATTACTGGGAGTTGGATGAAGGATGAAAGATGATTCCACTGAGTCCTTCCCTGGGTGTTTCCTTCATGCATCTCCTCCTCTCCTTACACCCCACCCTTATCAAATCCAGAAAGATGGTACACATTGGGGTCTTGATCTTGCATCAACCAGCTGGACTGTTGACAGTTAATTCACTATCTTATTAAATGAAGGTGTTCATATGCTCAAATCAATTTGTCCAGAATCCATAAGGCCTTCCACTTGAATCAGTTCACTATATGCCTATGGATCAACCAACCATATCAGTTCATTGAAGGGTCCATAAAGTAATCAACTTAAATCAATTTGCTTCCAATTCAAGGGCCAATCAATTTAGACCAATTCATTTAAGGTCCAATAAGACAATCAACTTAATTAAATCTCTCCCATGTTTGTAAATCACTCAGTTTAGATCAATTAAACCAAAAGTCCAACTTAAATCAATTCAGTCCCATTTATGGGTACCTGGGCCACATAATATTGCTTTTCCTCAGGGATAACGACCATTTCATGACAGCTTGGCTCCTCAGGACCTGGATAAACCAGGCTCCTGCAAGGGGGGAAGATCTTGTATTGCCTCTTGCTTCCCTGGTCCAGCAAAAGAAGAGCAAAAGAAAAGGAAGAAAAAAACCCACCAATAAAAAGGGGGCTGTGCCTTAACAGCCCTCAGACTCACTCATGGTGATGGATCTCTCTCTCCTTCGCTCTCTCTGCTGGTTTCTTGCCTCTGTCTTCACCACTATGGTCTTCCATTCACTGGAGCTAAGTGGCTCCCTGGAATTATGTGTCCAGGACTTTGGCAGTGGTCCTCTGACCACCCTTGGCTAGCAGGATCATCCTCTTTACCTGTGGATGGCTGTGAGGCACTGCCAATCGAGAAGATCTCTAGCACATCCTCTCCTAGTCTGCCACAATCCACCTCTGGCTGCCACTCTATGGGGCTGGAAATGCTTCCCTCTGTGCTCTGTCTGCCAATCTGGAGTGCGTATGTGTTGCAGAAGTGTGTTAGCCTACTTCTGGTGCCAGCTGGACTCTCCTCCATACCTGCAGGGAGTAGTCCCCTCACAATTCCCTTAGGACTTCTTCCCAACCTCAGTCTCTTTTCTTCATAAATCCCTATCCAAACCATCCCATGCAAATCCATAATTTAACCTCTTAGTAAAACTTCCATCAACCCTGATACAACACAAGACATAACACCCTAACTTGCCACAGGTAAAGCAGAGGGACCACAACAGCTAAAGTCCTGCTTCTGTAAAAGGTTAATATGCACTCAAGAGATCCCAGGAAGAGAAACATGCTCCTCACAGTCCGTAGTAATTTGATCATGGGGTAAAATTCCTTCCTCACCCCCAAATATGGTGATTGGTCTGACCCCGAGCAGAGGGGCAAGGGCCTCTAGCCAGGAACCTCCAGCTTTAAATTCTAGGCAGAAGCATTTGCACACCCCAGTCAAAATTGCCAACCCTGGCTACAGATATCACCCAATACCTCTGAGAAATAATTAGTGTTACCCCCTGTGATACATGCAGCAGGAAAGGGCAGGAGGAGTAAGATGCTCCCAGCCCTATGTAGCAAAAAGCAAAGCCCAGAAGCGTGGGAAATACCCACAGAAAAACATAGACACAACTATGCCTAGCTTATCCCTGACCAATGGTTGTCCAAACTCTTCTTGAACACCTCCAGTGATGGAGAGTCCAGAACTTCCCTAGGCAGTCTATTCCTTTGCCTTGCTCCTTTAACAGTGAAGAAGTTCTTCCTGATACCCAGTTTAAAGCTACTGTACTTAGATGCAACTTTGAGCCATTGGATCATGCCCTACTCTCTCCAGCAAGAAAGAAAAGGCATTTTTCCTCTTGTCTGTGGCAGCCTTTCAAGTATTTGAAGACTGCTATCATGTCAGCATAGAAAAAAGGAAAAGGACTGCTATGCTCCTATCTCCACTCCCTCTCTGCACCAGTAGAGACATGTGACTGGTTTGAGGAATTAAAGCTAGCACCTCTAAACAGGGTTTAATGGGTCAGCCAGGTCTGCAGGTAGTGGAGATGGAATCTAGTGTTTGGTGCGTCATAGAAACAATGTCACATGACTTGGAAGACATTGGCAAGATCTTGCTGGTGTTTAGAGGTTCCACTGAGGTGGATTAATCAGAGTGGACATGATCTGGGATCTTCTGAAGGCTAAATATGCTTTCACTGCTGTGATGTTCAGCCTCAGTCCAATAAATTTTACATTTTGGGTTGATGTTAAAACAGACTTTCCTTGGTGTAGCCTGAGACCAAGAATGTGGAAGAGATGAAGACATTTCTTTCACATACAGGAGGGTCTATGCATTTAGGATCTGACCTGGCCTTTATTGACTGGTCCATCAAACGCACCCTAAACTGAATTTCCCTAGGATGTTGTAACTGCCTGGGAACATGGCCTGCAGTTGTTGCACTTCAGAGATATGCAAATCTTTCTTAAACAAAAGAGGAAAGTCTTATTTAAGGGTAAAGGACACCAACAGACCAAATAATTCTTAAAAGCCTGGTGATTCAGGCATTCTCCCTACTACTAAATAGAGGAAGAACAAAGTGGGGGAATAATACAAATAAGAGGAGAGAGGATAAATCTTTTACTTTCCCTCAGACTTCCTTAGACTTGGACTAACTAAAAATCCTAAAAAAATATGAACTGGGCACAACTAGAGAAAAAAAAATACAGTATAGCTAAACTGACTGGGAACACTGGCACCACATCTCTGACCAGGAGTAGTGAGATGGGGAGGCGGTGAGGTTAGCAAGGCCACAAGGTCACAGATTGACCAATAATTCTCTGGTCTTGGGCAGGTGGGGATCACACCCACTCATGGTGGAAGATCCACATGGAAAGACCCTCAAAGAAAGATACTAAGGTTGAGATACTCTTTTGGAACTGTGACTTTCTAATATCATAGTCAAATGCCCTGGCTGCAAGCCATAAGCACCCATCAGAAAAATTGTGGAAGTGGGACTGTGATGGTGACGGTGATGACAGTTGTTTTGAGTCCATTATGCTTGTATCCCAGAATATGCTTATTCATCTGTTACAGGGTACTCCTCCGCAAAGCTTGATGTGTCCAGAGAAAGACAATTTACTTTGCTTAATGAGGTGTCCAAGATGATGAAACAGACTCATGCAACATTTCCACTACTCTTTAATGTTCCCTTGGGCTTTCTGTCTACTTCTCAATCCTCTCTAATACTCCAATCCCCTCAATAGTGTTCCCACAGCTCCTTCTGGGCATCTGAGTCTTTCCATCTAATCCACACTGTCTTTTTGCCAGGTGCTTTTAGATTTCAAGTGTCCCTGACAATGACCATTAGTGACGTGCCTATTTGCCCTTGTTTGTCCAATAATTTCATTTGCTATAACCAAAATACAAATGCACGCATCTCAGGGGATTGTAAACTAGCTAAAAGAGAAGAGAAGTTGACCAGCTAAATCTAGAATATGGGTATACTAACATGGAGACAGAGGGTGCTACAGGGCAAAATGGAGGTTAATAGTTATACAAATGGCCTTTGTATTTAATGGTCACACCAACACATGCATGTAACTGCAGAGTAGACTAATTAGCTGCTGAGTAAAGTGTTTACACATGAGGCCTCAGTAAACTAATTAACACCGCAGTAAGATAGTACTGCTGGGGACAGTACTGTCTTATGTCAGGGTAATTTACTGTGATTAAACGCACACATAGATACGGACCATGGGTGTAAATTGCACCAGTCAGCCCAGCCACCCAGGGGCCACACTCCTGCCTGCCACCTAGTCACATGGCTCCGCATTTTCAGCACCCTCGTGTCCCAGCCAGCCCCTCTGTCACCTGATGCTGCCACCCAGAGCCTGGGGCTGACCTCCCATACCCCCACTAGCCCGGGCCTGCTCTGCCCTCAAATTGCATTGTCCCTGGCACATGTGTAGATGTTGTACCCGGGAGTAGTTTACTCTGGCTCCAACTGTTCTGGAGTTTATTGCTTCGCATTACTTGTACATGTAGATGTGCCTACTGTGAATCCAAATGTCCCTGAAGACTAATTTTCTTCCTAGCTTCTCCTTTGAGATTTGGTTTTACCTTCAAAATAAGAAACCCCTTCTTTCCTTTCATTTTCTAAAACAGTGGAAATAATGGGCTAAATGTTGCAGCTGGTATAAATGGTTATATTTGTATTGATCTCTAAAAGAATGACACTCATTTACATCAGTTGAGAAATCAGGGCGTTGATTATAAAAATAACAAAACTAAGATTATTAGGCACCATTTATGCTTTTCTTATGAAAACAAACAACTATTTCCAGCATTTGGCACTAACATTTTATTTGGTTTTTAGAAAGGTTACTTTTCTTCTGTTCTGTTTTTGGTCTTTTATTTATGTTAATTATCAGATCCAGGGGAAGAATGTGATTATAAATATTGTATTTCCTTCCAAAGAGATTAAGTTGTATTTACAGAGTAGCACTGATTAGTGACCTCTCTTCCCTTAATCATTTCTTTCTTTACAAAACTGTTTCACGCACATTTAAATGAGAAAATGTTTGCCATTAGGTATAAAATAATTACTTTATATAGGAATGCAATTTTTAGATCAAATCTGACTGCAGTTTTTAAGTACATTTCCTTGGGGACAGGGAGTTTAAAAAAATAAAGAAAGTTGGGCAGGGCAATTTTAGTTCTGCCTATTGTGAAGCTGAAAAATAAATAAGAAGATAGTTTGAAATGTGCTATAAAACGTAATCAGAGTTCCATTTTCACACATTTTTGGGACTAAAAAACATTAATGAATGAGAAGGATGCATTTTTTTGGATAAAACATCCTTTGCTTATTTTATAATAAAGAAGGCTCATAGCGTATTATTTTTTATGATCTAAAAATATTGCAATCTTGACATAGCCTCACCCGATAACCCAAGCCTTGCTTCAAACACAGATATTGACCCTATGCTTGGTCTCCAGCATGAACCATGTACTGCAACAAGCTTTTATCATTTAAATTCCCAAAATGTAGCTTGTGGACTAAACTTTGACATGCTGATCCTATTAGAAACCACATCTATCTCCTATCCAGAAATGGATGCTGATAAATGCTGACGTTACTGCACTCCATCACTGATCTTACAGTGAAGACTGGTGATGGCACCCATGTCTATTTTAGATAAGTAAAAAGGAAATATTGCACAAAAGCCATTTTCAGGGCAGGTGCTGACTTGCAGCAGACTCAGCCATGGCAGGACTGTACAAGCTGGGAGGAAACGTGGCACTATGTGCCTTTTTGTTCCTTGCTCTTCCTCCAATGCACACAAGAGCTGAGAGCACAAGCTGCGATGAACACTGACTGATCCAGTTGCTTCTGGGGTATAAGTTGTTTCTGGGGTCCCAGGACCAGACACTATGACCTGATCCACAGCTTATTCATGTCAACTGGAGTCTTTTCAGGGTTGTCAGCAGGCTTTGGAACTGGGTCTAAGTCACGACTTCATCTATCAACCGGCTCAGCTACAGCGTGGGCCACCGCTGTTCTGAGCCAACGACTCATGTGGGCACCCAACACTGTCCTGATGAGAGGCCAAGGGTAGTGGAATAGTCATATTTGCAAGCTGAGTATAAGAAATGGTCCTGTCTTTCCCCAGTAGCCCCATTGCATGTTACCCCAAACTCTGTTTCCCAGATGGAGGCAAAGGCCCTGCCTCAGAGAGTGCATAATCTAAAACAATATTCATGGGAGCCATGGACAAATCGGATTATAAATGCATCACTGCTCATTATTTGTACCTCTCCTTGATGTTCTATTTATTTGACTGCAAACACAGAACAAAAGGCAAAGTTAATGTGCCAATCTAATCAGAATCAAACATTCATCACATCCCCAATGCTTTAGTGAGCTGCCTTTGCTTTTTGCTAAGTACTCACAAAACAAGAGGGGAAAAAAAACCCTCAATTGATGTGACTAGATAATTAAACAAACCAGTTATTTTATTTATATTACACACACACACACCCCTGCATGCATGCACTCACAATACACTTGATTAAGTATATACTAGATAATTGCATGGGGCCTAATATTCCCCTCCTATACAGAGAGAGGGGATTCAGGGCAGAAAACTTACCACGAGCTTCTCCTCACAGACTTTTTTTTCCTATTTCTCCAACGAGGAATGAAGTTCTGTACCCACTGTAAAATCCCTCCCAACTCCCCCAGGTAACCGGATAGCATGGGCCCTCTACTCGCTGCACCCTAGCCTCTGGCTCCTAGGGAGCATTCTCTCTGCTGGACCTGCAAGGGCAGTGCTTGTGGCTGTCCTTGGGAGGGTGCCGTGAAAGGACAAGTGTGCAGAACTGTTGGTTGGAGGGGAGGGGAATGATGCACTTTTTTCTGTCCTGTTTACTCCATGCCTTACTCCCAAGAAAGGGAGAAGCTGTTTCAGCAGTGGCTGTGCTCTAGTTCATTATGGGAAGTATAGGGGTGGAGATCAGTGCATGAGTTTCAGAGGCCTGTGTTTTGGTTGGTCTAACACCAATGGATATTTTATGAGGTGTCCAGATAGCCAGAAGTTTATAAAGGCAAAGCAGGCCTGGGACAGAGTGCAGTGTCCACTGTCCTTCCAGCAAAAGTGGACACATGGGACAAAGTTCAGGTTTATGACCGAACTGAGAACACCCTGGAAGCCTGTTTGCCTCCTGGCTTAGCTATTCATCACAAATATTTCTGGAGCAGAACAACTCTGCAAGTGGCTTGAAAAGAAATTAGCTTCCTGCCTGGTAGTGCTCACTATTTAGACCAGACAAATACTGAGAGTGGAGATAAGAGACGGGGAATGAGGTTATGCATTGTCATTGCACCTTACTGAATAAGCAGGGTTGGACACTAGGGAGTGATGAAGCAAGGTAGGCTGGAAGAGCAATGTCATGCCAGGCATGTGGCTCAGCAGGGAAGCAGCCTTGAAGAGGAAAGTGAGCAGAGGAGACAAATGGAGCAATGAGGTATGAAGGATCATGTGAGGGTCCCTGGGAGCTGAGAGGCACAGTCATGAGCAGAGGGCCCCTAACTTCCCGTTAGCTGCACTAGCTGGCCCTGCACACCACATGCTCCTCTGCTGCACCGTTTGCTTTGGCACCCTCCTGTGCTGGACTGGGTGCCCCGTCTTACCCTAAGCTCCCTAGCCACAAACCTCCACCGCTGCACCACGCTGCTCAGGTGCCCTGGGCCATGGGCTCTCCTGGCACTGCAGGCTGTGCTAAGCTTCCCTGTCCTACCCCCTGGGGCAGGAAGGGGAATGTGGAGGGAGATGGAGCCCAGAGCCTCCAGCTGCTTCTGTAAGTGGAGTGATGGGGGAGCAGCAGGTAGGTGGGAAGATAGGGACCAGGAGGAGTGCAGTTTAACCCCTCATGTGCCTCTGTTCTAGAGCATCCCTGCAACGCTCGCATTGACTCCGAGGGAAACGGTGTCAGGTCTGGAGGAGATGGGAAAACTAGATTTTGCTTTGAAGATATAAGCTTTTGCATAAAGGGGTGGTGTAAAAAAGCAGGTCTCTTGTCACTAGCTCAGTCACCTTTATTTTTCTTTAACCACCGGGTTTATAAGACCAACAGGTAGAGCAAACAAGTCCAGGAAAAAACAGAGAGCGCTTCTTTCAAACTCCTTTTCTGAGCCCTGGCAGGGAAAAGCCTGAGAATCCATAAAGGCCTCACAATGCTGGGCTGGGTACAAGCTCCACAGTGCCTGGGGGGAGCTGCCACCTCCCCAACCACTGCCGCCGCCAGCTCATCTGGCCCATCTCTCTCTGCCCCATCCCACGGATATTTCAATAATCTCTCTGGCACTGGGAAGTCTGTGCAACACTCACCTCTCAAACTCACCCTCTCTTCTATGTTTACACCTTTTCTGTCGCGCCTTTCTCCCTGGCCCTCTTTCCATCACGTGCACCTTGCTGTATCTATTCTTCTCATTTGCCCCCCACGCCTTTCTTCCCCTCTCTATCTAATTTATTTTTATATGGTGCAAATGTCAGGGCTTCCTCTTTTGCGCTCGCTCCCCTGCCCCATCAATCCCACCTTCCTTCCTTTCTTCACCTCCGCAGACAGGCCCATCACTTACACTCGGAGTCTGAAGTGCACACGCATCTGCATTAGCCACCACTCTCACTTGGTCCTCCCTCTGCTCCTCGGATACATAAGTGTCTGCACTATACACACATTCACCCTCTGCATAGAAATCCCCACTCCCTGGCCATCTATGCAGACACACAAGCAGTGAGAAGAGGGTGTTTCTCTCAGCTCTCCCCCACCCTTGTCTGCAGGAGATGGGGATACTTTCTAGACTACTTCCCCTGGGAAAAAGGTTTCAGCTTCAGAAAGAAGGAGCAGATCCAGGCTCAGCATCAGCCCAGGCTTGGCCTGTGTGCTCCAGGCAGAGATTTTGCTTCTGGAACTTCTTTTGGAAACAAAGGCAAAGATGGGATTGGACCATGGCTGAAAATGCCTGCAGATGGAGACGGGCCCCTTAGAAATGGAAAGGAGATGGCAGAGGAAGGCTGCTAAGACCCATATAGAAACAGCTATGGCAAGGAGAGGATTTGCTTATCGGATTTCAGCAGTTACATAGTTGGCCCAGATTATAAAATCAGCCTGTCACAACATGCACCGAGGTCCAGGGAAGCCAGACTCTGTCACACCCCTTGATGAGCGACTTCTAGATTCACAAGCTTTCCTCTGCCAACAACATCCTGCCCTGACTGTACGACTCCCAGGACAGTCAGCAAATGCTGCCTCACAGCTCTCTCATTTGTGTTGGGGACAGGAGCTGAAAAGTGATGCTTGGATCGGATGCCCTATACCTGGGCCTGGTTTTTCTCTGATATTGCTGCAAGTGAGGCCTGACTAATGAAGTCACTCCAGTTTCTTGCCATTCTATCAATGGTGTTATCGTACAAAGAAATAGAAGTGGAGTGAGGAATCAGGCCCACTGAGCTTACTGTTGCATCAAACCAGTTTAAGAGCCTGTAGCATTTTAATTTAACCTTAATTTAGCACTGTCCTCTCCAAATAATAACTTCAAGGAACTGTTTAAACAGGTACTTTATCCTACAAGGGGTTCTAACCTGAAGGCGAAGAAGGCTGGACTTCCTGTTTCGAGACCACTGACATTTCCAGATTCACAAGCATGTCATAGCCGTGCATCATATTATGTTGAGATGGGAAGAACATGCATTCAAGGCTGAGAAATGGAAGCAGAGGAAACACCAGGCTCCAGACACATCTGGCTTTTCTAACAGAAAACTTTCCATTAGGCTTATCTAAAGCAGGCCAGTTCAAATCTCATCTAAAACCATCCTGGGCAGCTGTGCTGCCAGGCACTCCAATTATCATAGGGATATAGGACTGGAAGGGGTCCCGAGGAGCAGTGAGTCCAGGCCCCTGCTATTACAGGCCTCCATGTCAGATAATCCCTTTCATAAACAGATCAAATTCCTTTTTAATGTCATTAGGGTTTTGGCACCCACTCTTCCTAGCATGGAAGGCCGATCACTTAACTTCCCAAAGTGTTGGGAACCGTGCGTAATCTCCCGGGCTAGGTACAGACTTTCAAAAAGGCCAGGATGGCATTGATCTGAGTTACGCGGTTTTCTGTAAGCGGCATAGTTTAGATCCGTAGTGAACAAAACACACATTTGCCCTTTGGTGGAAGGGGGGCAAATCTTAGACCGGGTTCTGCCATTTTTAAACCAGTCTACGTGTGCTGAACGTCTGTTCTGTTATGGGTATACACCAGTTTCAGATCACTTACACCAGTAAAAGTGTAATGTCTGCACCTAGCCCTGGACTCTAGCCATCATGGATCTTTGGGGGCGTATCTGCTGCTCCAAGGATATTCCTATTCTGGGACGGGCTAACTCCCTTTCCTTCTTTCTGCAGGAAGGGAATAGACAAGGCTTTACGAGGGTCCTCTGCTACTTACCACATGCTGGGACCTAAGATGTCGCAAAAAGGACCACGGTGTAACTAGGAAATCCCTAAACATCTGGTTAGATACGCCTTTTTTCCTAGGCTTATTTTGCTGGCAAATTGACAGGTTTTCCTAATTAAGCACTAACTACCCTGGAATGGTTTTGATCCCCAGATTGTGGTAAGAGCCTGAGGAAAGACAGCAGTGAAACCAGGTCTTGCTGGTACAGAAAGGGGCAATGTCCTTTTAGGACTTGGGGGAAGTGGTCATCACTTGATGGCCTCCTGTTAATGGCAGGGTGCACAGCTTCCAAGTGGAGGGGAATTACCTACCAAAAGCTTACCGCTTCTTGAACTGAATATTTTGGAAGGATGTACAGGTGTTTTTACACACAAGGGGGTTGGAAGGCGGATGTTTCTGCCCACTGTGTGTCAGTTATACCAGTGTGTAACGCATTTAGTCCATCCTACAAAATTCTCTGAGAGGGAGGTGGGATCAGGCTCAGGGCCTTAGTGTCTGACCACATAACATGACATAAGACACAAGTACATTTTTACTAATGGCAGCTAGGCTGAGACAATTCCTCATTACAGACCTTACTATATATCTCTTTTTGATAACTCATTTGTCTACAGGTTGCTTTATTAACCTCAGCGACCTGCCTTTCTCTCTGAAATATGCCAACTCATTTGCAAAGTTTTACAGTAAACATAATTATACAGTTAGAGGCCTCAGCAGCTATTTGTGGTAAGTGTGCGAGAATCTGTTACATGGTAGCTCTGCTTTAGTTTTACCCTCCAGAGTCGCATTCAGTGACACTCGATAGGCAATGTGATGACAGCCCCACGGTATAATGGCACTAAAGACAGTTAGACAGCACATCATTTTGTGGCCACGTACTAGGGTTCAGGGCTTCCCAGATGACTCTAACACCAGCTGATTAGCAATAAGCAAAACTCAATTTCAGAGGCATTGAGCTCACTGAGCACCCAGGACCGGGGTGGGGGGGAGGAGGGGTATTGCAACCACTGTAGACTGGGGGAGGAAAGCATTGCAGGAGCAGTGTCAGCTGCACTCCTTGTGGCCTGGGTCCTTGGAAGCTGACCCTGATACCACCCTGTTACCTCATTTCTTAGCTCCCTTCCTCCACTCCCCCTCCATTCATACATATTGGGTGCATCTATACATGCACTTAAGGTGAGGCAACAAACTCCAATGCAGTTTGCACCAGAGTAAACTGCTCCCACACGCAGTGTCTACATGTGTGCCTGGGACAGCAGTGATTTGAGCTGGGTGGAGCAGGCCTAGCCTGCAGGGGGCCAACCCAGGTGATGGCATAGGGTGGCAGAGGGGCTGGCTGGAGTTTGAGGCTGCTGACCCTGAGAAGCCGTATGGCTAGTCAGACGGCAGGAGTCTGGCCCCCTCCTTGTCACTGTTTCCACATGTTTACGCATCGCAGCACAGTGAATATTACTGTCCCCAACTGCACTATCTTATGGCGGAGTTAATTAGTTTATTGTGTTCTAATAGTGGTGCACGTGTGACACTTTACTGCAGAGCTAAGTATTCAACTCTACAGTAAAATGCACGTGTGGATGCACCCATTGTGTGTAGGGCTGTGCCATCTCCCAGGATGGGGAGGAGGGGAGCATCCTTATCTGCTTCACTTGCCTCCTACCTTCCAGACACACTGCGTAGTGCAGGTTGTGTTGGCTGGCTCCTATGCCTGGACAAAGACACCTGGGACATAATTCACGTGCCCCTTTCTAGTTGGCACCCAGGGCTGGTACCCTGCTAACCCCACTCTAGGTATAGAATCATAGAAAATTTGGGTTGGAAGGGACCTCAGGAAGTCATCTAGTCCAACCCCCTGCTCAAAGTAAAACCATCCCCAACTAGATCATCCCAGCCAAGGCTTTGTCAAGCCAGGTCTTAAAAACCTCCAAGGATGGAGATCCCACCACCTCTCTGGGTAACCTGTTGCAGTGCTTCACCACCCTCTTAGTGAGAAGGATTTTCCTAGTATCCAACCTAAACCTCCCTTGCTGCAATTTGAGACCATTGCTCCTTGTTCTGTCATCTGTCACCACGGAGAACAGTCTAGCTCAGGTAGTTAAAGGCTGCTATCAAATACCCCTGAAATCTTCCCTTCTGCAGATTAAATAAACCCAGCTCCATCAGCCACTCCTCAGAAGTCATGTGTCCCAGCCACCTAACCATTTTTGTTGGCCTCTGCTGGACTCTCTCCAACATGTTCACATCCTTTCTATAGTGGGAGGCTCAAAACAGGTCACAGAACTACAGATGTGGCCTCACCAGTGCAGAGTAGAGGGGAATCATTACTTCCCTTGATCTGCTGGCAATGCTCCTACTAATGTAGCCCAGTAACTTGTTAGCCTTCTCAGCAACAAGGACAGTCTGATGGCTCATATTCAGCTTATTGTTCACTGTAATGTAACCCCCAGGTCCTTTTCTACAGAGCTGCTTCTTAGCCAGGTGGCCCCCAGCCTGTACTGGCACATGGGATTGTTCTCTCCTAAGCGTAGGACTTTGCACTTGTTCTTGTTGAACCTCATGAGATTTCTTTTGGCCCAATCCCCCACTCTGTCTAGGTCACTCTGAATCTTAGCCCTACCCTCCAGCCTATCTACTACACCCACTCCCCCAGCTTAGTGTCATCTGCAAACTTGCTGAAGGTGCACTCAACGCCATCTCACAAGTTGTTAATGAAGATATTGAACAAAACCAGTCCCAGGACCAACCTCTGGGGCACTCCACTTGATACCGGCTGCCAACTAGACTTCGAGCCATTGATCACTACCTGTTGCACTGTTCAGAATTCCTTCCAAAAATAGCTAAACTGCAGCATGAAGCTATACAGGGCATTGCCCAAATAAACTTGAATAGGACTAGGTTTCACTTGCCTTTAGGGTGCGCTTGGCTTACAAATACGAGGCTCTACAATATACCAGATTCAGGGTGATTAACACATTGTGTAATTATACTGGAATCACCTTACCTACAGTTTCATACACCTCTGATTTGAGTTGGAAATATCAGAATAAATAATAAAGGAAATCTGTGAACACTGCAACAGGGAAGGAGGCTCTGATCTTTAGTCGAGGCACCAATTTATTCAAATATATTAATCTTCAAACATGCAAATCCACTAAGTAGGGAGAAATGCTGTAGGATCCTCTCCCTGCCCTCACAGACTAAGGAAGAATTTCAAGGCCAATCTAGATATAATTGAATAAACATATTCTTTCCAGAACAGAGCCCTGAAACCCAGATAAGAAACACACATCTCAATGAGGTAAGGAGAAACTGTTGAGGAACAGTGTTTTAGCATCATTTATAAAATAGATCTCACATATTAGGATAGAAACCCAACCTAAGCCCTCTCCCACTGAAGGATAAATCATTCATTTAAGCTAACCACATTACAAACACTCTTTACAACTTTGATCCTATTTAGCAGGAGAATAAAAACCGATAGGGTCCTATCCAGCTCTCACTTCAGTCAGCCAGAATTTTGCTATTTATTTCAGCGGAAGAATAGGACCCGTAATCCTCCATTCACTTGGCAGCTAAGCCCCGAATTGTGAGATCTGTGTATAATGCAGTTAACTTTCATGAATCTCATGATTCAGAATCTGACGGTCTATTTAATTTTGCCTTCTCCTATTCTGTTGACAAAACATTTTCTGTCTCTTCTGAACTAATTAACCTACAATAATTGCTTCCAATTTATTTAGCAGCTACCACATGCCTACTAAATTGTTAAATGAAAATGAGAAAGTTCATATTTCTCCCTTCTGTAGGCTGGGGACCTTGGGCTTATTCACTCTGACAAAGTTTTTCAGCATTTGATTTTATGTTTGAAAGGGTTATTGTTAATCACTCCAGCCTTTAATATACATACAGTGTTAGTGTAATCTCGTCTGGGGCAGATTTCTGTATTCTGATCCTCACGCGCACCGGCGGTGGATGCACAACGCGAGTTAGTATCAACAGAAAATGGTAACTCCCCTCCTAAACAAGCCGTACATATATTGAAACTGTTAACGCGTTAAAGGTTAACATCCTCCCCAGTATTTCCCGTGTATGATTTTCAGTTGAGCTCGTTGTTTGAACAAAACAATTGTTTGGGTGAAAGAGATGGGGAGCTGGAGGGAGAGAATAATTTTCCAGCTGCTGCTGGAAAAACTTGAGAGAGTCGTATAGTTGATTTGTAGAAATAAAAAAAAAGAAAAGAACTGTGCCCCAATTCTTCTGGCCATAGATAGTTCCAAAGGAAAACCTGTCAAAAATGGGAGGTTTTTAACTATTCTGTTACTTTTACAAACCCTGTTTTTAATCTTGACATCGCTTTGCAGTCTACAGTCATAAAACAACACCTGTATTGCCTGTCAGGTTTTTTCCCCCAATATAAATCTGATTTCTATATTTTAATTCAGCTTCCAGACAGAAGCAGAGGAAAGCACGTATATCAAACCCATTCCCCACATTCAGGGTATCTTGTACTAGGAGCTTTAAAATCAAAACATCGAGATCTGGAAATTATTAAATTTAAAGCAAACAGGGGCAAAATCCACAATTTTTAACAGCAGTGTTCAACAGCTCACTGTATAAACCAGGGATTTTCATGCCATGGGGTGCTATGAGATCCTTTTAAAGATGTTGCACAATACTAGCACTGTTAGATGTGCAAACACGATTCACAAGATCAACCCAGAGATTTCCAACAGGAACCCAGCGCATCAAAAACATCCTGACCCGTGGTGGGCTTTCTACATTCTTTGCAACAGAAAAATTGCTCTGTGATTTCTCCATAGTCAAAAAATCAGTGAAAGTTATTTCTCCGAAGTCAAACTATACATGAAAGTAACATTTCCTGAGGGGTGCCTTGAGTCTAACGAGGGGTGCCTTGAGTCTAGAAATGGTGAAAACCACCGATATCGATAATAAACACATCGAAGGCACAATGTCAGAGGCTCTGTAAGCTAAACACGCAAAACATTTCCACCATGACTGCACAGTGCTCCATAAGATACCAACAGGGAAATAAGAGTCAACTGTAATAAGTTCAGAGCTTATTTAACCCATGCTTTTGGGATAGTCTAGTAAAAAAAAAAACAACAAGCAAACAAGTGACTTCACTGTAAACATAACCCACGGCTTCCTCAAGCAAGCAGGTGCACACGTTCAGCATCCCATGCAAAGACGGTGTTAGCTGTAAGGTTCATATGTTCTGCTTTGAGACGGAGACAGCTAAGGTGCAAATCACTCCTGTATAGAGTAAGACCCATGAATCACTTAAGTTCCACTTAAATGGCTTTTGTGGGACTTCAGAACAATAAATCATTATTATCAAATTTTAATTCCTTTTTCTCTACTGTAAAAGTTGATGCTCCTCTAGGAATGACTGCTTAATATTTATAAAACCAGTCACACATACAGCTTCATATTTGGGATATAAAGAAGAATTGTGGGGTGTAAAGCTAAAGGGGATTTTCCAGGAAATACATACATATTCGGGATTAAACTTTAGACTATAGGGGATTGCAGTTTCCTATTAGACGGGAGAAGGAGAACATTTGCAGACACACAATAGAAAAATTGCAAAAGAAGATCTTTAAGACTTACCACTAGGTTTCCTATCACCATGACCAGCAAGAAGACGAGAAGGCACAATGGTTGTCCAGCTACTTCCATACAGTCCCACATGGTCTCAATCCATTCTCCACAGAGAATTCGGAATATAATGAGGAAAGAATGGAAGAAATCGTTCATGTGCCAACGTGGCAAACGACCAGTGGAGCTTATCTTGCTGACGTTATCCAAGTACATTTTCCCAAAAAGTTGCATTCCTACCACCGCAAAAATAAAGACTATGATGGCCAGAACCAGGGTCAGGTTCCCCAGGGCACCCACTGAGTTACCAATGATTTTAATGAGCGTATTTAAGGTTGGCCAGGACTTTGCCAATTTGAAGACCCTCAGCTGTGAACAGAACATAAAAACTTCATGTCAGTTTACAGAACCAACAAGCATTTCTGGCAAGGAGCTGTTAAAATGGGTTAAAAAATTACAAAACATTTGAAGGACTCTGAAACAACATGCGGTGCGGGTTATTGAAGCAGCAGTCTACGTTAGACTTGCTCTGTGGTTATTATTAAAAGAAAAATTGTGCCTCTTGAAGGATAGTCGGAAGGATTTTCAGAGAATACACATGCAACATTGGGACCAGATAGCTGTGACTTAGTTGATCATTTATTACCTTGTATTCTCTGGGGGAGGAAGGGTATGGAAAGACAACCCCAGTTCTTAACACTGACTTTTGTACTATGGCTTCTTAGAGAAACAAACTCTCCGGCCATTTTAGAGCTCACCCCTCCAACGGCTGGGAGCATAGCCTTTCTGGTTCTTAGCAATCCACGGCAAGATGCTACTAGATTTGTTTTCCTATGCACAGCCTAAGTCCCACTTAAAATCTATGTTAAGTTTTTAAGTGGTGATTAGCCCTCACGCTAACCTACACAGGTTGTAATTTCACCCCAGCCGAAAAGGGGTCGCCGAGAAATTTGCAGGGAGCACTCAGGCCCCGGCAGCGGCAGGCCATAAACTGGCATTTTCATACATTGAATATTTACAAATAGTAAATTTAGGAAATTAAAAGTCTTTCTAAAAAATGTAAACATAGCATTGGCTTTCATGGTCTTTCAAACTTTTTTTTTTTAAAGTAATATCCTGGGTGGAATGATTAGCATGGACACCTTGGGACATGAAGTGCGACACAGTTGGCAGGCTGGCAAGAAAACTACTTTTCTGTTCCAGCTTGTCAACAGATTCTCCCATTCATGGAACGCCCTCGCCCGCACAAAACAAAGGAGCCGACAGGGAAAGATTTTCCCTGAAAGACAGATGCTATGTTATGTTGTTACGGTCTAAAAAAAGAATTAGTTTGTGAATAATGCAGACATTTACTTTTGACAACATTTAAAAATGGAGTGGCGTGTCTATAATATGCTTAAGGCATAACAACCTTTTCAGTGACGTATCGTTAGTTCTGGAGCATCTCGGGTTTATTGATCAGCCATCGACTTTCGTGTTACCATGCAGGCATTTCTAAAAGTGCAGGCTTTCATTGCAAATGGGATCGCAGACATTTAAAATGTGCCACAAAGTGACTGCCACATATTCTGCTCTCATTTACTCTGATGTAAATCTGGAGCCATTCCATGTGGCTTATGGGCTATAATTAGTGCCTGTAACAATTCATTTCTTTTGCAGTGAATGTGATTTTAAGACGAGATATTAAATTCATAGAAGGGTTGAGATTTTGTGAAAGGGAATAAGAGGACATATTACCAGTCGGAAAGAACGTAAAACGGACAGATTTCCCATGCTGGATAAACCCAGTTCCATCAGGCTTAAGGAAACAATAATACTGTCAAAAATATTCCAGCCCTGCTGAAAATAGTAGTACGGGTCTAGGGCGATGATTTTGAAGATCATTTCTGCTGTAAAAATTCCAGTGAAGACCTGTGGAAAGGAAACAGGAAGCGAGGTCAGCCTATAAACATATCTCCTGGCTTGCTTTTTTTTTTAACAGATGCTGTGAACTTAATACAGAGACGACACCACTTTACCGCCAAGTTCTTCTCTCCTCTCTAATGTATTGCCAGTATTACAAGGCTGGGTTTGTCTGCTCTTTTTACAGTGATATTTGGTATTGTTGTAAACATGCAATAACATCTGGGAACAAGCTGTACCTGGGGAATTGAAGCACTCATTTTCATCACCTATCATACAAACAAGTATCAATAATGAAGTGAAAGAAGATGCCTTTTCAAGAGGTGCCTTTTCAAAAGTCTACGTGCGCCCATTGCCGAAGGGAGGTGTGCCGGGGTTGCGGTCTACCTGTCGTGGCATCGCTTTGATTCTGCAGCTGCTACAATCCCAGGCAATGCGCTTTCAGGTGATTGCTGGCAGCGCTGGCAATCGGGGACTCTAATTTGAGTCTTACTGTTCTTTTAAGAATAGACGCAGCAATTTTCTCTTCACAGTGCCTTGAGAACACACGGCTTATGTATAACCCAGTTCAAATGTTACACGGCAAGACTCTTTTAACTGGAGCATTTTTGTTTTTGAAAAATAATATACAACCACTACTTATGGTGGGAAAATGTGGGGGCAAGGCTGTTTGCAGATAGGAAACTGCTTTTAAGGGATGCAGGTGCTTTTAACCCATATTCACCAAGAGTGTGCGAGAGCTAGGTCTAGTCTGTTTAAAATCTTCTCTAAATAACTGATTTAAGCCCACGGTACCTGGGCAAAAATATGCTTCAGAAGAGGAGGTGGTATGTTGTTGTGCAGTTATCCACATACTATTTTATTTTGTTTCTGACCCTCTGGTTCATAGAGCTCTGGGTCCTAAAAAAAATTCAGGTGTTGCGCATATATACTGCAGCAGTGGATCTTTTATGATAAAGTCTATGGGGGAAGAGGGGCAGGGACTGATCAGTCTGGGTCTGACCTCATTGTATACTCTGCGCATTGACACTCTGCCCCTGGGAGGCACAGCGTGCTGGGCTAGATGGGCCTGTGGTGTTAACTGGGACGGCATCTCTTCTGTTTTCATGATAATGCATGCTCCAGATCAAATGACAGGCTCAAATCTAGACAGCAATGTATGCACAAGAAGAAATAGCGTCCTGAGTCTCTACCATAGTTCCCCAGCAAGACAGAGTCACAGGATCCAAGTACCAGTGACTAGGAAAACTAGGACAAGGGAGGTTGACATAGGAGTATAAAAGGAAGATACTAAGCAGCAAGTGGCCGAGGCCTGCGTTTGAGGAAGATGGAACGTTTATTTTTTAATCAAGAACGAATAAAGAGGTGGAGAGACTATCAAGCAATCATTTAAAAAAGTTTCATATCTCAGCTGCCTTCTCTCTCTCTGATCGCAAAGATAAATTGTCTCTGCTCATCACGGTTTGGGCTGTCATCCTGGGGTATTTCAGCCCTGATGGTCCCCAGCAGTGATACTGTACCAGGCAGCCTACTTTCCGATTACCAACAAATCAGCAATTTCTGAGTCACGATTGTTAGAGACACCTCGGAGCCCGGCACACGAAGCTCCTCGTTCCATTAGGGCAGTAAACAAGGCAATACTGGATGTCTGGGAAACTGTACCTGGGTTACTAACTCAATAACTGATGATATCGCGGCAAGCACAAGATGTAATTGCCGTGCTGAGAGGTGACTCAGGAGGAACAGTTTCTTTGTCTAAATCATGTTAATCAATACCTTTTTCAAGGGGAGACACCCAGCCTAGTAAGATATCAAAGCTTCTAGAGACAACAAGGAATTTGTCTGTATATTAATGGCAAGTTTTGAACATTACTAGCTGTCGTTGTACAAGAGATTTTGCCTTCACTAACCGTTGAGCAGGGCTATTACTTAACTTTTGCCTTTAGGGCTGTAAATTGGTACAGGGACTCCTCACTTAACATCATCCCGGTTAACATTTTGTTATTACGTCGCTGATCTATTGGAGAACATGCTCGTTTAAAGCCGTGCAATGTTCAGTTATAACGTTGTTTGGCTGCCGCCTGCTAGTAGGTAACTACTGTGACATAATTGGAGTCGCTTAACATGGTTTTGCTTAAAGTCACATTTTTCAAGAACATAACTATGATGGTAAGCGAGGAGTACCTGTAGTCTGTATAGGACGTGGAATATGGCAATGACTGGCAACATTACTTACCAGGGGGAAGTGAACCAGTATCCTGGAATTCCCCTGATACTGGGCATTCTTCTGGCTGAATGTAATACTAGAAGTGATATCAAGGATTTCACCTCAAATCTTTCCTTTAGCAAAAGGTTTCTATCATTTCAACTTTACTACTGATCAATACCAAATAAACTTTCTTGGAAGGATGAGACCTAGGGAAACCCTGCTGGCGGGTGTTGGAGAAGAGGCATCAGTACATGTAGCCTGATGCAAGTGAAATCTGCAGGGATGTAATGCGATTCAAAGATTTTTCCTGGTGTCATATAAAAGTGTGAGAGGCACAAGAATACCAAAGAGCTGCATAACTCAGTAATGCAAATCATATCACGGAACTGAAGATCCTCAATGCCGGACTCTCAGAAGTGTTAGATGAGAAGTCACAATCGCCCTCATTATAAATGAGAGGAAAAGGGCACCTATTTCTTTGTCTTTGTTTCTCCTAAGGAGATTTCTCTAGAGGAAAGGAACACCGGTCTTTTCTTCCCTTTTATTTCCTCCCTCCTTCCTTTTAATACTGCTGTAATTATTTCAAGAGGGACACTTGTCGGGAAACCAGTAGTGAACTGCTAGCATTTTTTGATTTTGTGGGGAAGAAGGGGGAGTAGAAGTTGTCTGTTTTTAAGAACTTGCAAAGGGAAGGGTATGAGAGGCAGGTGGAGTTTTTACTAATTCATGCTAATCACTGCAATAGGTTGGAAAAATCTGATAAAACTTATCTTGGTTGAACATGCTAATTTGTAGAAGTCGAAAGACTTCACGGGGATAATTCAATTTCAGCCCAGCTCCACTGGGACGCTGGCAGCTTTTGGAGTCCTGTCTGCCAGCCAGCCAGGCTTCCTGCCAGTCCACCTGTGTGCGTCTCGGCAGCCTCCCTGTCACGTGGTCTCAGAGCCAGGGACCCCAGGACTTTCATGGTCCATGGCTCAGGGGCACCCAGGCTGGCAGTCTGCCCTGGGTGTTGTGACTCCATTGCCTTTCATAGAGAATGGTAAAGTTTTAGGCTTTTAAAACAAATTGGAAGGAACCCAGATTTCAGTACACTGAAATCCTCTCCAGAATGGAATTAGCTTTTCTTGCCCACCTTTGAATGATAGAAAATGGGGGCTGGAAGGGACCTCAGGAGGTCACATCTAGTCCAACCTGCTGCTCAAAGCAGGACCAGCCCCAACTCGATCATCCCAGTCAAGGCTTTATTGAGCCAGGTCTTAAAAATCTCCAAGGGTGGAGTTCACAACCTCTCTGGGTAACCTGTTCCAGTGTTTTACTACCCTCCTAGTGAGAGAGGTCTTCCTAATGTCTAACCTAAACTTCCCCTGCTGTAACTTGAGCCCATTTCTCCTTATTCTGTCATCTGTCACCACTGAGCACAGTCCCGCTCCATCCTCTGCAAAACTACCCTTCATTTAGTTGGAGGCTGTTATTTATCCCCGCTCAGTCTTTTCTTCTCCAGGCTGCACAAGCCAAGGTCGCTCAACCTGTCCTCAGAAGTCATGTGCCCATCCGTACTAATAAACCAGTTGGGACTGGGTTGAGTAGAACTGAGAAAAAAGGGTCAGGATGGTTGAAGAAACTGTCCATCGCCTAACAAGGAGGGCAGCCTCATTGCCCAGTTTATTTTTCCCCTCAGCACCGACAAGAGCAGTATCTCCGGACACTGGAGAGCGGAGTGACTCACAGCAGATACGTGACACTGCTTCTCAGCTTCTCTTTTTTCTGTCTCTATTTTCTTTGCTCCTCAGACTGGCTGCACACAGGTCGTCCAAGCTCAACCCACACAGAACGGTGGGAGTCATGTTGATCAAAGGACTGAGAGAGTCTAAAATTTCACTGTCTGTGACTTGGCAAGGGGAGAAGTTGATTAGCTAAATGTCCAGCAAGGAGCAGAAATATTATCTATCCAGAATGCGAGGAGTAGGAGGCAGCAGGTTCTCCGAGGCCGTGTGGTGAGAGGAGGCACTTTCACAACGGTGTATTGAGGGGACCTGCACATAGCTCCACGGGAAGAATTTTTTAGCCTTTGCTGTATCTGGTGCTTCCCATAAAGAGCAAGTACATATATCTTGGAGCAAGGCGGCAGGTAGCCTGAAGATCCTTTCTGACCACAGCTACAAAGGGCGACCCCTCAAAACAAAAAGCACGTAAAAGCTGGTGATTGGCCCATCGCACTTGCAGAGAAATCAGTGCTGGCTGGAGGGAGATTGCACATGCAGATTTGATAAGAAAAAGGAACAGTGTGTGAAAATCCTAGACCTGTCTTCTATACGGATGCTACGAGACAGGACAACTGTGAGAAGTGTGTCTCTTGCTTCTACCTACGTGTGCCTCCGTGGACCAGCCCCGCAAGTCCGTATTGCTGGATCTACATGAACAGACACATACAGGCTTTCTTATTTTAAATAACTGTTTGCAACCCCATTTTAGACACCTTAAATCCAGGAAGTTCCTCCCGGACAGCAGTTCACAAGTACTGTCTGCCTACTTTACCAAATACAACCCATGTTTTCTAAAAGATTGGTGAGTTTGGGTACCTCAATTTTGTGGGTTCTGAATCTGAGGTACTCTACCAAGTCCTCAGTTGTAACCAGGGTATATTCAGCACTTCTTGAAAATCATGTTCCTGCAAACCACCTCTAGTTGAGAACCAGAAAATTAGGAAAACCTACATCATTAGATATTGTTGAAAATCCTGGTAATTGCATTCCTACAAAAAATATCTAACTCCAGTTTAGTTCTGTACAAGGTATTGTCATATTTTTCCTGTTTCATTGTCTTTAACTTACAAATCACTCATGTTTGTTGAACAATGCTTCTTAATTATCTTAACCCCCCCAAAAAAAACTTAAAACCCCTTCTTTCATTATTTCCTTTAATTGATACCCCTGCAAAACTGTTAGTAACAGCAGTAAAATTAAGCTTAATGCGGCACATGTACATGTGCAATGAATTCACAGCAATAAACTCCAGCACTTATCGGAGCAGAGTTTATTGCTCCCAGGTGTGCCATTTGAACGTGCACCAGGACCGCAGCATGTTGAGCAGGGTCAGAGCAGCCTTGGCTGGCAGGGGGCCCAGGGGTTCAGCTTGCCAGCCTGAGGCTGCTCTGACCCGGCTCCATGTGCTGCAGAGGGACAGGCTGGGGCATGAGGGTGCTTCAGCATGGGGCAAGCCAGCAGGCAGCCCTTGCACTGAAGCACCCTCATGCCCCAGTCAGCTGGGACAGTACTTGTATTTACAAGTACTACATTACTGCAGAGTTTATTAGTTTCCTGTGGCCTAATAGGGTCACAGGTGTAGATGCTGAGACATTTACTGCAGAACGAAGGCAACTTCTCTGCAAACATCTCATGTAAATGCTCCCACTGACTCTAAATGAGCAACAGGATATGCTACTTTAATGCTACATGTTCTCCCTTCATTTTCTTTCAAAGCCTATGATGGCAACCACTTAAAGAGTGCAACCCTTCCTTAACAAAACTTGTTCAAATTGGTGGTTACAACACACCAGAATGGGGTGTTTTTAGACCCTCTGGCTCCAATAATTTGGGGCCTTCAGAACATGAAAGAGCAGCAAATAAACTTCAAGTGTAAGTTTGGGTTTGAATTCACTTACCTGATTGCCTATGTTGAGCATGTTTTCAAAATCTTTTGTCATCTTATGATGCTCCAGAGCCATGAAGAGAGTATTCAACACAATGCAAAGGGTGATAGTCAGGTCCGTAAATGGGTCCATTACTACAAACTTTACGTATTTCTTGATTAGCAGCCACATAGGACAGCAATCCCAAATGAGAAATTTAAGGGCAAAATGATTCCAGCATGGAGGACATTTCTGTTGTGATTCCTCAAGCTCTAAGTGAGAAGCATGAAAAGAAGGGTCAACTTACACTTAATGGTGCAACTAGAAAATACTTTACACAATCACAGCACAGAGAAAGCCCAAGAGCACTCACTTAATTCAACAAAAATGTCTTTTTAAGATACAAATGCTTCTATTACAAAACCCTGCTGGACTATAAATGCTCTAGGCAGAGGTTGACTTTTTTTTTGCATATTGCCCAGAACTCACTACATTGCTGGCTTGACCCTCAAAACCTGCAACTCCTCCAGAGTGTCAGCAGGATAAACTAAAATCAGAGCTATAATACAGGTCTAATTTACTTCAGATTTACTTTCCATCTTCATAGGATCATAGGAAACTAGGACTGGAAGGGACCTCATAAGGTCATCTAGTTCAGCCCCTTGTTCAAAGCAGGGTCATCCCTGACTAAATTCTGACTCTTCAGTTTTGGCAAGGTAGCCTAGATAGCAGGGAAAAGAAAATAAATACTGCATCTCATTTAAATCTATAGTACTAGACTTATATTCTTAAGGCCTGGATTCACAAAGGTGTAAAAATGCCTAAATCTTCCAAGCATCATAAGTACTTGAGTCATTTGTGAAAATGGTACTTTAGCTCTTGTGCCACTTAGACACTTCTGAAACATTACACAAAATCACTATTTTCTTTTTGTTTTGTTCGTATTTTCCCCATGTTATTTCAATGGCAGAACATTTAAATAGCCTCACAAACATCATTTGCATAGGATAACAACAAGAACAAACAAATCAGTTATATTCTGCACATTTATTATTCTAATTAAATGAAATATGTAATGCTTTTCTTTCTGGGTTTCCTTTATGGCAACGGAATGCGGTTGAAAGGTTTTGGCCTATATAATCAGATCTTGAGAGTAATAAAAACAGAACTTCAGCCAAACCCATTGCATTGAGTTTCTAAAGAGCCTCTTCTCTTAAGCCAGGGTGAATCCTCAGTGCTTTTTCCTTCATCGGGGGACAGAACTATGGTTATTGTGCCTTAGAAGTCTACTGGCAAACTTGTCCGGGAGGTGAAATCTTGTCCGTACCCAAGATAATGGGGCTTCAAAGGGATTGGGATTTCACCCATGAGTTTGAGTATCACTGGCCGCATCTACATGAGATGCTGACTGCGCAGTCGCTTGGTACTGCTGCACAGTAGCTCATTAGTACTGCATGGTAGTGTCACGGGTCATGAACCGTCACGCAAGTACTAAATGACTGCGCAGCAACACCTGCGCAGTCAGCATCTCGTGTAGATATGGCCAGTGTCCGCCTTCTGCCATACTTTATATATAGGTTATTGTTGCCATGAAAGAAAGGGCTCTGTTCCAAGGGCAAGGGGTGGAAGGATGGCACAGTACCCTCCTTTCCTGACACATAGCTCCTACAGGTATGTAAGCACTGTGCCCGTGGACTGTCTGAAGGTTTCAGCTACACAGGGTCTTATATAGTGCTCAGTCGATGTACATGTTTACCATGCAATGAAGGAAGCAGAGCTTGAATGGGGCCCCTCCTTGTTCAGGTCTTGATTGAGCAAGGATCTTAAACATAGCCGTAGCTTTAAGCATGCAAGTAGAGGCCTTGTCACATGAGACACTTAGCACGTGTCTTATTTAGATTTTTTTAAGCATTACCGTGCCATGTTAAAAGTTAGAATATGTTTGGAGCAGTTGCACAGTGATGCTTGCTATGACCTAAGCCCACTCCGGGCAGCTGGAGCCAGCTGTGCCACCCCCCCTCATCTTCCAGACACTGACCACTGCACCGTAACACACGTTTTACTGTGTGGACATGTGGGTGCTTGCGGTTTAAGTGCAGTTAACACATCATAAGCACAATGTGTGACGTGGCCCTTAGGACTCCTCCTCACATGCTTAATGTCAGACATGCGCTTAAATCCTGCGAAGGAGTCCTACAGCTCAAGTACTTGCAAGTTAAGCATGCTCTTAAGACTCTTGCTGAATCAGGTCTGAATGAAACAGTGCTCATTCAAGTCCCACCTCCTCTTTTACACAGTAAAAATAGCACACTTAAAGTTCAGGTTTTGGAGCTGCTTATGTGCTAAAGATAGGCAAATGTTTAAGTACTTTGTCATATTAGGGCCACAGTGTGCAAAACCTGACTACGTTGATTAACATTTACAGCTCAGTTGTGGCTTCTTTTAAAGGCAAAGGGGAAAAAATAGCTCTCCCATTGACTTTACTAGGAATTGTATCAAGCCATTAGTACACCAGCTGAATGCATGCACTTCCAGTGCAGCCAATCTTCCTCTGTAACCTTGGTAGCTTTTGTTTTTATTACTGCTGCCACTAGATTCAGGACTCAATCACATCCAACCAGTTCCCCCTGCAACACTGTTATAAAGACAACAGGAAAAAAAAAATCATTTTCTTTGTGTTCAAACAGATCAATCAGTTTTGTTGAAAAGATCAGACAGGGAAAATTTTCCAAACCCAGCAGGTGATAATTGCAGACAGGTTCAAGCAACTAAAACCAGAGAGGAATGGAAACTCTGGGAAAACCTTAATTATCGGTGTTGCTAGTGCTCCCGTCTCTAATAAAACTAAAATGGAGATAGTATTTCTGATCCATAATAACTCAAGGAGGAAAAAACATTACTTACTAAAATAATTCAATACAGTTATGCCTAAAACACTATGTCATACCATAACATACCATTATGTCATACCATACATGCCATACAGTTGGTCCAATAAAAGAAAGACATGAAAGATTTGGAGGAGGGAAGTTGTGGTTTTGGCTCTTCTTCTTTTTTAAATAAGAAATTGAGGTCCTTTGAGGCTGGACCATGCTGAAGTGAATTTTATTTGTTAAAAAGGTGTAGTCAAATGTCAAAACTCCACATGACCATATGAGGACTGATCTTGCAGACTCTGTGCAGCTGCAGAAAGTCTGTAATAAAGGCAAAGGAAGAATGGCCCCATGGAAAGAATAGTTTTTTCTCCTGTCGCCTTTGTCTGTTGACCTTGTCTGCTCTGTGGCAAAGGGACTACCTCCAGTCACACATACGGGACCCAGCAGAATGCCGCCCTGATATGTATATATATATACGTATCTGTGATCATGAGCCTGTGATCTTTTGGCATTTACACAACAGAAATAGTGAAGTGGAAAGGCAGCGTTTCTGCTGCACAGAAAGTAGGTTGGGAAATGGATAGTTTGTGCAGTGAGGAGAGTCAGTGGTTAGGTGCCATGGGTAGACCACTGGAGTCCTTTAATCTTTCCCTGGGAGCACTGCAAGACAGTGTAAGGCAGGCACCTCAGGTGCTATGTCCCGCTACTGGCATCAGAAGACGGAGTCTTTTGCCCATAGTGGCTGGGGTGCTCTCCTACACGTTGCGCTTTTAAATGAAGCTTTGCAAGGAGACCAGGTTTATACCATGCAAAGAAAAGCTGATGTACATACATAAGACGACAGGTACAGATATTGCACTTAAACCTAAGTGATTGGAAATTCATCTAAATCCTTACGCGTACAGAAAATCGGCACACATAGACCAGTCTAACAATGGCAGAACCCAGGTTAAGATGGACCTGGGTCGATGTGCACTCAGATCTAATTGATTTAGTTTAGACTGGTGAATCAAACTTCTGCACCAGATCCCCTATCGATTAAAGTTAGACTGCTGTCCTCCAGCATCCCAGCCTCCTTTGCGGCCCCCGATACCCTGCCCTCACAGGGAATTGTGCTAGCACTCAGCCCGCACTTGGCTGATCCAGCCGAGCGCCCAGCGGGTCCCGTCTCTGAGCTGTCCCAGAGCTGAGCCAGCACAGACCCTCTCCCCAGCCCTGCCTCCTGCCTCTGCCCATCTGTCAGATGTAGGCGGGCAGCAGGGGAGATGTGAGATGTCTGTGTTCCCTGCGTAAGCCCTGGGATCTGGGCATCCCTGGGCTGTACCCCCATGCCCCTACAATGTGCACACACCCCTGACACTGAACCCAGGAGAGCCCCCGTGCTTAGGCACAGCCCCAGGGAGCCTGACGCTGGCTTCAGCACACCTGGCCAGGGACCCCCATGCCCCTGTGCTTGGGCACAGCCCCATGGAGCCTAATCCTGGCTCCCACACAGCACGTCTCAGAGGCCAGAGACAGGCACCCTGCCTCTTGGACCCCAGCATGGATCACCCCTGAGCAGGAGCTGGTGTGGGTGGTTTGCCTCTGGTGGGTTGTGGTGGCAGCGGGCAGAACTAGGGTTACCATACGGTCAGGTTTTCCTGGACATGTCCTCTTTTTGGGTCCTCCCATTTCTATCCGGGCAGTTTTTAAAATATCAACAAATGTCCAGGATTTTGCTCTGCTCAACATTGAAGTTTTTCCTGACACTTCCTGGCTTGCCTTAGCAAGGATCTACTTGAGGCTAGGGGTGACTGGAGGCAGGGGGCATCACATGCACCTGTGTGTGCACATGCACATGGTCGGCATACAGCCAGGCAGGGTGGTAGGAGCAGCCTGGCAGCTGGATGCAGGTAAGCCTAAGGGGGGCAGGGGTTGGAGGGTCAGGGTTTTGGGACTATCCAGGGAGGCTGTGTGTATGGCAGGGGTGTGTGGATGGGATGGGTGTGTGAAGGGGGGCAGGTGCTTGCTGCTGCTGGGGGAAGTCATCTGGCAGCTGGGGCTGCAGCATGGTGGGGGAAGCACCTGCCCCTCCAGCTGGGGAAGGGGTGGGGGTGCCCTTCAGGGGCAGCAGGGAGCTGTGAGGCTAGGTTGGAGGTACTGGGGCCAGTGCCTTTGCCCAGAGGTGTGGGGCAGCCAGATGTTGCAGGGCTGGGGGGAGCAGGGGGCTGTGGACGAGGAGTGAGGGGCACTGGCAGGGCTGAGGGAGGCTGTGGCTTGGGAGTGAGGGGCGCTGGGGGGGGTCAGGGGAGTGTGGGGCAGAGGCAGTGCCAGAGGGGTGGGGGACTGTGGGTCAGGAGTGAGGGGCAGGGCACAGGCATATCATGGTCCCCCCCCACAATCATATATAACTCCTCACCTCTTTTTTGAAACTGGAAATATGGCAACCCTAGGCAGAACATCGGGACTGGGCCTGCATGGAAGCAGCCCTGTGACCCCCGTGACTTGACCACTGCTGGCAGGTACCTGGCCATGGGCACCTGTGGTGCTGCAAGGATTTTCTGGCTCACAGTTACAGGGTCCTGAAGTACTAGGGAAAGGGATGGGGAGTGGTGGGGTGCCTTGCCCATGCCCGGTAGCCAATCAGGAGTGGCACAGGTTTTTGGCTGCACTTGGCAGTCTCCAGCAACCTGGGGATGCTGGGAGGCATGCAGGAGCATCCCCAACTTGCAGGCCTTGGCCACTGCGTGCCCTCTCCACCAAAGGGCAAACGTGCATACTGTGCGCCACTGATCTAACCTAGGCAGCTTACAGAAAACCACGTAACTTAGATCGAATCCACCTCGGGCTTCTTGAACAACTATACTTAGCCAGATGCACTGTAAGACTAGAGGCATAATGCTCCATAGCCATACATCCTCCATAGTCACTTATCCCTGTATAGAGGGACTGCCAAGCAGGTATAAAACATGATCACATCACAAAATGGGCATGTAACATCCACTTTGTATGGTTGTGTGCAGAGCCGGATTAACACAGGCAAACTAGGCACATGCCTTGGGGCCTAAGTGAAGAAGGGGCCCAGTTGTGCTTATTTTACATATTATAATTACTGAGTGAAAAAAAGTAATATAAATATACAGTATTAAGTAGAGGCCCACAAGTTTGTTTGCCTAGGGCCCACTAAAGGGTTAGTTAATCCGGCCCTGGGTGTATACACTTTCACCAGGTGAAGGCAGTGGCAATACTAGTTAGGTATCCCTAAAGCAGCTCTGGCTGAGCAATTGGGCCCCAAGTCCTCCTGGGAGGGCAGGGCTGGAAGATGCCACACCACCGGGCCCCTCAGGAGCTGCAGCACTACTCCTACTCCTCTGTAGTGACTCTAGCCTAAACAGACCCCGCTCACAAACAACTGAACTCACAAGTAACCGGTCGCAGAATCAAGTCTCCCATTCTCGAATACTGACATTTCTCCAGGAAGCTCTGCAACGCAGAAGCTACTGTAAAAAGCAGCTGGCAAAGGAGTTAGCAGAGAGGCATCCTTTGTGATGGAGCCATTAACACCTGGAGATGCTCTACAATAGGTAACATTTTAAAAGGGAAGGATTCCCTCTCACCAGACACAGTCACCAACTTTAGGCTGTCACTTTGCAGGGCAGTGGCATATTTGGGAGGGCCGAGAGGGTCACTTTTCTGTTGGAAGAGGATTAGGAGATATGGACTCAGGGCATTTCCTATCTCTGTATCATATGCCCCCTCCTCCTCCTCCTCACCCCCACTCCTACCCACTCTACATCAAAGGGTCCATAACTACACGCAGGCAATGCCACCTTTAGAAAGCCCAGCTGCAGTGACATTAGTGATGGAGTGGTATCTTTCATCTTATTTTCATCTGTCAATACCTACCTGTTTGCAGATCATCCTGAGCTAAATCTTCACTACTGAGTGAATTTGACTTAATTCCTCTTGGATCAGCATAGCGGGAGTGAAGGTGGCCATGCTACAGAATAGCACTGAGCTGCATAGAGCAACTGTGCTAACAAAAGAGCACTCGTGATAGCAACAGCTGAGCTGTGCTAACTCCAGCTAACTTGAGTTTAAAGCTCATTGCTGTCACGGTGAAGGATTCGGCATGTGGTTGGTCCTTGATTTAGCGGCAAGGCTCGAATTATATCTCAAGTTATAATCTGAGTCAACTGCACTCGCTGTGTGCTGCTCCCCGCCTCTGCCTTGTACCTTTCCCCTGCAAAGTGCCACCACCCACAGTTAGTGGTTTTTAGTTGCTTCTATGAATGGACTTTGGTGACTTTGAAAAGGCCACCTCCAAGACACCTGTTGGCATTGAGGTGGCCAGACATATCATGGCAGTGAGGAGAGGTTGTCATGGACAGGGGAGCAAGGGTGGACAAGCCCATTCCCCTCCCTGGCGATGCTCATGCATCTACTGAATTGCTAGTCTTCTTTCCCGTTCAGTCATGGCAGGTTATTCTGCACGTTTGTATTTTGCAATAAGACTTGTGGAGATCCATGCGTCTAATGGTTCACACTTGGTGCATCCATCCTCACTGTATCTGCTAGATCTCCTTGTTTTATCCACAGAATCTGATCGCCAGTCGAGTTTCTAATACAGCTGTGTAAGAAAGGCTGTTTTATTCTGAAGACAGGCCTCCTAGAGGCCTATTACAAGGCTTCTCAATGCATCGTTTTGTGAGATTTGTTTGAAAATAATTTCTGCTAATAACAATGCATTAGCTCTTATGACTTCTCAGGCAAGAAACACTGAAATGTTGCTGACTTCAAGAAAGGATAGTGGGAGGGGGAGCTGCCAACTGTCATTGTATATTATTGGCAAACTAGAAATGTAATTTGTCTTGCTTTGTTTCGAGGGAAGAGTGCTCATTTCGCATTATGGAGATGAACTGTGAAACATTCACAACTGATAAGATTCTGTGCATAGAAAAATCTGAAAATAAAGCACAAATCTGAAGTCCAGGAACAGCTTGTCCACATAAAAAAATTACAGAAGAGGCTGGTGTAGACACTTTGGGCCAGATCCTATTCCACTTATTAGGCATCCAAATGGACTTAGACACCTAAGTGGGGTCTTATTCCACCCTGCTTCAGTGTCTGAAACAAATGTTAGCATGTCAACTTTGGCAACCTGCCATCACCTGAGCCAAGGACTGAGCCACAAAAAGCAGTGAGTAGGAAGGGAATGCATCCACCTTTTGTCCTCTTTTTCAGGGACTCAAGCAGGGTAGAACAGGATTACGTTCAAGCATCTAAGTCTACTTAGACACTTAACAAGTGAAATAAGATCAGGTCCTTTCCTCATCTGACAAGGATGTGGCTTTATTTAGAGGTCTCACCGGCAGTTGCCAACTGCTCATAAATTTACGGACTCCCTAAAGAACACCCCAAAAATGCCTGTCCATAAAAAACACAGAGCTACCACAGTTTTAAGCTCCAGGGCAAGAAAAAATGATGCTCCTTTGTCTTTTCAGTCCTAGTCCAGCATGCAAGACCCCTCCCCTCTCTCTAGAAATGTTTGGTCACTGGGCCACTGTGCCTGTCCTCTGCCTCAAACAGCCACTCCCAGCGAAGGTACAGAAAAGGGGGGCAGCACTGCTGGGATGGAGCCGTGGGCCCAGAATGGGAGGGGGTCTGTACCAAGATTGGGGAGTGGGACCAGTGGGGAGGTGGGTTGGGGAGGGCAGCAGGATGCAGGGTACAGTCAGGAGTATCACAGTAAAAACACATCAGTAAAAATGTTCCTGTCAGTAAAAAAACATGCAGTTGACAGTAAAAATAATATTCTTGGGTTGGCAACCCTGCTCACCAGGTGGTGTGCCAGACCAAAACCTTGATATGAGCATGCTGAAGACCAAATTCAGATTTGGATATATTAAAAAAAAAAAAAAAGTGTGTGTGTGTGTGTGTGTGTGTGTGTATTCATGACCACAAGCCTGTCTAGAGCACATCTGTGTTTTTCTCTGTGCAGCAGACCTTGCTCACTCATTCCCACCCCAGCGGACCAGCTCTTGAAAATAAGGTAACATAGCTATCTTAGAGTAGCCTTGAGACTGTGCACTGAGAATGGCTCTCAGACTCTCTGCCCCAGGTCTGTCTATTTGTGTGGCCTGTCTATCTGCGTGTGCTCAGGGCTGCTTAAGATAGCTAAATGGCCTGACTGCCAAGATGTAGTGCATGCAGAATGGAAGTGAATGGGTGGGGTATGCTTCACTGAAGCGGTCTTTGGTGTTGGACAGAGGCAGTGAAGAAAAAACTACGCTATTAGATCCCAGTATTTGGGAAGTCTGCAATGTAGATGGTAATCTAAATAGTGACTAGACTGAAATCCTGAAGCTAGGACAGTAGGGGGTTAAGGGGGTTACCCACAAGGGACTTCAAAGGGGATCCTTGGAGGGGTCTTGCAGAAGAAGGGCCAAAACTGTCAGTGGCATTTAAAACATTGCTTAAGGAGAACAGTCTTAAAACAGACGGCTCTCATTTGTAATGCAGAAGAAGGTGAGGGGGGGGGGGGGGGAGAATTAAGCAGATAATTGATTTCTATTAAGGAGAGAAATACCAAGGTTCAATATTTTTTTCACAATATGTTCAAAGGTGACACCTCTTAAAAGGGGCAAAAAAATATCCCGTGTACAAATATGTGAGCAAAAATCCAAATCTGCAAGTGCAAATAAGTGTTTGTACTTAGATACTAGGTAATCCAGCATCTAACTACTTGTCTTGTACAGGTTAGTGCTAGGGTTTTATTCTGCACAAATTCTGATTGTGTGTATGCCAACTGAAGTATGCTTCGGTTCAAAGGTCAAGTGTATTTTTTAAATTTTATAGATATAGTTATATCTATATCTGTTCATCTCCTGCTCTGGATCTACGTACAAATGTTGTAGAAATACAGCATTCATTTATTACTTAAACACATGATCCAAGATCTACCAAGCCAGCTAAACTCCCCAGCAGAAAAATCTTCAACCTTTAAGAGCCAGAAAAATAAAGCCCTGATGTGTTTGACAGACTGGAATACAACTACATCAGATTGTGAAGATTATTTTTTTTTACCTGTGTTGAAGCCTGACCATTGAGGCCATTTGAATTTGTAGACTGAGTAGACATGGACTTTACGTTCGGGACAGCTTCACTCTCCGGGGGAAAGCATTTGATTGGTTGAACTGGGGGTTGAGCGCACAGGTCTGACGTCCTATTTAAATCCAGGGTCCTGTTCTTTGCAAAGGACGGTGACTACTGCCACCCATTAAAAGGCCTACACAGCTAGAAATGCT